>NC_016134.3:17167869-17476869 GCF_000005505.3 Brachypodium distachyon | reverse complement strand
GGCACAGCAGGGTCTCGGCGACGGGCATGTTTTGATGGACAAGCGCAGGGCGGTGGAGCTGTCTGACGCCGTGGTGACGTCGATGGCAGACCTGGCAAGGTTAATTTGCAAGCGTGCGCATTTGGTGCGTGCTAAGGATCTGCTGGATCGGTTGTGCCCTGTTGTGGCCAACGGATTTAGATGAGGTGCGTTGGTGTGTGGTCAGGATATGAGGTCCCGATCATGGTCACTCCCTTCATCAAGTTTGTAGGTGTTCCGACAATTGTCGTTTGAAAGCCGGCTTTGGGTTGATCAATGTATTTGTATGTTTCGTTGAATAATATAATAAAAAAAAGGCTGTGTGCATCATTTCGATGCAGAGGCAGGAGGTTCGTCCTCCATTTCAAAAAAGAAAAAATATGTGTATCGGAATTAACAGAACCATCTGATCAAGGTAAGTAAAACGACATCCACGACATAAAACTGTTTCTGAGGTGTATAGCACCAGTGCCTTTTCTCCTCATCAGCAGGTATATTGTGAGTGGAGGTAGTGTGTGTCTCAGAAGTCTCAACCAACAGGAGTATGCCCTTTTTGTGGAAGGATCAATCATGCAAGTGAAATTGGTGCTAATTGTTTTCAAGTCTCATGGTTGCTCCATTCGATTCTTGTTTTGTGCTAGATATCAGCTACTATTTCTTGAGTAAAGCAAATGTGATAATACCTTGCGAAGGCACTTGCAAAATGCTTACATTCACTTCTCATTGGACATGCATTGCAATTTGGCTTGCTTTTGGTACAGAACACCTGCATTGATTATAGAAATAAGTACTCCCTCTGTTCCATAATGTAAGGCATATAAGGCTTTGTTAAGACAAGGTTTTGACTTTTGACCAAGAATACTATGTTAAGATGTGGTTTATATGACATGAAATTGGTATGGCTAGATTCGTTATCAAAAGTATTTACTAATAGTTGTGGTTTCATAGTATATACTCCCTCTTTCTTAAAGATTGGCGCATAAGTTTTTCTTGCTTTTCCCTCAAAAGGTTGGCGCATAAAGATCTCATCGTCTTCTCCCTGCAAAGTTAACGCTCTGCATGCATGCATGGCGCTATGCAAGCTTGCATGCGGCTAATAACTCTGAATTCTAGAACTGGCCGCGTTAATGCGAGCAAAGTGCTAAGCGTTGGGTAGCCGGATAATTAAGAGCTCTTATGTCTTAGCCAGGGCAAAATCGTCCAGCATGTAGAGGATTATGAGTTTCTTGGTCTTTGTGCATGAAGCATATGCACCAAGCTTTTAGAAAAGGAGGGAGTATCTCACAACATATTAATAGAGTAATTCTTGGTCAAAGCCTTGTCTTAATGAAACCTAATACGCCTTATATTATGTAACGGAGGGAGTATTTACTGGTTTCGAACGAATCCATCTGTAGATCCTAATAAATTACCTTTCCAAAAGTAATCATCTGGTAATGGAGCTCGTACCTGTGAAATTGAGATAATTCAGTCAAACTAGTTTAGTTCTTATTATACATGATTTACAGAGATTGCGATTTGCTGAGGTAACCTATAATTTGCCAACAAAAATCAAGTGCAGAAAATTAAGCTGATATGGTATAACTCACAGTGTTTGCTGATCAAGTTTGCACAGACGAGGCCAAAGGTACTTTTGTATAGTCTCCAAGACAGGATATCTTTGATAAGCAAAAACCAGATCGACATAAGGAACCTTCAACTTTCAACAGAAAATACACAATGAGATAAATGTTGTAATGCAGGACACATACAGCTCGAGGAGATGTAACTGTAGAGATTCAGGAAGAGGTTGAATGGGCACCCATCCCAGTCTTACACATATGCGGCCAACATTGGTGTCAACCTGAGTGAACAAAGCATTGCTGTGTAAATATGAAATTGACTGCAGGTGAAATAGAATTACTCCAACAGCAACTTACAGGGAAGGCAAGATGATGTAATGTCAGAAGACGAACACACTCAACACTTTTGAGTCCCAGTCCACGTATGCTGAGTAAGTAATCCCTAAAAGATAAATGAAATCAATTTTAATAGAACACCTTCTTTTTCGAGAAACCAATAGAAGTAATTTCTCTGCATTGGCTTTCAGAATTATCCTAAAACTGAACAAGTCCTTCAGTGCTTAAGTCAACTGCATAACATATTACAACCTTTTGTTAATACGCTTGTTCCATTCACGTACGTAACTTCTACATTACCACATAGAATTCAGTTTTAGGTATTAAATGTCAATGTTAACTTGTTATACCTCTTGCTCCGTTTGATTCTTTCACACACTTCAGTTGCAGACTTATACTCCCTCCAATCCTAAATTGTTGTCGAAATATTACATGTATTTAGACCCTTTTTAAGAATAGAAATAGATACATCCATATTTGGGCAAATTTGAGACAAGAATTTAGGATCGGAGGGAGTAGTTGACTTGTCATTTCAAACACTAAAAATATCACCAGCAAGGTAAAGAGATACAAGTGAGAGAGAATATAGTGCGCAAACCGCAAAGAGGAGAGTACAAAGGGAGGAGATCCAAGTGGGTGGATACAAGCATTATGTATGCTGAGTATCTTACTTTGCTGAGTCAGGGGGGATATCTCTTAACCATTCAAGATCAATGCTTCCATGATCTCTGACCAAACGTTTCAGGAAATTCTGTGAAAACAGAAATTAATGTGAGCATAACTATAAAAGTGGCTATCAGATTTCTAGTGCTACAGCAGAAAATTTGATTCCACATAATTATTTAACCAAAAGGCTAATACAACCTTCTGACAAAGAGCATAGTTTTAACTTTCAACAAAACATCATGCAGTGCAAATAAAACCTATTACATCCTAATGTTCAATTAGTACCTGGATTCGCTCTGCCAAAACATTGTTCATTCCTCGTTCCCGAATAGCGTGAGAAATTCTTTGTACATCTGCACACCGTACTGCTTCCCAATTAACGGAGTCTCTTCTTTCAAAAGATCTTTCATTCATGTGACCGTCATCATAAGCCTGCCTTCGAAATTTATCCCAGTCAAAATTTTCCATATTTTTTTTATTCGTGGTTCTTGTTTTCTTTGGCTTTGATGCTTGTGCTGCTTTATCTGGCACTGCATTGTGGGAAATAAAACCAGATCTTAAAGTAGATTCATCCGCCCTGCTTGCTGTATCTGCTATCATTCCATCTCCACCGGTAACAGAGAGTGATTCATGCTGCTGCAAGTCTGATGCTTCAGAACCGGTCCTTTTGTCGTACTGCAGTTCGACTGCACGGACATCAACCTTCTGTCAAGCAACTAACAAAATTGTATGTCGATTGAAGTGATAGAAGAAAGAGATGCTTGCTGACCTGGAAGATCTGTGCTTGTTTCGGGAGTAGTTAGTGTAGGGGCCACAGTCTTGTGATTATCAAATGGCATGAGAAGAGAAAATTTCTCCTCAACTACGCCATTTTTGGGGTGTGCTGACGCAGAATCTGTGGCACTCTTGTGCGATGTCGAAGAAACATATGGTTCATTTGCCACATCTGGTTGTCGATTATCAACTGAGATAAATGGATACATCACAGAAGTAGAGGGAATCACTTGTTCACCTACACCATTGTCATTCATAGCTCCTGTTTCGATTCTTCGGCATTCAAGTTCATTGGTTGCCGCATCATTTCCTGCTAATGAATTTCCACCAAAATTGCTTTTCAGCTGCTGAAAAGCTGCACCATCGACACCACCAACAAAATATCTAGGTGCACAATTTTTTCCCAGACTCAAAGATAACTGTGTTTGAAGAACAGTTTTGGAAACTGCAACACTCTCAGAAGATGACATATCCTTCTGGGACTGTTTCTCTGGTGGGTTTCTTGCTGATGCAGTTAATTCTATCGAAGAGAAATCTAGAAACTGGTGTGCTCTATGGTCTATTTCTGTCTCTTGGTGGATGCAAAAACCCTCATTTGCTTCTAGATCTGATCTTGCAGCACTACCAAAAAAGTCAAACATGCTTATGTCTCCTACTGCGCTCGTGCTAATGATTTCTTCATTGTCTTGACTGGTAATACCATCCTTACAATTGCTATCGACAGACCCTGGAGGAAAACTCGCAGCAAGGGCCATATAGGCAGAGCTGCATTTCATAAAAATAGCAATCATAACAATAGTTTGTAAACAAGATATATTCATCCTTTTATTTTAAAGGACTGAGAGTATTGTTACAAACACCCTGATTGTGAAAATAATACCTTGAAAGATGATCAGATACATTCTGGGTGAGGAATACTCCTACTACGGAGTCAACTACTGATCCTTTCCAAGGAGAGAAGTGTCTGTCACCTGATAAAACAAGCAATTCGAAGTTTAGCTACAAATTTCAACCACGGGTTCATGGATATTAAAAAAAAACAGTAGGTAATATTCCACACTTATCATTCCTTTATACTGCAATGGTCAATGGTCATACACAGAAATACAATAAGTCTAAAAACTCACTATTCTATTACCCACCTGTATTTTAATTGACATAAAGTTCTTATGTTGTACTCCCTCCGTTCCATAATTCTTGTCGAAATATTACATGTACCTAGACGCTATTTAGGAATAGATACATCCATTTTTGGGCAAATTTGAGACAAGAATTCTGGAACGGAGGTAGTATCATTTATGAAATTCAAAACCTAGATTTAGAAAGAAGAAGTCAGCTTCTCAAATTTCAATCTTTAAATGTTACCTATTAAGTTGTCACAATAGAGAACTAAAGTTTTGAGTGGCCAATGACTTCTACAGAAGATCTCCAAATTCTTAATAATTGCAATTTTCACCACATTGAGCAGTGGGGTTATTTTTCAATATAAGAGATGCTAGGTAAAGAAATTATCATTCAACCTCTAAAATTATAGCACCCATAGAACATTTTTAGATAGGTCCCAGCAGTAGAAAGAGGTAACATGACAATATTTAACAGCTACATCGACTAATTCTCTTTGTTAGCAAACTCTTGACTCTTGAGATAGGTGTTAGCAGTAGAAGGGATAACAAGAATGTTAAAGGAAAGCTGAATTCGGCATCATGAACATTAAAATTGATTTTAGGTCTCAAATGAATTTACACCTGCACCACAGTACCTTGAACTAGTCGCATTCGTGCTATAAATGAATTAGCACGGCCTTGAAAAACATCTCTTTCTTTCTGCCAGAATCTCTCTTTGTCAACATCAGTCCCATCTACAGTTTCGGCTGCTTTCCCCATCAAAAGGTTCCAAACTCTTGTGGTCTCATAATCCAAGTCAACTTTAGCTCGAGGGCGCTGCTTCTTGATTAAATGCAACGGCCTCTCGTACGGGAGGCCACTATATGGCACAAGAGAATTTGACACACCACCTGTTGCTCTGAATGAGACAACAGAGGGCGTGGACAAAGATGGATGAATCCCAGTTCTATGCACATGGTTGGTGTTCAAATCAAGTTGTTCCAGCCTTGCTGCAACTTCTTGGAGATAATCCATATATGATACAGTTGATGTATGTTCTGAGCTTCTTTCTGGTACTTCATAGTAGATATCAAGCTTGATTCTTCTATTATCTGGAGCCTGAGGTAAAGTCTGCTGAAAAGTTCCATCTGATCCTTTTGACCCATTAGATCCACCAGAAAAAATGCTTCCAGACGAAAACATGTTTTTCTTGTCCATATTTGGTTGAATGGAACTGGTGGAATAAAGTCGTTCCTTCCATGAACGTTTCTTGGTCGTAAATTTAATGCAGGAACTTTCATACAGGGCCTCCATGCATGACTGAGTTAACCTTGTCAGTGCTTGGGAATTATTCTTCTCAACATCCATAATAGGAAAAAACGAATTCCGACGGGCTCGGACCGATCGCTTCTTTTTTACCCTACCAGCTTGGCAAAATGCTAGCATCTCAGCAGCAGTCCTCAAGATGATGGAGTCTTGTGAACCGGTGAGGGAGGAATCACTCTGTCTATGTTGTTGTCCATGTTCCTCTTCGGCCAGTTTCGACACCTTAGTCACCTGACTTTCTGTGGATTCTGTTTCAGGTATAGATGTAGCAGAGCGATTCATATCAAAACCATCAATGTCAGAGTATTTCACCCCTAAGTCCTTGTTGTTCCCTTCCATTATAGTTACCCCCATCCTTGTGGTGTCAGGATCATGAGTGCTTCCCACACTTTCTTGTTTTCCTGCTGGTTCCCTGCTAAGGCATCCAGAAGTTGCAGGTGAAATTTCTTGTGTAGGTTTTGGTGTGATTTCGGGTAAATGTATATACTCATCTAACAGTTCGTTCAGTTTGCGTGTCATGCCAAAAACAAATCCTCCTGGTAAATTTTCCATGTCTGCCTGCAGTCCATGTCCAATCTGCGCAGCTGATCTAGTCATCAAACACAAAGAACTTTTAGCATGAGCAAGCTTCTCGTTATGTTGACATGAGTTGCCTGTTGATGATTGGTCTCCCTGCGCTCCTTGTTCACCGAGTTCGAATTGCAGTCTTCTTCTAACTGATGCAGTTCTGCTTCTAGCAGCATTTTCTGTCTCTCCAGATATTGATTGGTCGGTAACAGGTCCTGGGAACTTCTCCAGAGAGCTGAGATTTCTTTTCTTCCGGACATAACTTCTCTTGGCTTTCTGATTCAGAGACTTCTCTTCTGGCGTTTTAACTGCAGAGTTTTGCTTCTTGCCTGACTTGTCTTCACGTATTACCTTTGCTCTATGTTTCTTCCTCCAAGGCTTTGCTTTTCGTACAGGGGTATCCTCACTCTGGAATGTTTCAACCTTTTCAGTACTTGCAATCTGAATCGCTATCTCAGTCAGTGTTCTTTCGTTGAACGCAGCTGTGGGATCATTCTGTTTGAGTTGTGTCCTGGGCCTTTTTGGCGTCCGCTGGTAGTTATGCATGTTGTGATCAGTTGCACCTTCACCAAGTAGTTCGATCAATTGTTTAGTGTGTTGGCCTTGTGTTTCATCGGTGCTTGAAGGAATAGCTGACTCTAATTTACTGTGGACATCACAGATAACTGCTGCTGCTGCTGATGATGATGATGATGGTAGTTGGCCATCATTTCCTTGAATCTCAGTATTGGGTGCTTCGGCATCTAAACCATTTGGCTGAGAATGCATAGATGGATGTTCAGAATTGCAACTAACTGGAGTGGCTTGTGCTGAAGGACAAGAAAAACCATTTGACATGTCACTCGCAACATCATTTGACGCCCTTCCGAGTGAAAAGAAATCACTTCGGGGAAGCTGAATAGAAGGTGCAGCTTCAGAATCTTTAGAGGAAAACCAAACCAGAAAAGGAAGTCAGTCTTTTCATAACATAAGACGGTTCAGACATTCAGCCACAAAACTTGGATGAAACTAACATAAAACCTCTGAAAGCAAAAGTACCAACACTCACCTCCTGGAACGCGGGGCCTCGATCCCCTTTCATTCCGCCGCCTATGGAACACCAAGATACTTATCGGCACCTGTGTGCATCCTGCAGGCAAGCTACAGGACGCTCGGATGGAGGGGCCGGCATCTTGTTGAGCACCGCTCCCGGGTGCTAGATTTTGCGAGCCTGTGCTGTGCGCGCCATCGCCCAGGGTTAGGGGCCTATTGCCCCTCCCCGCCGACATGGCCGGAGTCCAATTTTCTTGGTTCTCAGCAGGATTTGCCTGCAAGTTGAATCCCGACCGCTCCATCCTTGCTTCCAACACAACCTGCACAAAGAAGTACAAGACCAAATCAGACAAAAAGGAACAAATAACACCGAGAAAGGGACTCGGCGTACTCCTGCCGCCGGAGATTAAAGGCGATGGAGCAAAAGGCGCGGATCTAAAGGGAGGATAGTATGCACTAGCACGCCCAAAGTTTTGCGGGGGTTGGGTTTCACCGTTGCTCAAAAACCCGGGCAAAGCGGTTGCCGAGTATTGGAGAAATTTTGTAACCGGATTAAGTCGTACAGGAGCTTGAGCACGAGAGCCAAAACGAAAACGAAAAAGAAAAATCCAAAACAAGCACAGCAGAAAGAAGAAGAAAATTGGGAGGAGAAGTAGGCGAAGAACTAACAGATTGCTGTAGCCACCTTCGCTAGCAGCGCAGAAAATAATCTCGGGGTGAGATACAGGCAACCACATGGGCAGGGTGAGGAAGATTAATCGTCGAAAGGCCGGCCGGCCTCTGGATTATAATCTGCGAATTCACCGCGACTCCGGAGAAATGGAGGGGAACGAAGAGTAATGACCCTCGTTCCCTGGTCTCTTTGCTTTGCCGGGGAAACGGCCGGCGCTGCCGCTTAGTATTTATGAACGTTCCCGCGCTTTGCCGCGCCGCTAAATGCTAAATGAAGTTTCGTATTCGGCGTCCCCGCGTCTTTTGTGGTTATTTCTCGGTTGCTTGATTACAAAATGTTGACATGCTAAAAATCTTGGAGCAAGATCTGGACATCATTCACGTTATGCAATCTCTCGCATGCTGCCGTTGGGTTAAGATGTAACGGTTTCGTACCTGAACTTATCTGTTAACTAAAAATCAGTTAACTTTCATATAGCACAATCGTTTTTCTTACTTCCTCCGTCCAACAAAAGTTGTCTCAACTTTGACTAAATTTGAATGCATCTGTACACTAAGTCATGTCTAGATACATCCAAATTTTGACAAACTTGAGACATCTTTTGTTGGACGGAGAAAGTATGTTATCTAGACAAGTAAGTGGACGGATCCCCATAGTAGATCATTGTCTAATTTTTGGGAGTTTCAATAAAAACTTGCTCCAGCTACCAGTATTAAGTGTCACACCTTTGTCTAGATATGCATGTATCTAAATGCATTATAACGTGTAGATACATGCGTATATAGACAAATTTCGACACTTAATACCGGACGGAGGGATTATACAATAGAATGATATTATGGTATCCTCAACAAAAAGTTGTTAATTCATCCCATGGCTTCTCTCTTTTTTTTATTCTTTCTTCCAATGGACCCACATGTCATCATCTTTTCATTCTTGATACACGTACACATGTTGTCACATCTGCAAGTAACTACTACATCCGTTCTGATATAAGGGCCCCAATGCATCCCTTACAACAGGTAGTAGTGCTTATCTATGTATATCTCTCTTTACTCCGGATATGATAGTTGTTGTTTGTGATGCCCTCGTTCTTCTCTTAACAATACCACGTGGGATTCAAATTCTCTTGATTTGTTTGTTTGGAAGGGCCTGATGGTTGGTCTTGACCTTTTTCGCCGCCTAACCAAGGTCTCCATTGGCAACGGCCGCTCAACTTTCTTCTGGCTTGATCTTTGGTTGGGGGAGGACACACTCGCCTCCCATTTCCCTGCTTTGTTCTCCCACTCCCTCAGGCCTAACATCTTTGTTGCTTCGGCCATGCTCTTTTTCGACAGCCTTACAACCTTTCACCCCAAGCTTTCCCATGCCGCTACCCTTGAATTTGGCGATTTGCAAAACTTGTTGGCTTATGTGGTCTTGAATTTACAGGTCGAAGACTCGCGATTGTGTCGATTGGATGGCAAGATCCTCTCCACGAGATCTGCATACTCGTCTTCCTTTGTGGACAAAAGCGACGATCCTGCGGCGTCCTCAGTCTGGGAGAACTTCGCTCCGAATCGCTGCAAAATCTTCATGTGGTTAGCTTGCAAGAACCGGCTCTTCACCAACGATCACCAGTTCCATCGTGGCCTGTCTACCGACGACAAATGCCCCTTCTGCACTCTTTCAGAGACTACTTCGCACTTGTTCCTCCACTGCCACGCCCTTCGTCCTATCTTGGCGGCGCTTCAATGTAACATCCCAATTTTTTTCAAACTTTACATCATGCATTTGCACTCATGAGCATCATACCATTTATGCACTTTGAGCACTTTTAAACCTAGAATTTAAAATTTAAAACCTGTTATTAAGCCTTTTACCTTTTAATCCTACTTTGCATCTTTTCGGAATTTTCCAACCCATGGGGTTTTGACAATAGAAAGGGGTTTAAAGCAATAAGATAAGCTACCCCATAATTTTTGGAATTTAATTTGGAGTTGAAAAACTATTTTGTTTTTAAAAAATATTGCACTATAGGCAATTATATAAGCAAAACTATTTTTCATAATTTACTTTTGGAGGAAATCAAGTCCCAGATGCTATGGCATTTGAGGATATGATTTTACAAATTTTCTGGAATTTATTTGAGTTCATTTCGAGTTCAAAATCAAAAGCTATAAAGGAAAAACAGAAAAAGAAAAAGAGAAAAGAAAAGAAACGGACCGGCCCGGCGGAATGGGCCGAACCGGCCCCGCCCGCCGCACGCGCGCGCCCGTCGGCCCGGCCTCGCGAACCGGCCCGGCTAGCCCGCCCGCCCGCTAGCGCCCCGCGCGCCCGAGCTGAGCCACTGACAGGTGGGGCCCACCTGTCAGGCTCTTCTTGCCCAAAGAGATAAGAGCAGAATCTATCCTTAATGCCCGAGCTTTCAAGACGCGATTTAGGGCGCCATGAAGCCCCATCTTAACTCCCCCGCGCGCCACTATAAAGTCGCTAGCCCCCTCTACATTTTCCCTGCTCACTCTCACTCCACCTCGCGCTCACGCCGCCGGAATTTCTTGCCGGACTTGCCGCTGCCGCCGCCGGTCTTGAGGTCGTCGTCGTCACACCGGTGAGCATTAGACCCGAAACCCGACTTTTTCCTCTATCTCTCGTCCTTGCGCACACTTTGACACGGTTCGTTTTTCTTTTGGTGCACCAAAGCCCCCGGGAGCCATCCGCCCGAGCTCGCCGGCGCCGCCGCCGCGTCCCCGAGGAGCTAGACGCATCCACCGTCATCCCCGAGGAGAACCGACCGCGTCACGGACTTCGCCTCACCGCGCCGCCCCACGCCGACGTTTTCCTCACACCCGGAGGCCACCGAGACGCCCACACGCTGCCCCGCCCGAGACGCCGCCGCTATCGGAGCTCGCCGCCGGAAACCTAGCCGCCGGAGGTGAGCTCGGAGCTTTCCTGGCCGTTGGATCTCGGCTGACGGCCGAGATTAGAACCTTTAAATCGAAGGGGTATCCTTCGTTCCCGTCCGTTGATCACCCTTTAAATGAAATCCAACGGTTGTGTTTTAATTTTACCCGAACCGGTATGGGCGAATCACATAACGCCACGTGTCATGTAAATAAAAGTGTAAAATGGTTTCCGGACGAAATAAATGGTAAAATTGCAGAAAAACCCATGGAACTTCAAACGCTCATAACTTTTGAACCGTTTGGCCAGATTTGACGAACTGCACCTTTTTGGAATCCTCACGGCATGTAGAATCTTTTGGCATAGTTTGTTTTCAGTTTTGGACAACTGAAACAGGACCAAGTGACAGAATGCTTCACTATGAATGTTATCACTTAAAAATTGTTTTAAAACTATTTTGTACGATTTATCCACTCCTAAAATTTTCTAGATGCACCCTCTATCCAGTGGAACCAGAAGAAAAATTGTTTTTGTATAAAAATGGATGTATCACCAAAGTTAGATTAATCTAGCTTAAAATAGATTAAACTGGCTTGGTTTAATGTTTTCATTTTTCTCTATACCGTGAACATAATCCTAACTTTCCATCACATAGATTAAATCACTAAACAAGTTAATTGTGACAGAAACCAAAACTAGGAGTGCATCATGTGCATGGCATCATGCATATTTTTCCTGATTGCTTGTATGTTTCGTGTGGATTGTTCATTTTTGCTATACGCTTGTTTGTTAGATTGTTCAGAGTGCGAACCCTGTCTTTGTGAAGAGTGTGAAAACAACAACAACTTTGGACAAGGCAAGTTCATCTTGATCATGAATTACCTACTATCACACTTATTTTAATCCTTTATGCATTAGCGTTGTTTGTAGAATTGCATTAGGATTAAAATACCGTATTTATGCTAGCTATATTGTCGTAGTTGAATAGATTTTCCTCGCCCTCATATCCCCACCAATATCCATCGGTAGTAGTTACGCTTAGCCGTGCTATGTAAATATGCATGGGAGGGAACCACTTTCATTCTAGAAATATTGTTGATGTAAAATGTTATTTTTGAAGTATGGCTAAAATCAACTACTAATGAACCATCCTGGGTGGGCGGCTTTGAGTATTATGGTTGTACGCGACGTCAGGTCCATTTCTACGGGGCCCGCTGAGTCGTCTCTCCATGGATTCGGGAGCGTCCATGGTCGTCTCTCCCGTGGATTCGGGGAGCGCCTGCGTCGCAAATGTGGAATGCCACCCGGGGTAACCAGAGGCTGAATTGGATTCCTATTTAATTGCTTCCAGTACAACCACATGCTATATGGGTTCTGGCGAGAATAGAGTATGTTGTATGAACCTAAACCCGAAGAATTGTAATGATGTAGCAGTGTAGGTGGAGCGTTGTTCTCTCGTGGTCTAGGGAATTAGTTCTGAAAATCTCGTAATCGACGCCGTTGCTACTCTACCCTGAGGACAGCAATGGATTAACCCGTCGGTTTCTTGTGGAGAATGTGTACAACCTCTCGAGAGTGTCAAAACTAAGTACTTAGCCGTGTCCCCGGTTATGGATGAATTTTGAGCAGCTAGTAATGGAAACTAAGTAAGGTCTCACCATTCAAACTTCTAAATAAAATGAATGGTTTAAACTTGGGTTAGGAGCATTGATGTGTCTACTCAATGTCCTTAGTTTTAATAAGAGCATCGGTGTGTCTACCCAATGTCCAATAGATTTATCTTACTGTAAAATTCAATTGTAATAGGATAAAATTATGTTATTGCTTCCACGCCAAAAAGCCTAAACTCCACCTAGCCAATATTGCATATATTTGATAGGATCTGTTATAAACTCCGGTGAACTTGCCAATACATTCAATGTATTGATCCTAGTGGCTGCAACCTTTAAATTGTTGCAAGGAATTCTGACGATGAGTAAGGTTACGTTGTGTTGGGTCACGAGCCTACATTCCAACATGCGTTCTCTGTGGTGTTGCAATGGCTCAAATTTCCCTTCGTTTTCCGCTGCTGAACAATTTATGTTATTTTTTAATGCTAACCCGAGTTGTTATGCAAAGTTGTAAGTACCTTAAAGTTCTGGATAAAGACGATGTAATAAATTACTTGATCTTTGTTTCTCAGTATTACATCTTGAACTATGTGTGCTAGTGAGTCGATCCAGGGACTAGCACTATAAGCACAGAGATCGAACCCTGTACGGGGGTGGTCGCTTCATTCAGTCTGTCCACCAGAATGCTTCTTCGTGCCCCAACTTGGCCGCTCTCGCCACTGCAAGACAACCGGCCGACCAGACTCACTCCACTTCTCCTTGCTGTTCTATGGAATATCTGGAAAAGACAGAATGCTATGGTCTTCAACAATGTGCTCGAGGATCCCCACTTGGTCATCAACAGGTGCTCTGCGGATGTTTCACTTTGGTCTCATCGCTGTACCTCCACTTCTTCAAAAGATCTTATGAATGACTGGGCTGTAATGTTTACCCATTTAGCTAGATAGATGTGATCCTTTGTATTGTACATCCTTCCACACCCCCCCCCCCCCCACTCTCTCTTGTAAAGCTCTCGGTCGTTTTAATAAAGTTGTGCAGGCTGGCTTTCGCCCGCCGTAGTTCGGGTCAAAAATACCACGTGGGATAATTTCTGAATAAATGAAAAAGATTGTAAGGTTTCTCTTAACTACAAGATAATCTTTTCTCAAGAAAAATAAGACAATTTTTTTGTACAGTAGTTCATCCTATCTTCACATTTATTTAATTAATTTTATTCATTAGTTACAAGATAAGACACTAATCGAAATGTTTTATGGTGAAGTATCGAGTGAAAACTTTCATTGAGTGCAAAGCACCGTGCCAGCCTCAGCGAGCCAACAGGGAGGGATCAAAATCCAATCCACAAATCCAGCGCGATTAATTTGGCCTGATGACACATTTCTCGCTGCTCCGCCCGCAGTCGCAGCTGACCGATCGCGATCCAGAGCGTCCAGCGACGACGACGACAGCCAACGCGGGCATCGCGAGCGGAGCTGGCTTCTGTAAACATCGTAGCCACTGGATTAAGAACACACGGCTCGGAACAAAGGTGGGAGTCCCAGCAATGATTAAACACATTTTTGCATACTAAGTGGTTTGTGTCACTTTCACCTTTGATCCGAGCTGTGCATTGTTTATCCAACGGATTACGAGAATAGTTTGCATGTTTTTGCACTGAAGGGGTTTTCATCGGATGCGTCGGCATGTTTTATTGTTTTACCTAAATGACATGGAATACATAAGAGAAGGCCATCCCTTTTTGGCATCCTAGCCTCTTTCCTGAAGGTGACAGGGGCTCCCTAGCTATCTTGCACTCCACCCGACCCGACGCGCTCCCATGTCTGGCAACCACACCCATCATGCTGAACTCGTCTGGAGAAAGAAGAACGATTTGGGTGAGAAATGTCAATCCTTCGCGGCCTGAGATTTGGTCTGCAGGCCTAAAGATAAAGGAGGACTTGGAGTGCTTAATCTGAAAATTCAGAGTAAAGCTTTACTACTCAAGCATCTTGATAATTTTTACAACAAGCATGACTTTTCATGAGTGCATCTCCTTTGGAACTCTTCTAATGTGGCCCATGCTATCAGCCATTGTTGCTTCTTTTGGTGGAAGGATATTATGAAGCTTAATCCCATCGTTCGGGGGTTTTCAAACTGAATTGTTAATTCCGGAGATAGTTGTCTTTTCTGGAAGAACATGTGGAAGGACATAATTCTTTGCGAAGTTTTTTCCGTAATTTTACATTCTCATTGCAAGATGACATTTATGTCCACCAAGCACCTCTTTCCTCTCAACCTTATCAAGAGTTTGTGCTTCTAAGAGAAAATCATTCGGTTGTTCTCCAAACTGATGTTCCTGACGTTTGGGTTTACCAATGGGGCCAAAATTATTCTACTGATAGGTTTTACAAACACTACTTTGCTTCCCCGGTTAGTCATCCGGTCATGATGAAAATCTGAAAATCAAAGTGCATGATGTGGCAGATGGGAGTAAGAGATACTCCCTCGGTCCCAAAGTAATTAACCTTATACAAATTTAAGTCACTTACTTTGGGATGAATTGAGTACATAATTTTTTTTTAGACGAGGAACAACACTAAGGTGAGGAGAGAGTCTTTTCGTCCGCCAATAACTTGGATGCCATCAATGAAGCTTGAGTCTCGATATCCCCTTTTATGTGGAGACAAGTCCATATTACCCCTGAATTTTAGAGGTGGTTCAGATTACCCCTCAACACTAAAACCATTTAAAATACCCCCTAAACTCTTATTCCCGTTTAGATTACCCACCTCCCGCATCTCAGGCTGGTTTTGACCGGGTTTTTACTGGTATTAGACTGCCAGGTCAGCAAACATAGTCCCCATCTAAAAAAAAATGCCTAACTTCTGTTTCACCTCGCTCCACAGGGCATCATTGCTCGATGACGGCCGCAGCCACCCCAACCGCCGGCGAGCTCGGTGCGCCGTCTCCTTCACTTCCGCCCCAAGCTCTCTTCTGCCTCAGTGCGTCCCAGCTCGGTGTCTCTGTCCTGCACGGAAATCCCAGCCAAGTCGCCGGCGAGCTCGGCGGCCTCCTCCGACCTTCTGTCCCGTTGTCAACCTCTGTGCCCTCCCAAGTCGCCTCTGCCACCTCCCATTCCGCATCTCGCCTCCCCCGAATCAGGAGACGCCGCCGCCGCAAATGAATCGAAAGACGCCAATGACCTCCATGCCTCCCCGCGCCGCCACGCCATCGCACGCCAGGGCGTACTCTGTGCCGGAGCTCGTTCCGCCGCGCACCCATGCCTCTCCCCCAAATTCCCGAAATACCTCCAGCCCTGCAGGCTTCCAGCCGTCGCGCGCAGGCCCGTGTGGCCGTGTCTGACCACGCACGGGCGGGAGTTCCGTGCTGAACCTTTCTGCTTCTCCTTCCTCGTGTTCTCAGACACAAGAGGAAGCAGAGCAGGTTTGTCGGTCCAAATCGCAGAGGAAATCAAGCCTCAGCTGCCAGTAGTCCAGTACAGGAGGAGAGAGCTGTAGTCGGAGCTGCGGCAACCAGAGGCTTGCTGGCCAATTTCTCGTGGAGATGAGAGATGCGGGAGGGAGGGGATAAGATGAACTGGAGAGAGAGACGGCTCAAAGTGCTCAACTGGGTGGGCCTTGTGCTGACGTGGTGGCAGTCGATTTGGTCAAATTTTGCCACGTATGTAAAAACCAGGTCCAAACAGGGCGAGGGTGGTAATCTAAACGGTTTTAATAGTTCGGAGATGTGTTGTAACCGCCGAACCGGTATTGGAGTTGAGGGGAGTAGTTTAAACTTCGTGTATAGTTCGAGGTTGTAATACGTACTTATCTTTTTTTTTAAATCAGTCGTGACTTTATTCAATTTCGAAAACCATTACAAGTGAAGTGATCTGGATCATGGACACAAGAAATTATAAAGTAATCCTTACAGCTAAAAATTATAATGAAATCTCTCGAAAACATATTCTCCATGATATCAATCTTTGCAACACGAAATGTTGTCCGGGCTTCAGCAAAAATATAGCGATTAGACTAGAGCAGTAACATCACCACTCGTACACCCGCACGATCATACCTTTGAAGGTTTCAGAAAACCCTTGAGTCGCTCATCTAAAAAGATGAGAAGCCACGAGCGTTGAATGTACTTGGACCGGGGATTATCTCCTAAAAGTGCAGGTTGTCGAACCATATGAACTTCACCGAAACGTTAATAAGGACTCCAATATCACAAAAGATCAAACCAACGAAAGGATCGTGACACACCAGCAAAAGCTCGTCTATCCATGTAAACACTTCGATCTGCGACGAGTCCACTCTGGGCCGGCGTAGCACCTGGATGAAACTTGGGTCCTCTTGCTCATCTTGATTGGGCCTCGGTTCCCCGGCCCACTCGTTTCTCCTTCTGTTTCAGAACTGATAGCTTCAGTAACGCCCTTAGCCGCAGGTTCAGTTGGTGCAGCTGAGACCGAGGTCATAACACACCTCAGCCACGGTACGCGCGCGGAGCCTGAGAAACGGGGGCGCTCTGGATCAAATCCCCTGGTTTCCTTCCTCCGACCTCGACGCACGTCACGACGACATGGCGGGGCTCGTCTGTGAGAACTCGATCGGGGAACTCCATAGATCTCGATCAGTTTAACTGAAAATAGATAAATTGTCCTGCTCCGTTACTAGCTTCTTACTCCAAGAAACCTTATTGCATCTCGCACATGAAAGCCAAGAAACACCTCGAAGAACAGGATGGAAACTAGTAGTACCTCGAGAAGATGATTTCTCCTAATAGCTACTGTAACTAGCATAGCACTAGATTCTAGTTAAGCCACATCGATTTTCAGTCTTATTCCTTTGATCTGGGCCCGTCTTTTACTCATGAGCAAGCGCCGGCGCGAGCCACGTCGTCAACCTGCACCGCGTGCACTTGCGCCGCAGCCGGCGGCGTCGCCGAGTCCACGCCGTCGTCATTCATGGACTCCACCTTATCCATGGTCATGGCGCCGACGTCGGCCGCGGCCCTGGCGACGGCGCCGACGGCCGCGGACACCCACGCGGCGCCGCGCGACGCGTAGGGGCTGGACGCCACGATCGTCTCGGCCGTGGTGATCGCGCCCCGGGCGCGCTCCGACACCTGGAGCCGCTCGTCCACGCCGCGCACGGCAAGGGTGAACTTGTCGCTGAGGCCGAAGCGGCGGTCCAGCCTCGCCACGCGCGCGCTGGCCGAGGACAGCAGCTGGTGCCGGTCGTCGAAGGACCGGGCGCGCTTCAGGGCGTCCTTGCTCAGCACGAAGCCCCTGGCCAGCATCGTGCTCACCACCTCTTCCGCCTTCTTCACCGCCGCCTCCGTCGGCGTCCTCGGTGACCCCAGCTCCTGTATGTTTTTTTTTGCAAGCATAAACCTCTTAGTTCACAAGAATTAGCAAATGTAACCGAGAAAATCACATATTTATACATGTTTATGCATGTTTAGTTATTAATTGCGAGTGAAGAACATGAGCTCTCACCTCTGCATGGGTGTATGCCTCTGGAGGCAGGTCATAGTCTTCCACTGGTGTGATATTTACAGAGGCATCAGATATGCTTGCTCCCTGAACAAGTAAATCCACCACAGTATTTTTAGTTTTCAAGATTCAAAACAGTAAGAAATTAGAAGGGAAAAAACTTGAGATACATATGTGGATATGTCATTACAGAGAGGAGCAGGGCAGTGTCAGCTCCATGGAACTCCTCGAAGGTCACATAGGCAACCTGTGATGTCTCTGATTCCCTGCTATGAGCATGCACAGAAAAAAATACCATGAGAACATCTAGTGATGAGGGAATTAGTTGTACAAAGCATTGCTGACGACTGACGAGAAGATGAGAAAGTATGGGTAGAGACCTCCGCATCTCGACATACTCAATGTCGCCGGAGAAGGAGAAGAACTCCTTGATGTTGTCAGCGGTCGCGGAGCCCGAGATGTTGGTCACCTTGATTGTTCTTGCCTGATACAAGCATGATCAATCCACTACCGATGACAGTTAAGCATGCCACGCAAAACGTGGTGTTAATGATTATTGCTGCTACATTGTCAACAGTTTGATAGTGTCATTCGCGATGATATGTAAATATGGTTCATCGGTGCAATCGCTAGCGACGAGGCACTGTAATTGGATATCGGTGTTTCTGAACATGTCATATGTATAAGCATGATGATACTCCGGTGTTGTGGGAGTGTTTGATGCAGGGGATGGGTCTGTTCCGACTCACATTTGGGACATCGATGGTCCAGCTGGGGGAGGTTCTGAGTTGTGGTGATGGTTGTGGGGAGGAGGAGGAGCTGAATTGATCAGGACGAGGAGCCACTTCTACCCTGAGACAGCCCGGGGCCAGCCGGACCTGCAGTGGGAGATCAGATCGACATGGTCAGGGCTCGATCAACTTAATTAAATCCGATCAATGGCAAGATTTATTTCTTGGACTAGTCGTTGTTCTACGTTCATACTCTTCCTATTTATGTTTCTAAAACTTTTGCACATTTGAATCCGATCACTTTTGAAATCAGAGAATAAGAGATCACTAAAATGCAGAAGTTGATGGGGAACGGTCCAGAAATGCGTGTTTTTTTTAGAGAGACAGAGAGATCTCCAGAAATGCGTGTGATTCAACCAAAACAAAGATCATGATCTAACAAGACCTGAGAGAAAAAAATAATGGTCAACCGGAGGAGGGAAGATGCTGTTATGTGATGACTCACCGCCATGAACGACTCTTGCATCAACCAGCTCTGTCGGGGCACTGAAGAGTGAAGAAGACACCGGGTCACCGGGATGGATCACGTAGAGGGGATGATGAATTGATCCTCTCCTCCCCTGTTTTGCACTTCTGCTCGCTGGCAGTCCTGCGCAGGACGAGAGAGAGAGAGGAGATGTGTGGGTAAATGGTAAATGCCTGCGTGAGTGGAGCAGCGGCAAGTTCGGTTCCAGTGGCTCGGGGGAGGAAGGGAAGTGGAGAAAGGACAAACAGGCTGCAAGCGCTCCGGCATTCCTACGACGGTTCCGACGGGCAAAAATTTTCACCGGGCGCCTGTTTCGGATATCGGCCCATCCCGGTCTATACAAATTGCTACTGCTGCCCGCAAACCTGCGAGAGCTCGCAGCCTCCCCTTGTGTGGGCCGGCCCATTTGTAAACTTCAGATGGTTGCTGCGGTTGCCCTAAAAAAACATGCTCGTTTTTCTTGTTAAGTTTTGATTAGAGAGTACGCATTTTTTTTTAAAGTCATATACTAAATCAACCAACCCTAACAAAACCATCTTCAAAGTAAGAGAAAATTACACGTAATTTTTTTGAGTAAACGTCGTTGTCTTCTTTCTGCACTTGCCGATGACGCGCCGTGAACGAAGTTCGATGCTGTCTCTGGACCTCCGAACCACGTCGGAGCCAGAAAAACATTGTTAACATGTAAAAACCGTAAATAAAATCCGAAGGATCCTCGAGCAAGACAATAAGTTGGGATCTCACCGCACAATCTTTGGAACAAGGTCTGTGCTTATTGTAGCGAAAACCATCGGATGCAATGCAATCTCTCGTTTGGGCGGCGTCACATCTCACAAACAATAGAATTAAGAACAATCAAATGGCTTAATAACCAGTTAATTCATCAGTAGTGGTGCGCGGGCTTGGTGTGTCCCCAGCTATATATGCAGGACGTCGCCGGCGACGCCGTGGAACGCGAGGCTCGCCTCGGTGCCGGTCAGCCGCAGCGACATGAACCCCTGCCCGTCGTGGAAGAACTCCACCTTGTCGCCGCCCGGCGCGTAGACGCCGCCCCACGACTTGGACCCGCCGCCGCTCGTCAGGTACTGCAGCGGACTGCCACGCAAAACAAACAGGAGAAAAAAAGGAGATAACTATCCATGATCAGACATTCAGACAAAGGAAAAGAAAGCGAGAAGTTCTTTTTTATGCTGAAGCATGATCTGAGCTGAGCTGACCTGTCAGTGCTGCTGATGTGCTCCAGGCAGTGGTCGTGGCCGTTGAGGTAGAGGTCCACGCCATGCGCCTGCACATTTCAATTTGTTACCGATGCGTTGCGCTAAGGTTTCAAACAAACGAAGTTCAGATCGCTGGCTAGTATTGGTGAGTAATCAACGGGAATATGTAGCGCATGTGGTATCCTTTGAGCATGGGCACGAGCAGCTGCACGAGTTCTTCGGTGTCGCCGTGCTTGCCGGGAGTCCGGATGGGGTGGTGCCATGTTTTTAAATAGCGAGCTGTCTAGCAGATTTGGACCACTCTCGTTAAAACTATGCACTTTTAGCGCTAAATAGAAAATGTCGCTAATAGCTCGCTAAAATGCGCTAAAACGCTAAATTGGGCCAGAAAATAGCGCTATTTCTCCCGCTAAGCCCCAAAATTTCTTGATTTGAATTTGAAAGTTGCACCTAGTTATGTAATATGCACTTATGCAATCCTTTTATTGCTACAATCATCATGGTTATTCAATAAAAGTTTGTGTCATTCAATTTCTGGTCATATTTTTTAGATGATATGAATACATGATGCCTAATTTTCATGAAAAATTTCTTATTTCTGAGAAAAACGCTAAATGGCTTAGCGCCGCTATAGCTTTCTTAGCAGCTGGAAAATGCCGCCGCTAAGAAGCATAATCTGCTATTTAAAACTATGGGTGGTGCCCGACGACGATCTTCCACTGCGCCCTCGACTGCTGCGACTCCACTTCCTGCGTGTGAAATTCAGAACAAATGGCCATTGGCTATGACATGCTAACACATGGAAATAACATACTAGTTGTACTTGGAATGATTCTCATTTTTCACCAAGATTTGAAATTTTCAGCCAGTTCATTAGGTATTTTCATCTCGATAAAAAAAAATTAGTGACACATGTGTTCATGCCAAGTTCAAATATGGTTCAAATTCATGAAAATTTCTTCAAACATTGCTTTGCTTTCAGTCAAATTAAAGTGGTACTTTCAGTAATTCAGCCATATAAAAAACCCTCAGAAATATTGGAAATTTCCGAAACATTACCGAATTTAGAATCAATACCTTGAGGAGGTTTGTGATGTAGGTCTCGCGAGGAGCAACACCTCTCCAGTCGTACGTGCTGTTCTTAGGATTGGTCCAATACTTGAGGACGAATGGTGTTGTGTCAACGAAGAAGAAATCAGCAATTTCTTCAGTTTTGTTGTAGAGAGAATTGGAAGGAAAAAAAATGCAAGAAAATTAATATTTCCCCGCTTGTTTTTACTTATAATGTGTGAACTTCAAACAAGACAGGGATAGGAACACTCATGGCACCTGCGTCGACGACGAATGACTTCATGCAGATCCACCGGCTGTCGACTCTACGAAGGACAGGGCTGATCTGAGCAAGCGCGTCTCCTCTGTAGTCATGATTGCCAAGAACTACAAAATTTGCCACATCTGGAATATTGAGCAAGACATTTTGGTACTACGAGTCTATGACTAATGCTATATAGGATGTACACTGTTAATAAACATCGACACAATTAATTGTAAGGAAGGCTTGGATATGCATTATGTACCATCTAAAGTTCTAAAACTAATCTACTGGCAGAACTGCATTACCGGTGTACCAAGGCTTCTGGAGGCTTTTAGCCGTGTAGATGCCAGTGAAGGACTCCTCGAAGGCCTTGTCGTCGACGCCCGTGAGGCCATCGTCATAGAAGTTGTCGCCAGTGGAGATGACGAAGTCGACGCCCATCTTCTCGGCTGCCAACCTCATCGACAGACGCATACATGCACGCACGTTGCCAAATCATTCACACATCAGAATACATTTTATTCGGGCCGAGTAGTGGGGGCTTTGCATGCTTGGGGTACTTACCACTTCTAAAAGTTACTTAAAAACATTCGTGTTAACCATTAGATCTTCAAATAAACGGATTAGTTTTAGAACTTTAAGGTGGACCCCCCAGCCCCCCGCCCATGGTTAGTGGTCCAATGGTTAGAAACTGACAGTTTTTATATTTCCACTAAATAGAAGTTTCACCTGATACGCCTCTTCTCAAGGGTAAGGAAATTTTGGTTGTTTGAACTATCAAGTACAGCAAATTAACTTCAGTTCACTGGATTTTCTTTGCCAGAAAAAAAACATTTTGAGATCATATTCTTCCTGATATATGTTATTCCCTCCGATCCTAAATTATTGTCGAAATATTACATGTATCCAGACACTTTTTAAAATAGATACATTCATACTTGAACAAATTTGAATCAAGAATTTAGAATCAAAGGAAATAGTATGGTAGTCTGGCATAGCAGATTAGTAAGCAAGCACTCCTATCCTAATGGATAGAATAATTTACATTTTTGAATCTTTGTAATAAGAAACACGTGTTTACTACTGTCGATCTGTCATGAATAATTATGCTACCCATGCAAAGCATCAAAACCTCGTGCAAAAAAAAAGTCCAAAAACTTTTTTAAATGGGCCACAAGCTCACGTCGTGCCATGACAGCATCTTTAAGTAAAGCACTGCCAAAAGACGTTCAACAGTGTGCTACCCAAGGATAAGATTCCAACCACGGCAGAGATCACATCGATTCAAGACAGCGCGTATGACGTAAAAAAGATCAACTTTGTCGCCGTGTTAACACTTGTGACTTATCAACATTAGAGCAGCTTGCATCGATTTTTGGCATCAGTTAATCACACATTTAACTAGCCGATGGATTACTGGTGAGGTGTCACTTTGTTGTCGGAACAAATTAACTGACAACGTGAGTTGTGTCACTTCTTACATACTAATCCTCGTTACATAATCTTTGTCTTAAAATTGTCCAAAAATAGATGTATCTATTTCTAAAAGGTGTCTCCATACATGTAAGATTTCAACAAGAATTATGAATCCCTCCGTTTTAAGATATATCTCATATTGATTTGTGCATTTGGATCATAGTAGTTCTTGTTTCTACTCCCAACCATTCATATTAACCGGTGCGAGTATCAAGAAAAAAATGAGATGTATTATAAAACAAATAAAAAAATCTATATGCATAGTATTTTGGAACGGAGGAAGTACCTGAGCGGTGACCCGGGACTGGTTGAACTCCCCGCGCCTGCCCCAGTCGCCCACGGCGAGGATGGTCAGCGACCCGTCAGCACTGGGCGAGTGCTCCACTCGCGGCAGCTCAGCCGCCGCCGGCAAGGCAGCCCCCGCGAAGGCAGCGATAGTGACGACGATGAGCGCAACTGGAGCCACGGCGGAACTGCAGGCACGTACTGTTGACATGTGGAGTGTGCGCAAGCGCGCAACTGCGCTTGTATTTATAGCCTTGCGGCTTGTAGGAAGAGAAAGAAAAGAAAGAATGGCGCGTGCCACCAACCATATTCGAGCTGGGCAATATGTAATGGGTGGGTCCGTGGGTGGGAGGGAAAGCTAGTAGGCGTGACCAATGTGAGGCTGTAGGTGCGCCCAGGAGGCATTTGAATTTGCTGGCAATTTGTATACTCCTGCAGCAAAGTGGCCTAGCTAGGGAGTGGAGCAGAGCTTCCTGGGGGTCTTGTTCCGGGTCTTGAACATACACATTGCAGCAAAATGAGCCAACAGTCTTTGTTAACTTATTCAACAGACGAGTACAGTCAATCAATCAATGAACATTACTGACATTTTGTCACAATGGTACACGGTCCGAGCGCGCGCGCACAAACAGGCGCAAGACAAGACACTATAGCATGTAGAGATCGATCGAAGCATTTGCGTCCGATTCGCACGGATTAATTGAACAATGCCGCTTCAGTTACTACGTTGATCAGCTCACGATCCTCGCGCCGGTAGGCGACTTGGTGAGCTCCCAGGCGTGCAGGACCTCGCCGGAGACGTCGTAAAAGGCGAAGCGGGCCTCCGCGGCGGTGAGCTGCATGGAGAGGAACCCTTGCCCGTCGTACAGGAACTCCATCTTGTCGGAGGTCGGCTTGAACTTGCCCGCCCACGCCTTCGACCCGCCGCCGCTCGTCACGAACTCCACCGGACTGCATTGCATACATGCACACAAATTAATTTGGATTCATCTGTTGGTGTTTGGTTAAATCCAAGGGCTGGAGGAAGAATAATTCTGTCGATGAAGCTTTAATTTGGACCGATCACCTGTCGGTGCTGCTGGTCCGCTGCAGGCAGTGGTCGTGGCCGTTCAGGTACATGTCAACCCCATGTGTCTGGAAAACAGAAAAATGTAAGTTGGGTAAAGCCCAAAATTGATAATGCCAACGCCAAATATAGCCACCTTGAGGACTGGGAGGAGGTATTCCCGGAGCTCGGTGGTGTTGCCGTGCTCGCAGCCGCTGCTGATGGGGTGGTGGCCCACGACCACCTTCCACGTCGCATTGGACGCCGTCAGGGCCTCCTCCAGATCCTGCAGGCCGGCAGATTTAATTAACACATTTTATTTATACACATTAGTGTGAATCATCTGATCGATTATCTAAAATCACATTAGCCCCCTCGCAAAATATTTGCGACTTTGTGTACTACCTTGAGGAGATTTGAGATGTAGGTGTCACGAGGCGCCACGTTCCTCCAGTCGAACTTGCTCTCGTTCCAGTACTTGAGCACGAACGGCGACGTGTCCACCAGGAAGAAGTCCACGATGCCTTTTTTTTTTGGTTGAGTTGTTCAGCCAGAAACAGAGCAGCAGGCCGGTGTCAGTCAAATGAAAGCAAGCGTGAAATACTCTCGCTTGGCAGGACAAACTTTGGTCATATTTGCGCAAAACGGCGTTGGTTATCGGTAAATTCGGCTGGTAGTTAAATACTGTACCTTTTTTTGAAAGAGAGTAGTTAAATACCTGATTCGACGATGAATGACTTGTTGACGGAGGTCCACCGGGTGTCGACGTCCCGGATGGCGGGGCTCTGCTGCGCGAGCGCGTCTCCGGTGTAGTCATGGTTGCCAAGGACTGCACGCATAGCCATGAATAAAATTACATGACTCCCGCCGACCCATATTATATTACATGTATTTAGATGTTTTTTAAACATACATGCATTCATATTTAAAAAAAATTAAGACAAGTAATATGAATCGGAGGAAACAGATTCTTTTTTAGGTCAAATAAAATTACAATAGCTGGTCTTCAGAGTTCAGACCAAGACACATCTGGAGGTTTTTACAGACAGTGCCTGTACGTACGGCGAGTGGCATCAATTAATTAATTACCGATGTACCAAGGCTTCTGGAGGCTGTCGGCGGTGTAGATGTCGCTGAAGGAGGCCCTGAAGAAGGCCGTGTCGTTGTCGCCGGCGAGGCCGTCGTTGTAGAAGTTGTCGCCCGTGGAGATCACGAAGTCGGCGCTCAGCTTCTCCCCGACCACCCCCATCTGCACGCACATACACTTGGGGAATTACTACTACTAACCATGGACCGGTGTTCTTTCTGTTTCTGTTAGCGACCTTATTACAGATCAGATAAGTCAATGCAGGTCAACGATCGATCTCTGCATTGAGGAAGGGAGATCGAGTAATACATGAACATGCCGGTGCATGCATGCATGCAACCGCGCGCACCTAACGCGAGCACGTACTAGAGATAATAAATGAGCCCTCTTGCTTTCGGCTACTTAGAGAACCAAACACAAATCACAGGCATACATCTGCATGATGCATTAATTAATCAATGACTGGTTAATTGTTCCGCAAAAGCAAAAAGGGCCCAGCTGCCGATCGAAGCATCAAAACGCCGACACCCATCTTTCTGCAATATATATATATATATATATATATATATATATATATATATATATGGGGTTCCCCTGCAGTCTTTTCTTCTCAAAAAAGAAAAAACAAATACGCATGTGGTTCGTCGAAGAAAACATATGATAAGGTTTATTCAGATGTTTCTTAAGATAAACCGAGCAGTGGGTTTAAGTTTTTGATGAAATGTCTATGAAATTTCTGAATTTTCAGTGTATTTGGTGGGCCTCGAAATTTTGTCATTTCAATAAAAAAAATCGGTGTGACTACAATTTGAGCCACGTAAACGTCCTCTAACATAGAGTCTAATATATATCGGTTTTCCTTTTTCACTGAGAACCTCACAATTAACTTTTGTAATTTGTACCAGACAAATTTGTGTTCTGCTACAATTTTGATAAATTTGGTTAACATTCGATGGAAATACAAACAACAAAATCCCAAATATTTCTAAATTCAGAACTTTCAATGGGTACAGAAATTTCATAAAAAAATTTAAATTTCACCGAAGTATTTAATTTCAGAAATTTGATTTAAACGCATTTTTCTATAAGTAGTAGAGGCATATATAGGGGCATTTCGAAAGGAATAAAAAAGGAGCTATGACACATGATAAATTACATCATACGATCAATCAGCAACCATGCTGCCATTGCAAAGCGACGTTGCACTTGAGCCATGCATGTTAACCATTCGATCATGCATGGTAATTAACCGGGCATGCCTCATTACCTTGCGCTGGCAGTTATAAAGATCAAGCATATTACCGAAAAATATTTAAATAAAGATTGCACGTCATATTATATACGTACCTGCTCGGCGACCAGAGTCTGGTTGTACTGCCCGGCCCTCCCCCAGTCACCGACGGCGAGCACCGTCAGCGACCCGTGCTCCTTGGGCGAGTGCTGCACCTTCTGCAGCTCGGCCTCCACCTGCGAAAGCAGCAGCGCGCCAGCAACGACGACGACGCCGGTTATAAGGAGAACAGCCGAAGAAGCCATGTCCGAGCAACGCTCAAAGTCTACTCCAGTTGCCGGCCGGAGGAAGAAGATGGAAGAAGGCACGCGGTTGTTGCTGCTGCTGGGTGTGGCTGATCTGATCCATACAAGCCCCGCGCGCCGGGTATTTATAGCGGGCGAAAGTGCGGCTGCGGGTGGGCCTTGGCGGCTGGCTAAGCCGTCGGTTAGAGGGCGGGTTTAATTGGAGATCAGACTGAGACACTGAGTGATTGATTGATTGATTGCGGATAAGACGATGATGAGAGCGAGGGCTTTGCGTGAGCGCTACGTGCTCGCGCGGGGCGGGCA
Source organism: Brachypodium distachyon (assembly GCF_000005505.3). Classification (NCBI taxonomy): domain Eukaryota; kingdom Viridiplantae; phylum Streptophyta; class Magnoliopsida; order Poales; family Poaceae; genus Brachypodium; species Brachypodium distachyon. Next base: position 17,449,319 of record NC_016134.3, on the reverse strand, counting down.
TTGAACTGCCGCCGCCGCGTACAGATTTTAAAGTGCCCCTTCCATTGCACGGACGAGATGGATGGCTAACCCCACGGAATTGAAGCGGGCTTGCTTTGCTTTGCTTAGCTTGCTCTGCGTGTGTGCATGCTTGCGGGAGCAGATTAGATGTATACCATTTCGTCAAGTCATATATACTCCGTACGTACGTTAGTTGTTGTACAAAATGCTGTGGTACGTGCATTCATGCGACGGCCCGCGATATGCCAGAGTTCCTTGTTAAGTTTTAAGTTGGATGCTGTAAGAAAAGGTTTAAGTTGGACAGGCTGTGGAAGTTTTGTTGTTCAGGGGCAGCTCGGTCTGTCTTGTCGCAGTTCTAGCTCCTGGGCCCCGGCCGCCGATACGTCGAGCTGGCCCACCAGCGGCCAGCGGCAGCGTAAGTCGGTACATGTGTGCAGGGATCTGTTTGATCAATCAACTCAAAAAAAAACTCAAAAAAAAAAATTCCCTCAAAAAAATAACTCAAAAGAAAACTGAGAATAGATACGCCATGATTATTCCGACACGACGCGACCAAGAGCAGATACGGAATTGTCATCGTCGAACTTCACTATAGTGGCCTTTTTGTATGTTGTTGCACGGAAGGAAGGCCTCCTAGCTCGCCCACGGGCCTCATTTAATTCCAGATTATTAACCCGTTGCGTTCTTATGTTTCGGGCTGCATACTGTTGCTAGCCTGCTAGGTGTCGATGAGGTGCAGGCTGTACTGAATACTGTCTTTCTAATTCCCGGTATAAATATATCGTCGTTTAGGTCCAGGGGCCCCTGAGCTTCGAGGGCCCAGTTCGGCCGGCCCTGCTTCCACCCATATCCTTCATGGCACTTTGGCAGCCAACAAAGGGGCAGTTTTTTTTTTTCAACTTCTTCACAACCAAGCTTTAACTTCTCTATCCACAGAAGAAATGATGGTGGGAAGAAGCCCTTGAGAAATCTGAGTCTGGTTCTTTTTGCTTCCATCGTTTCAGCTTATTCTCTAAGTTTGTTGAGGAAAAGTCTATAATCTCCTTGAACTAAAATTATGTCTTGCCAAAGATGTTGTTGCGACAATCTATGATTATCATCATTGGTTCGCCAGAAATTGCAAAAAATTCAAACTTCTATGTATTGCGGAAAATACAAAAACGAAACTGTCAACATCCAATACAAGAAATTGGAGAAAATACAAAAGTAAAACTATCATATAGGCAGGAGCAGGTATCCATCGGCTCAGGACCGCCAGCCCACAGGGCAGTTGCTTACGGCGGCTCACACGATGACGAGAACCCTTGCACTGGCCACGAACCAGCAGGGTGGCTTTGCTCGGCGACGGCAGAACGGATTCCGGCGATGGAGCAAGGGCTTCGGGGTGACGCGGTGGGGTAGAGGCCTCAACCCTAGATGCATGTAGAGGGGAGGGGAGGAATCACGCACGGGATGGAGTGAGTTGCGAATTGGTATGTGTATACCTGCTGTCACATTTTGGGGGTAATTCAAGTGGTCTTTTAGGGCAAGGAAATATGAGATTCCCTCAAAAACTCAGGAAGTGTTGTCACGGACTAACTTTTTTCACATGAAGGATTTAAAGGTTGGTCTGCTCATAGAAGCTGGACTTAAATCGTACTTCTTTTTTTTTGTGTCGGCTGCTCTCAACCTGGAAACTGATTTACAGACCGAAATGAACTAGCCGAAGCGATCAGCAAAGCAGACACCGGCCAGAAATGTCATCAGCAAAATGATCAATATATGCCTTAACGGCTAGCTGGCTAGCCTTGGGGCGATCGAAACAATTAAGAACACCGCCGCGATCAAAACAAGAAGATAAACATAAGTCGCTTGATCCGATCGGCGGCCTACCAAAAATAACCATCAGCTAAGTCCACACACAAAACTTTCGACAAGAGCGCCGGCGCCCGCTGTATCTCGATCGCCGGCGAGCGGTGCGATGTCAGCCAACAAGGCCTCCTCGTCGCACGGCGCCGTCCTTCTCCCCATGGCAACCCTCCTCCTCCGGGGCCTCGTGGGCCTCCTCTGCACAGCTTCGCGCCGCTTCGTGTCAGTGGCGCTCGTAGACCTCCCGGAATTCGTGGAAATATGCCGGCCGACCTTCAGTTCTCTGGAACAGCATGAGCGCACGGGCGAGCACGTCTCGTGGAGTCGTGGGGGGCCGGCGTTGGATGCGCGTACAGCCTGCTGGCCGTCAACGTGAGGAAGAAGATGATATGAGGCAGCCTGCGGGGCACAGTCTTCCTCATTTCTGCTGACGTCTGCTACACAAAAATCATGGTTTAAAGTTTAGAATTATTCTGCACATAGATGAAAAAAATTATTAACATTGTGAGCTAAATTGGAAACATTTTTTGGATTTTTAATAGCAATTTTTTTTTTGCATAGCACACAGATCAACGTATTTCTCAATGAAAATTTGTGCATAGCAGACATCCATTTATATACATCCATTTATATACTTGAGGATAACTTTTCAAAACGTGATTTTTCATTTCTTCATGTTCTCATATACACCTCATTACAGTCGTTACATAATGTTTCTAAAGTTGCACTCTTTTAATATGCATTCTCAGTGTAACCATAATTGAAAAGGCAGAGCACCTGCCATGTTTGTCAAAAAAAAACCCCACAGATTTATATGTTACTAACATTAAAATGAACTGAAATATCACTTGCTAAAAAGTATTATATCATCATGCTCAATTCAAGTGCTACTGCTGCTTCCATGAAATTTGTGTACAAATTGTGCCAGACTACTGGGCAATTCTGCAGAGGTCCGATACAGCTTACAGACATTTGCTACACTTAAATGTTTTTTCACATTGGTTCACCATTAGCTTATAGGCATGTTTTCTTGCATTTAATTTCAACACATGAAGCATGGACGTCAATGCTTTTAATTCAAGAACTTATATGATAAATCTCTTCGCTGATGTTGCAGATGGAAATTCATGAGGTGTGTGTGCTGTCTCGCTCATGTGAATGCCTGGGATATTATTTGGACCAGCCATAATTGTTTCGCTGTTTGCTACCTTACAAATTCTATGTCATTCTCGATATGTATACAGTTATGTAGCCATATATGGATAACTGAGTACTTTCATATCTTAATTTATTTAATCATCTAGTGTGTTTGTCATTGTACGATCACGTGCATTTGTTGCTATATGACATAAAACATCTTAATAACTATTCTTTTGATCATATTGGTAGCTCTACTTGTTATGTTGTTAGCACAGGATATATTTGAATTTGCATGACCCATTCTACGCATTTTCTTATTTACAGAGACAAGGTAATAAGAGGCAAATGAACATACGGATCATGCCGAATCTTTCTTTTTTGAGGCAATCAACGGGGGGGGGGGGGGGGGGGGGGCTCCCTACCTGAATATATTACTCCAAAGTAAGAAATAAATAGTCACGCCATAGACCGGCGGCTATTTTTGTATCGTTTTTCCTAATTCTGAAAGTCTATAAGGTTAGGTCCTCAATTATCATTACAAGACCATGAGCAGAGGTGACGATCTCATTATTGAATACTTTGGCATTATGAGCTTTCCAGATCCTCCACAGAATGATTAGTAAGATGGAAGGCCAAATAGCAACGGTAAGACCGACAGGAGAAGGGAGATGCCAAAGGTCGGGGAAGACAGTTCCATGAGACAGAATACCCATTTTATCCCAGACCTGGAGCGCAAGAGGGCACGAGAGGAACAGGTGATTCCGGTCTTCTGAACCAAGACCACAGCTCGCACAGGCCGCCGATTGAGTGTCGAATTTGTGATGCAAATTTTGACGCGTGTTGAGACGATCCCTGAAGAGGAGCCAAGCAAAGACCTTGACTTTGTTGGGGACGAAAGCTTGCCAAATGTGATCAGCGTGAGGGTCCGTTGGAGCAGCGGAGAGGGCAAGGTAAGCGCCCCTTGTGGACAGCAGAGACCCATCTCTTAGGGTACTGACATCGGGCGCATCATCAAGAGCAACGTCCTGCAACACAAGAAGCAAAAGATCGAGTTCTGCCTCAGCAACAAGAGTTAGTCGATTCCGCAAGCCAAGCTCAAGTCCCTCGTCCACAATTTTTGAAACAAAAGCATTTGGCTTGGTGTGGTGGGAGAAGAGTATAGGGAAAACTGAAGCAAGCGGATGTGGTAAAATCCAGCAATCAAGCCAAAAAAAGGTGGAAGCTCCTGATCTAACCTTACAAGAAGTGATCGATCTTAATAAATCTGTGTGCTGTATAATAAGCTTAGCAAGGTGGGAAGTGGGTGGTGAGGCTTTGAAGGGATGAGGCCAGTGAGGCTTTGAAGGGATCATGCCGAATCTTCAAGCACAAAAAGGTCAAGAGCAGAACTGCTGCACAAAAAACCTGAAGAGTTGACTGATGGCTCTAAAAATGCGCCGGGGTGTGAGATGAACAAAACTTTATCTGCGTTACGAGAAGGCATCACCAAGTAGTTCTCCACCATCTGGAAAGAATAACTCTCAAGTGATTCCACGGAAGATAGTGAGTTCATGTGCAGTACCAATGAAGGTTCTTGGGCTTCCCCATGCTTCCTCAGAAAATCCAACACTTCATTACAAATCTAGATATTGGGGAAGTAGTTAATCACAAAGTCCTGTCTGACATTTTGTTTTCTGATGGTCAGATTAATACACGTGGAACAAGTGCTGATGAAGGGCATGATATGCGTCCGACTGCAGGACAGAAAATGGATTCAACTTGCATAAATAATGCTGCCCAACAGATACATGAAATGCACCCTGTTCATGCACTTCCAGGAAACAGCGACGACTCTGATAATGTGAGTTCCCATCATTTTCTTCTGTTGTTTCAGTAATGTTACTATCAGTTTACATATTCTCACCTGGGTAATTTGTTCAGAGACTGTCGGGGAGGAGAGGACATCGTGCGATCAACGTAAATGATGGAACAATCCAAAGGATTCAAGAACCTTTGAATCAATTCATAGTGGACAAGGTATGTGTTGTGCAAACTACACGTACAAATGTGTATTAATTGTATGTTGTATTTCAGTGGAGTGGATGTTTAATTGCAGGTTTTCAAAATGCTGCGAATTCACATTGCACCATTGGCAACACTCTATTGGGTTCACATCAAATCTCTGATGAGCAAGTTTTATTCACGAAAACCTCACGCTGGTGGGATCTATGTCGGGACATACCACAACAGATCCCAACAGATCGATCCCATTCTCTGCAGTAATCAATCCCAGAGGACTCTTTCGGTTAATTTCAATCTCCCAACTCTAGCAGACCTGTCATTAACTTACGCAGACAGGCAGATATAGGTTGATTATTATTTGATTGACAAGTACTGTATATTTCATATTGGATGGTGGATGGACAAATATAGGTATCTGAAAAGAGATTCAACACACCTGCAAAAAGAAGAAAGATAAAAAAAAAGAGAAGAGATTCAACACAGGACACTGCTCTCCGAAAAAGGAGGACATGTCCTCAATCAGTAATCAGCTGAACATGTCCTCAATCTCAAGTAATTAACTTGTTCGGAAGAAGATGCATGCGAGACGCTCGGATCAGCTTCATCGTTGGCTGTGTGATGCCAGCGGCAAGCCGATGGGCTATAAAATCTCTAATGGGGCGTGTTACTAGCTTGTTAGTCGCGTATCGTGAAGCCACCGCCGATGGCTGCACGTACACGTACGTTACATGTCGACATGCTTGGTCACCGCACCAGATCAGCGCATTCTTTTTTTTTTTGACACCCCCTAGAATATGGTGTCACTTTGGATTCTATTTTGTATCTGTGACCGTGTTTTTTGTCCGACATCATATCGAAACCAAAAAATGTCAAGCAAAGGATGGTGTATGTATTGTATTTAAAATATGGCCATGCATGTCTTCCTTTCGCTTTCCTAAATCCTGGCCTAGCCTGGGTCACCACTATTGTGTACCTCTACTTTAACGAGTCTTTTTTGGTGTCCCAGATTTAATGCTGGCCAACCATCCATCTTGCTCCAACGGTCTGGTACTTCATCACCATGAGAAAAAGAATAAGGACTGAGATGAAACAGACCCAAACTGCATGGTAATTAATATTCAGATACCCTTCATTTAGGAGCATGGGACTTAAAAATAGAATGTTCATGAAATTTTGTATCCTGGCATGGTTAGAAACGTTTTTGGACAGAAAGCTCTGTATCCATGGAGTGTTGCCGATGCTTCCAGATTCTTATACCACTTCCAAAAAAGACCAATCTGCATGTATTAACCAATTACTCAGTATACAAGTCTGAATATATATTAGATCTAACATTTCCTGAGAGCTTGCATAAGCAGCATAATTTTTTATAACCAATAATCCATGTAAAAAAAGATTGCCTAGAGGATGTTACTTGAAAAACGTACTGAGCGGCTTCATGTAGACATGATATGTGAGGCCACTCTATCGGGATCCAAACCAAATTTAAATCCTGAAATTTTAAGTTCAGTAAAATTTCGTCTAAATTCAATGAATTTTGATCGATACAATACCAAAATGACGTGTGGGGCCACTATGTCTAGATGGCTGAAAAATCTTAAAACGGATAAAAATGTGTTCTTAGAGTGGGTAGAACGTGGAATTCACTAAAAAAAAATCCTTAGTATGATCGTCTACATTTTGAAAAGTTTATGAGCAAACTTCTTATACTATGCATTTGGAGTTAGTTAACTAATATTATAATAAATATTGGAGAGCTTGGGTGGGTAAACAAATACTCCGCTACTACAGTACTTTAGTCAAAATACGTGCTGTGCTGTCTGTACAACACGTTTTTTTTTTAGAAAACACGGTACAGACGCAAGCACTCACACACACACGGACGTACACTCATCCTATGAACGCACACACGCACACCCTACCCTTATGAGCACCTCCGAGAGACTGAGCCACAGGCCGATCATCTTGAGATTGATGAAATCACCACAGACGCCTCGTAGTTGATGGGTACGTCACTCCCACTGAAAGCACAACGCCGGTTAAAACCTAAAATAAATCTTAGGCTGGTTCCACCACAAGAAACCAACCACCAGCTGTGGTTTTGATAGGACCAATAAGACTACATGGTCAAAACTAACCTTTTTGGTAGTTCAAATCTGAGGTCAGGGGCTCCCGCGACTGCCGACCGCGACCCGCGCCTAGGGTTCCGGCCACCGCCGCCGCCACTCCAGCGTCGGCGTCCACCCCTCCCGCCGGCGGCCCCGCCCTCCCCCCTTGCCCCTCCTTCCCCGCCCTCCCACGCTCGTCCGCTCCTGTGACCGGCGACCGCGACCCGCGCCTAGGTTTCCGGCCACCGCCGCCGCCTCTCCGGCGTCGGCGCCCACCCCTCCCCGTCGGCGGCCGCTCCGGCTCCGGTGGCCACCTCTCTCGCCGCTCCGGTCGCCCTCCTCCGACGGTGGGGACTCGGTGCGCTCCTATTGCGAGGTCCTCCGCCGTGGGAGCCCGCTGGTGGAGGCCTTGGAGGAGGTTCCTCCGGTGCGCGCTCAACCTGTTCGACAGTTGGCTTCCCTCGTCGTTGCTGCTGCTGGCGACCGAGAGACTGTGGAGGAGGGCGGCTGGAGGCATCAGTGCCGCCAGCAAAAGCGCAGCCTCGGCCAGGGCCCCCTCCCGACGTCCATGGCCCGGCCTGACATGCCGCCAGACTTGGCGGGTCGCTGCTACAATTGCTTGGGGTTCGACCACGTCTCCGCGCTCTGCCCCAACCCGACTAAGTGCCTGCGCTGTGGTGGCGAGGGGCACGTTGCGCGGCTGTGCAGGGCCAGGCGCAGCCCTTCCGGTGGTTCCCCCCCCCCCCCCCGGCGGAGGACGGGCGCGTGCTGCCGGTCGCGGCGAGGCTGGGCCCTGCCCCTCAAGCGCCTCCTGCGGCCCGTGCGGCGTCCGGTGCGCAGTCCAGGCCGGCCGGGGCGCCTCGCGGGGCTGCTCCTGCTGCCGGGGTTGTGCGGCCTGGGCCGGCCCTTCTGGCCAGGCTCGGCCCACGTCCTCCACTGGTGGTGCCAACCCCTGCCCCGGTGGTGCCCTATGCCCCGGTGGCGCCCCCTGCCCCAGCTCCGTCGGTGGTGCAGCCGGCGCCGGTGCCGCGGCAGGTGGCTAAGCCTGCTTCCTTGGTGCCGCGGCAGGTGGCTGCCACTGCTGTGGATGGCCTAACGCTGGGGGCGGCTTCCCTGCGGCCCGGGGTGGAGCTCTGTATTATCCCAAGGAGTGTGGAGATTGATGCTGAAGAACAAGCCCTTCGCTGGAGTGTGGTGGTCTCTGTTACTGGCACAAGACCGCGCATTGCTCAGGTGGCGGTGTCCAGGGTGGTTATGGCGAGGCTGCCGGCTCTCGAGGGGTGCTTTACGGCTCACCGCTTCTGGCCGGACGATTTCTTACTGGTGTTTGCTTCTAGGGAGACTCGTGATGCCGTCCTGGCCGCCGGGTCCATGGATGCTCGCGGGTTTCCCTGAGGTTCTCGCCGTGGAATCGCTTCCACCAAGCGGTGGGGCGCAAGGCTCTCTTCCGTGCACACATTGAGATGGAGGGCGTGCCCCCACACGTGTGGAACTTGAGCACGGCGGCGTCGCTGCTTGGTCCGGCCTGCTCCATTGAGCGTCTTGGGACCACGACGGCCAGCAAGGAGGACTTGGGGCACTTTAGTGTCTTTGCATGGACTTCGGATCCCTGTTTGATCCCCCGCGAGAAGACGCTGCAGATCCCGGAGGCACCGGCGGTCGACGATGAGGAGGATGACCTCATGTTGCTGCCGGAGATGATCATCCCCTCGGAGGTCAATCTGCTGGAGTACAGGGTTTTCGTCCACCTGCTGCGGGTGGAGGATTCTTCCGCTTCGACGGATCGTTCTTCTTCCGAGGACTGGCCCTCCGACAAAGGCGACAGTGGGCACGACGGTGATCCCGATCGTGGTTATGGGGATCGGCGGCCGGCCAAGGGCACACGGCAGAATTTCTTCCGCTGCTCTCGGGGCCGCGTGGATGAAGATGACTTCGGGGACCATCCCCATGGGTTTCGTCGGGTGGCGGCTGGTGTTCAACGTGGTGCTGCCAGTGCGCGGGTGGCTTCTCGGCTCTCAGCGGAGGCACCTGCGTTTACTCCGGCAAGGAGAGGGACGGTGGTGCTGCCGGCCGATCCTCTCCTTGCGTGGTCGGCTCCGCCTCCTCTTGCGGACGTCGGCTGGGACCCGATGCTGCTGGAGGCCTCGGCTTCCGCTGCGGCCGTGGGGTCGCCGGAGCCTGCTGGTGGTTTCCCTCTGTCGGTGTCTCGGGACCTAGACCTGGACCTGCCGGTGTTGAGCTCCCTTGGAATCTCGAGGATGTGGTGTTTCCGCCACTCTCTTCGGGACCCGTGATGGATGGCTCGCCGCTGAGCATGTTCACGGTGTCTCTGTCCGAGGCTCTCCCCCCGGAGGTTGAGGCCTCTCCAGCCGTGCTCTCGCCTACGTCGCCGGATTCCTCGGCACCGCTGTGCTCGGGTTCGATGGCGGATGCTCCTTCGCCGGTGGTCTGCTCTCTGTTGGAGGACTCGGGTGTGGCTTCGAGGGAGGTTGCGGCTTTCCTGGCGCGGGTGCGGCGCGCGCCTTCGCCAGTGCTGGCTAGGCCCCAGCGGAGGTAGGCTTCGCGGCTAGTGGCTCAGCCGGACCCGGTCCATCGTAGCAGGCACCTTGCGAGGGAGAAGGTGGCGAGCTCTTGTGCCAGCAAGCAGCAGCATGCCATCATCCACAGGCTTGGGATTGCTAGGGAAGGCGAGCGTATTGGTGATGAGGCGCTTCAAGCGTACCTGGAGCTCTTCAGCCGGCCTCTCTCTTCGGAGCACATTTCGGCGATCCTTTCCTTGTTTGGGTGGGAGAGTGTGGCCCTGCCCCTTGAGGATGGGGTAGGGGTGGAGGTGCTGGGTTAGTCCCTGGACTACCTTGCACTTGGTGGTGGTGGTTGGTGGCTTTTCCTATGGCTGACGGCAATATTTCTATTTTGGTGTGGAACGTACGTGGCTTAAATGCTAGAGCTAAGCGTATGGCGATTCGTAAGATGGTGGTCTCCTCTGGAGCTTGTATTGTGGGACTCCAAGAATCTAAATTAAGTTCGGTTTCTCGCTATGTGGTGGAGGAGTGCTGTGGACCGGATTTTGATTCTTTCTTTTTTCTTCTTGCCATTGGCACTTGTGGAGGCATTATTCTTGCGCGGAAGGGGGCTTTGGTGCAGCTTGCCAACCCGCACATTTCTAGCTTTGCTGTTTCGGCAAGTGTCTCGTCCGGAGCTGGCATTCCTTGGAGGTTCACGGTGGTTTATGGGCCCTAGGATGATGGGGACAAGCTGTTGTTTCTTCAGGAGCTTCGCGATATTCGTGACCTTTGTGCGGGGCGGTGGCTTGTGGCCGGTGATTTTAATCTCATTGTGAAGGTGGCGAACAAGAGCAATGAGAATGTCAACAGGAGGTTGATGGGGAAGTTCCGCCGACTCTTGCGTGACCTTGAGTTGAAGGAGCTCTATCTCAACGGGCGGCGCTATACGTGGTCCAATGAGCGCGAGCACGCGACTCTTGAGAAGCTCGACCGAGCCTTCTCCTCCGTGGACTAGGATTCATCCTTTCCGGACGCTTTTCTTTCGGCGCTTAGTACTGCGACTTCTGCTCACTGCCCTCTCCTGGTGGTGTTGGAGGCCCAACTCACCAGAGGTCGTCGTTTCTACTTTGAGAGTTTCTGGCCTCGTGTGGAGGGCTTCTTGGAGGTGGTCAAGGCCGCGTGGGATTCTGGCGAATCCGTGGCAAACCCTTTCAAGCGCCTCGACTCCAAACTCCGTCGTACGGCGAGGAAACTCCGTAGCTGGAGTGATAGATTCATCGGCAACATTAGGCTCCAATGCCTCGTTGCTACCGAGATCATCCTCAGGCTTGATGTGGCTATGGACGCGCATGTGCTTTCGCCGGAGGAGAGGGGTCTTCGGCGGACCCTCAAGCGCAAGCTCCTTGGCTTGGCCTCCTTGGAGCGGTCCATTGCGAGGCAGCGTTCGAGAGTTCTTTGGCTTCGGGAGGGTGACGTTTGCACGCGATTCTTTCACCTGCATGCGAGTCACAGGAGGAGGAAGAACTTCATCTCTCACCTCCTCGTGGATGATGTGCTGGTGTCGGGGCACGAGCAAAAGGCCGTGGCGGTGGATGATTTCTTCACCGGTTTGCTGGGCTCGGTCCAGGATCGGCCATCCTCTTTGGACCTCGATTTCCTGGACGTCCCTAGTTGTAACCTGGAGGCCCTTGAGCGAGATTTCTCTGAGGAGGAGATTTGGGCTGTGGTTAAGACCCAGGAGCTTGATAAGACGCCTGGCCCGGATGGCTTCACTGGGAGATTCTTCGTTTCCTGCGGGAGGTCATTAAGCATGACGTGGTGGCGGTCTTTGATGCCTTGGCGAGGCTTGACGTTCGGGGTATGAGGGCCATTAATTCGGCCCTTATCACTCTGTTGCCTAAGAAGCAGGATGCGCGTGAGGTGCGGGATTTTCGGCCGGTTAGCCTCATTCACAGTGTGGCCAAGCTGGTCGTGAAAGTCCTTGCGACGCGGGTGGTGCCTTCCGTTGTGGTGCTGGTGGGCCCTCACCAGAGTGCCTTCGTCAAGGGGCGTTGCCTCCATGACAATTTCATGTTGGTGCAATGCACGGCGAGGAAACTCCACCGAGCGAGGGTTGACGCGATCCTCCTCAAGCTTGATATCTCGAAGGCTTTTGACATGGTGGATTGTGCCTTCCTCTTGGAGACCTTGGTGCGTCGTGGCTTTGGCCCCTGCTTTAGGGCGTGGATTTGTGGGCTCCTTTCTTCTGCGTCGACGTGAGTCCTCCTCAATGGCTTCCCTGAGGCTCCCATTGAGCATAGGAGAGGCCTTCGGCAAGGAGACCCCCTTTCCTCGATGCTTTTCATTCTGGTGATGGACGTGCTCCATTGCATGATCGAGAAGGCGACAGAATTTGGGCTGTTGACCCGGCTTGCTTCGCGGGGGTTCTCTCAGCGCACGTCCATCTTCGCCGATGATGTGGTTACCTTCCTGCGGCTGACTTGGAGGGACGTGGTGGGCATGTCCGCGATCATCTCGGATTTTGGTGATGCCTCCGGCCTCCGCACGAACTTCGCCAAGAGTTCCGCTCATCTTATTCGCTGCTCCGAGGAGCAACGGTTGATGGTGGGCAATATTCTGCAGTGCGAGATTCGTGCCTTTCCTTGCACCTACTTGGGCCTTCCGCTTGGGCTGAGGAAGCGGTCGGCTGGGCAGATCAAGCCGCTGGTGGACAAGCTTGAGGGCCGGCTGGCGTCGTGGAAGGCCCCCCTCCTGTCCAAGGGCGGCCGGCTTGTGCTCATCAAGTCCACCTTGACTGCTATGCCGGTCTACGCTATGATGTCGCTAGATCTACCGGCTAAAATCTTGAAGGGCGTGGACAAGGTCTGTCGTGGTTTCCTCTGGAGAGGACAGAAAGAGGCCAAGGGCGGTCACTGCATGGTGGCCTGGAAGGCTGTCTGCTCGCCGAAGCCCTTCGGTGGGCTTGGTATCCCAAATCTCCATATGCTCAACCTTGCCTTGCGGGTCCAATGGAGGTGGCTTGAACGCACGGATGACTCGAGGCCTTGGAAAGATTTCTCCTTCAAGGCCTCCAGGGAGGTTGAGGAGATCTTCGAGGCAGACACATCTTCTAGAGTGGGTGATGGTTCGAGCACCTTGTTCTGGTCCGATCGGTGGTTGCGGGGTGTGCGACTCCGCGAGGCTTTCCCGGTGCTTGCGGCGAACATCCGGCCCAAGGTGTTGCGCGAGCGCTCGATTAAAGACGCGTTGTTTGGTGCGTGGCTGCTGGATGTGGGGCCTAACCTTTCGACCAGGGCGATAGGCGAGTTCCTTGCGCTCTGGGAGTGGATCCGCGATGTCCGGCTGGTGGATGAGGCTCCCGACTCCTTGTCCTGGAACTGGTCCACTGATGGGCGGTTTTCTGCCAAATCGGCCTATGCAAACCTCTTTGCCGGCCTGACGCGTGATCCTATGGCATCGGTGGTTTGGGGCTCTCGGGCGCCGGGGCGGTGCCGCTTCTTCGCGTGGCTTGCGGCCCGCAACCGTTGTTGGATGGCCAACCGGCTCGAGAAGCGCGTCCTCCCGCGCCCCGACAAGTGCCCCCTCTGCGACCAAGAGAGGGAATGTATTTCTCACTTGCTGGTGGGCTGCGTGGTCTCGCGGCAGGTTTGGCTGAAGGTGCTCACCCTGGTGGGCCATGGGGATTGGTGTCCGGGCACGGACGTGGACCTGCGTGGATGGTGGACCTCCCTTCCCTCCTCTAGGGGTGAACGGAAAGACGTCTTGACGATGGTTACCTTGGTCTTCTGGACCATCTGGTGTCATCGGAATGACGTGGTTTTCAATGGGGCGGCTCCGTCGACGTTGCGGATCTTCGAGAGGGTGAGAGAGGAGCTGAGTTGTTGGTCTCAGGCTGGGCTCTTCAGGAGTGGCACCCTCGTTCCGGCCCATGTGGCGAGTAGGTGGATCGTTAGCATGCAATCTTTTCTTTTTGGTTGCCACTTTGTGACGTTGTTTGCCGCTACGACGTGCGTTGTACTCAGAGCCTTCTAACTCTTCTTCTTTAATACATGATGCACCCGCTAGGTTGCATTCTTGAAAAAATAAGACTACATCCCGTATGTTTATCCTACTGTACTCATCTCAACGAAGAGCGAGGGTAGTTCTGATCCCTATCATTAATAGTTAAAGTTGATGTATCCATGCAAGGCTCCTTAATTATATAATTATTCTTTTAGTGGTCGCTCGTTACTGGCCAAAATATGACTCTTTGGCTCTTTCTAAGGTTGCATGGTGAATACATGAGTAAATTAGATGGAAACCAAATGTAACCCCTTTTTCGTTATACGGGTAATGAGCTCCACCAGTAGGTTTTCTCATACGTGTAAACAATGCACATCAATCATCAGTGGCGGAGGACGAACTAAATTTTTGGTGTGGCGAAATTGGTAGAGTGGAAGTGATAATGGGTACAATGGTAAAAGTAACGGATACATTGCAGTATAGACGCAATATTTTTTAAAAACATTCGATTCTCATTCGATTAGAAGAACATAGAGTATTTACGAGCGTACAAAAACATAAACCGAGGCATAGGCGACAAAGACAACCCCACCGGAATATTTAATTGACATAGCAAGAACTATAATATATGCGCGGACATATCTATTATATATATTAAAAGTACATGACGGAGCAATCAGAAAAAGACACGTCTCTAGAAAATCCCAAAAAAAGCAAAACATCTGACCATCTATTACGTGGACCCATATAAAATCAATGGACCAGATCTAACTGAGGGAAAAACAGGGCTCCTGCGAACCCAAGCACGGACAATTTCGGTCGCCCGGTTGGGAGAAAAAAAGAATCTCCGGCCGCCTCCTCCTCTCTCTGATCCACCGCGCTGCGCTCGCATATGAGAAGTGATCGGCCGCTCCTAATCGCTCAAACTATTGGACTACCGTTGTTCATGCATGCATGACGTATACGGTGAATTTTTTTCTCTCTCGAAAGAATCAACTCCATGCACGTAAGCATGCCATGGATGATGGATTAAGCAGATCAAGAAGTGGCATGCACATGTTAGTGGATGGACAGGGCAAAAAAGGATCTTCCGATGATCACAAGTACACGCAAAAGAGCAAGCGGATACTTTTTTTCCGGGACAATGAACATACTAAATCTGTAGCAAGGTAATTAAGTCAAGCGTACATATATATTTTGATAGAAATTATTTACTAATTACGGAGTATGATACTTTGGGTAGAAAAATAATTACCATCCGGAGGAAATTGCTCCTCAATTGAGCCTACACAGTGAGGAAAGCAAAGCAGATTGCATCTACCAACTCTCTGTAAGTTGTTAATTCTATGAGTACATCTATTTTTCGGGTAAAATAGATCAATTTACTTTCTGCCGTGTTTGCATTTTATCGAGTGCGGCATTTTTGGTGGGATATAGAAAGGTTAGTAAATTGATTTAATGCCCACCTAAACCCAATATGTTACGGTTAGTGTTAAGTCAATATTTCAAGATGTACAAAATTAGTTTAAGACCTACCTATGCCCAATATGTTGTGATTAGTGTAACATACTACCTTAGCTGATCGACGTGCTACAACATCTCAACTGTTTCTCCACGAATCACGAGGATATTAAATAGTAAGCTCAACTTCATCCGCCACAATTTATATTTTTGCAGGAATGAGTTATTAGTGGATATTTAAAACATTATAAATAAATACCAATACATGATCTCAAGTTTTAACACTGCTTACTAATTAACATCATGTACGAGTGGCTAGCTAGCGAACCAAATACTTACAAACGAAATACCGCTACAAATACCAAAAACAAACGAAGCTCATGATCTAAACTTTAGTCTGAATATCGATAGAATGGTCATGTGTCGCATCATCAATTTGTTCACACCTATTTGGTGGGATCTGATCACTAAATATTTTTGCACTTCATGCATGCAACTTGTCGTCAAGTCACCTCCACTAAGTATTTTTCCTACACATGATCAATATGTTCACACCTAATTAATGGGATCTCGTCTTTTTTGCAATGCATGTTGGCAACTTGCCATCAATTTGTTTCAGGACCACATTGTCCGTAGGTGATACCATAGCAGTCAATCAAGGCATCACATGGTTAATTATATAAGATAGACCAGCTACTTTCGATAATCATTATATAATCTATCTTAATTATATAAGATAGACCACCTACTCAATTTCACTCATCTATGTTAACTAAAAAATTTCCGCGACAGTGAAACCACATACAAAACACAGTATGCTTCTCAACTACTAGGTGTAGTGGAGTTGGTTAATTTTACTTTTCTAGGTGTATTGTACTAGGTTGCTTAATATTGCTTTCCTAACTACCAATCATGCTCATGATCCTAACTTCATCTGATTTTATTACTTTAATATCACATCAAATCAACATGTCGTCTCTTATGAAGTTCATTACACCTACCGATGACTGTGACCTAAGTTCTACTCCCCTTTTTTTTTTAGGGAAACAGTAGATCACAAATATATTAATAAAAAAGTAATGATATATACAAAGCTGATAACCAAGAATTATCAAGCCAATAAACACTAATATAATTATGGAAGTAATTTCTTATACTGATATACTATCTCATACAAATGGTACATACATAAAACACACACAAAGATTTTAGTGTTTTGTGTAATTTGTAGTAAAAGAGTAAAGATTACTTTGCATAACTTATAGTTGAGAAACAATTAAGTGCTAAAATGTTTCCCGTTATAATAACAAAATATGAATACATGCAGAGCCATAATTTTGTACCTATGAAGCACCAACTTTATTTATTGGGGAAATTGGTCAGGGACACCGTTATTTTGTGGCATTTACCCAAACACACCATCCGATCGTGAATTTGTTGGGTACCATTACAATTTCGTGGCCATTTGATGAAACACACCGCCGATCCAAAAACGGTAAGTTGACTTTTCAGTTACCCGTGAAATTATCGTATTACCCTTCTCTTCTTTCTCCAGAACCCGAACTGTCTCTTCCTCTTTTTTTCTCGAGCTCGCACGCAGAACCCTAGCTGCTCCCGTCTAGCATTGCTGCCCCTGCTACCTCCGTGCGGCCGCGCTGCCCCCGCTGCTGCCGTTGCTCCCGGCCGATGCGCGCCCTGCTCCGTCGCCCGCAAGACCGCTTCCCTCCGCCGCTGCTGCCGTTCCTCCGCCACGCAGCAGCCGACCGGGCACCAGTGGAGACCGGCGTGGCAAGGTGCGGCCATGGATCATCGCCTTCCCGCAGCAGCTGACCGTGAAGGATTCACCGTCACACTGGACCATCGCCTACATGCAGCCATGGATGCCGGCCTGTCCTGGTTGCCTGACAGCTAATTTTTCCCCAAATTCCATTCCTAATTAGATGCGAACTCCTCGTAGTAGAGTCTCTAATGCATGTCGCTATTAATTTAGTTCGGCTACTAGAATTGATGTCCGGGTTTGTGCGTATTCTGAATTTGGTGATAATGGGGCACAAGTTTGGCATCCAACTAGGGATGAACTGAAAATTGACAGAGATTGTGTTAATTTCAAAGATTTCTGTAAAGAACTAGATGAAGAAATAAAACATGGACTCGATCAGAAGTTGTTAATCACTTTCTATGATAAATCTATCCATTACTTTTCGTTTTTGGACCAGCGGTGTGTTTCAGCAAATGACCACAGAATTGTAATGGTACCCAACAAATCCACAATTGAGCGGTGTATTTGGACAAAGATCACAAAATAACGGTGTCCCCTAGCCAATTTCCCCTTATTTATTTGACACTTTCAGACAATTTTTGTGTAATACTTTTTGATGATGCCCTCGCATTTGCGAGGGCCACTTTGCTAGTTTTGATAGAAACATATTTTGCTAAGTAAAGCTCAAACAAAAAATCCCCACAAATTTATCAAATATATTCATGCAGAGAACAATAACAAGAACTTGTCACATATGGATGCACTATAGAGCCATCTAAATTATAAAATTTCTGGGACCAGCTTAATCTAGTGCTTGACTTCATCGTGGACTTGTAGTGTGGCGCCGCGTGAGGAATGGTCGTAGTTGTCCGTGGGCCGCAGGGAGAGTGGGGACACACAAGGAGTGGCCAAACGGGATATTTGTTCTGCGATGCGCTGATGCCGGTTGCTTTGCCGATCAGAGAGTTTGAGGAGGAAGACGAGAATTTACAGACGGCAACAATATTCGTGGAATCGATCTTATACTTACCAGGCCTTTTTTTATGGCCACAAACTGAAAAAAGAAAAGGCTGACTATCCACCTGAGGTCCAAACACCACCATCTTCTACAGTATACCTCCTTTTCCAATTCTCGTCCACAAAACAAAAATTAGAACGGATCCTAATCTAATGACGCATGAAAGCAAGGTATGGCAGGTGCCACACCTTTTGCCATACTGGGCGCTACGCCCCTTTTAATCATGTAAAAAAGTTGTTAATAACTATATAAGTCTCTAAATCTTCTCCAAATTAAGTTTATCGGTCTAACAATATGAATATATGTAACCAAGACTTTAGTAATTTCGAGGAACGGTGAACATGTTGTCATCTCTCATCACCAAAATTAGGGTTAGCTACGGTGGTATCCGAAAAGAAAGGACATGTCCAGGGTAGCTGTCCTGGACAATTAGAGGCAATAAAAAAGTTGTGGAAATATGATTGCAAAAATAAGGGAATTGTACATCTCACGTCACCCAAACTTGACTTAAGACGTACTCCAAGAGTAAAGAAAAGTTGTGGAGTAATCTTGATTTATTGGTAGAAAAGTATGGCACATACTATGTAGCAATGCTAGCTTCTTATAACCCTCATTTTGACAAAAGACAGCTGTTTTCAAAACAAGGTACATGTCCGGGTACATGTCCTCAGGCTGGTCATAGTGGGAGTAACAAAGGTGGTAACTAAAATGCCAACTAAGCAATTTGGGTGATGTGGCATGTTATTAATGAGAAAAGAGAGGGTTGGGGTAACTAGATATGTTACCATCACATTACACTTCTCAAGATACAATGAGTCTATAAAACTAATAAATGAGCCTTTCATGTTACCACAAATATATTACTACTCACTATTAAAATAGTAACATAAACTAGTAACATATGCATGTTACTAGGTTATGTTACTCCCCACTGTGCCCGTCCTCGGTAACCAGAGACCAAAAATCTAACATGTCCTTGCTCTCCGGAAACGTAGGACATGTCCTGAATTGAATCTCCTGAGGTTTGTCCGATGCAAGGTATTGTGGCTTGCGCGTACATAGTACATGAGATTTGGTCATACTCTAGTGCATT
Source organism: Brachypodium distachyon (assembly GCF_000005505.3). Taxonomy (NCBI): domain Eukaryota; kingdom Viridiplantae; phylum Streptophyta; class Magnoliopsida; order Poales; family Poaceae; genus Brachypodium; species Brachypodium distachyon. The sequence goes on along the minus strand of NC_016134.3, from coordinate 17,430,385 downwards.
ATTATCTCAACGAAGAGCCAGCAGCCCAAGCTGTTGACCGACCAATCTGGTCCAACCATTGCCGATCGGGTGCACATCGTTGCATGTGGACGTGCTTGGTCTCGTCCGGTCATACTACGTACTCCGTATTAATTTCCCCGGAAAAGAACTTTGTCGTTGGAGTGGTTCAAAATGGTGTCCGGCGGGTCGGCGAATATGCGTCGGATGCTCGGGCGAATGCCAAGACAAGATCAGGCCGGCTGGCACGACTCGATCATGCCATACTCTAGAAAAAGAAGTAAAATTTTGTTTCCAGAAAGTAGTACAGTATGCAGTGGCACGGCTTGGCTCAGGATCCCTGGCTTGGCTTTTGATGTAAAAGGTCTGTTGCCTTTTGTTTTGCCGGGCTGTAGCCTGCAGGCGTAGGACCCTCTAGGGGCCCAGCAGTACGCAGGTTCAACGTAGGTCTACCCTATAGCTTGTGAACTCTGCACCCAGCTGCATGCCTGCGTTGTTCTCTAGGCCCGAGAACCATTATGCACTGATTTTCTTTTGAGTATTTTTTTTAATTGTGCTCTACTGCCTGATCCCAGTACTCCCTCCTTTCCAAACTGTATAGCGGATTATTATTTTGTTAATACCAACATTTCAAATTGGAGGTTTTTAGCAATACTAAAAAAAATGAAGATTGACATGGAAAGCTGCTGTATGCGAAAGAAGTAATTGCTTGAGGCGGGCATGCAAACCGTCCGGCAAATTTCTTTTGATTTTTTCTAAGAGGAGTTTATTCTGCCCGGCGCAGATCGTCTCACTTGCTAACTTGTGAAGTTGAGTCACTGACAAGTGGAGCCCACAACTGAAGGGCCCACACGTCAGTGACTCAAAGTCATAAGGCAGCAAGTCAGAGAATCCCAGCGACCCACTCGCATGCATGATTAACTGCACCGACGCAACGTCCTCCATGTAAGGAAGCAGTGATCCGCCTTACATTTTGCAAATCAAACAAAAACAATAATAACACCAGAGGTCGAACCAATTAAGAGGATCGAGTATTTTAGTCCAATTATCTGTGAAACAGAGCGGACTGGTCCTAAAACTTGAGATGATGCAAAGATGTCCAATAATTTAATTCGAATCGGCAGCCAGATGGACATCAGTCCAGCGCGGAATACTTTACCCACGTCACAGACCGAGCTTGGAGCTTGATTACCTTATGTTTCCAAAAGAAGCTCGTCACAGAAGAGACACAGAGCCAGACCAAACCCTACCCATCACTGTTTCAATCTCCATCGATTTCTCTGTCTCTCATATATTGCCAATTCGCATCAGAAGGTGAGGGAACTGCTGATCAATATCTGCCCTAGTGTTTTAATCAGTACCTTTGTATGAGGTTTTGTGTGTCCTTGGCGACGGTGGAGGCGGTGACGCACAGATTGAAGGTTTCCAGCCTCCATCTCCGTTCTGGATTGACTATTATAGCCTACTCCATGTAGCCTGTGGATTGCACGGCTCGTAATTTCACGATTTTGGTCAGCTTCCTCATCGGTTCGGCAACGATTCAACAGTTTGACAAACCTGATTTGCGAGGGGTGTGTCCCAGCCACAGAGCGTTCAATCAGATGGGGTGGGCGGCTCATGCGGCTTTATAAAACCTACAAGGTTAATCCATCTCATGCAGGTTGGGTCTTTTAATATTTCGTCACCAGACATTTGGAGAATATATAATCAAGATGCGATTAGCGCAGTTACAGAAGTTGGCTTCAAAGTTGAATTCTTTTGAGTATTTTCCTTAATCTACTTCCTGATCCCTCCTTTCCAAATTGTATGGCGGATTAAAACAATTGTTAATACCAAAATTTCTAAATGTTAGGCAGATTAATTTTTTTGACAAACATTCAAATTTTCTAGGATGGAATTTCAATTGTTTGCACAATTTTTTTTTAATAAAAAACATACTCCCTCCGTCAAACAAAGAATGTCTCAACTTTGACTAAATTTGAATGCATCTATACACTAAGTCATGTCTAGATATATTCAAATTTTGATAAATTTGAGACATCTTTTGTTGGACGAAGGAAGTATGAATTTCTTTCTTTCTTTTAAATTGCCAGGGACATATTTTTTTTTCTATGTATCTATTTGTGAAACTTCTAAATCCATGATCAATTTGTTTCCTGTGGCTTGGGAATCGCGGAAGCCCCCGATCGAATATGTTTGGCTGCAGGTGGAGCAGAAAGGACTGGAGAAGACGTAGGGTCAGGTTCACTCGCGAGCCTTATAAAGGTTGAGTTTGAAGCCTTTGGCCGTCGATCGATCTCCCCCAAAATCATGGATACAGCAGCAGGTAGCATAGCCTAGCCTAGGAGGGTTCGTCAATGTGGATGTGACTGATCTCTGCATGCATGCGCCCAAGCCAAGTCCAAGGAATATTAGTAAGTAGTATATTAATTTGAGCAGTTCGTTTCTTTGACCGTGTGTACATGCTACTTGTCGGAATCTGTGCCGCTCCCCTTCCCCCCCTCTCTCCCTCTCTCTCACTCTCGCTCCGTAGGCATCCAGTGAAACAACAAGGAGTAGCAGCAGTATGCAGAGGCAGCAGGGAGATCTCGGCAAGAACATGGACGTGCCATCTTTTATGAATACAGTAACACCCTGGATACCGTGAACGCACACACGCACACCCTACTCTCATGATCACTTTCGAAAGACTGAGCCGGCAGATCTTGAGAGATTGACGAAGTCACCGCTGGCGTCTTGTTGTTGACAGGTACGTCACCTACCATTGAAAGGATAGCGTCAGTTAAATCTTGAAATAATCCAGGAAATGTGACACACATATGTCAAGTTTAGGACTTGAACCGGAGTGGGCTGGTTCCACCACAGGGAACCAAGCCACCCGAGCTAGGCTCAGTTCACATTGACGTGCCATCCTAGATTCCTACCGCAAGCAAAAAATGGATTGTAAAGATCTCGGCAAGACGGCAAGAACACAGACGTGCCGCGCCACGTAGTATGTTTGTTGGAGTTGTTTCAAAATTTGTTTCATAAGAGCGTTCTTTAGATTTGTTTCTCTAACTTTATATTTTTGGGTGCTAAAAATGCTTTCAAAACATCTGTTGTGGGAATCCATCCTGTCCCCCGCGTGGCACCCCAGGGGCGGCCTGCGCAGAGACTCTAGCCCTAGCTGTCCCCGCCGCCCCTTCCCTCGCCACTGTTGGGCGAAGCTAGCTCCATGGCGGCGGCGGCGAAGCCATCTATTTGCTGCGGTGCGAGTGGATCTGGTATGGCGTTGGTGCTGGGGAGAGGCCCGCGAGCGGTAGGACTCCGGCAGCTGCTGTGTAGGTGCGTCGGTGCTCGGCAGGGGCTATTCAATAACCAAATGGCAGAAGAGATCCTCCTTGGCCTTGACTGCTGCATGCTAGGTTCTCCAATTCCCATGAGTTCAAACTATGTTTGGAGCAATTGTAAATAGTTGTCATAAAATGGAAAAGTAACACTATTAAAAGTGGCATATTCTCTGGTTTCTAAAAATAAGGCATATTTTGTTTACCTTGACCAAAAATTTGACTCATGGTCAAAGAAAACAAAATAAATCTTATTTTTAATTAAGAAAACAAAAATATGCTTGTTTATGGTTTTTTTTATAACATAAGTCAAACGCTAATTGACTAATCTTTTGTCAAACTCTTGGTCAAAGAAAACAAAATAGGAACAGAGGGAGTACTCCCCTTGTCTATAAATAAGTGTATTTTTAGGTTTTGTCCTAAGTCAAAAATATGAAAGTTTGACCGATTTTATTGGAAAACGTAGAAACATTTATGACACAAAATTATTACTATTAGATCCGTTTTGAAAATGTAGTTTCGTAATATACAGGTTTGATGTCATGTTGCTATTTTTTTTAGCAAAGTTGGTCGAATCTAAAAATGTCTGATTTCAAACAAAACCTATATGTACGCTTATTTATGGACTAATCTTGGGTGATAAAAAGTAGCAGCTGCCGCCTGCCAGTGTGGCACGGCTTGGCTTGGGATCCCATTGCTTTTGACTTACTAGCTAAATGTCCGTACTTTGCTACGAGATTAAAAATCTGCTACTCATATTTTTTAAATTTCTGATAAATATTAATTATCTTAAAATATTATTTTTGAATTTTTTTATCCCGAAAGTCATCAGAACCAATCAAGAATAGTCAAATTAAAGATCGTGATACGTACAAAATGAGTCGCAATTAGATGAGTCTGTAGCCATTAAAGGGTAATCTTGTTGAAGTGAACTCATGACCACCAATAATTTTTATCTTTAGACCATTCTGAACCATTTACGAACATTACAGCGAATATGATCAAGACATTTATGGCTCCTACATAAATAAGAAGTTGTGCGACAGCTACAAAGTAGGAATTCAATAAAAAAATAGAATAAGGATATACAAACAAGAACTAATCCCAGCGAAAAGTCAGAATAAATGGGGTTGGTAAGTAATACTACTCCTAGACCCCCTAGTAGAAGAACAAATCCCAAAAATAGCACAAGAATCTCGTGTATTGGTCCGGGTAAATCCATTATGGATAAAAATAAATTAATAGGATAAATTTTTTCATGAATTGACTAAAACTAAAGGATTCAAGGGAGGAAAAAGGGATTATGATATTTTTTTTGTGTATAAGCTGTATAGTTAGAAATTCTATCACGAAAATCTAGTATGATTTAAAATAAGAAATAATTTTTTAAAATAAGCGGTAGTTATTAGCTTTTCTTTATAGTTAGTAAAGAATTGTTCGATTTTTATAAAAAAAAAGAAAAAAAAATCCTAGTTTAGTAATCAGTAATCGTTCTTGAATTTGTATTAAACAAGTCGCAATTAGATGAGTCCGTAGCCATTAAAAGATAGTCTTGTTGAAGTGAACTCACGACCAACAACTCATATCTTTATAAGTGTAATTTATAAATGCGAAGAAAAGTAGTTCTGTACGAATACGTGTCTCGTTTTCTTTTCTTTTGCTGTCCGCTGCAGGCTGCAGGAGTAGGAGTGTAACGTGTAGGGCGCAGCAGTAGCTCGTGAACTCTACGAGAAGATCACACCCCAGGAAAAAGATCACAGCCAGATGCGTACACTGCATGCGCGCTAGCCATGCACCGTTGCGTAATGCGCCACGAGTAAAGTATTTTCTCTAGTTGATCGAGCTGTTCTACTTCTATCTATGCGTGCCTCTTGACCTGATTCCGTACTCCATTTCGTCTCAATAAAGGGCAAAAGTAGGGAAGGGCAGTTTAAACTTTAACCACCCCACATCTTCAATGGACATCTAAGGATGCACATTTAATTGGAAACTTTGTGAGTTGTGTGTTAAACAAATACTCCCTCTGATTCTAAATTTTTGATTCAAATTTGTCCAAATATGGATATCTTTATTATTAAAAAACGTCTCGATATATGTAATATTTCGACAACATTTTAGAATCGGAGGGAGTATCTCGTCGCTCGGTTCAGACACAAAGCCTATAAAAGTCAAGCCGAATTTGAATTTGAACTCACTAACGGATGAGTTACTCGTTAGACCCATTTAACTTTATAAGACTTGAGTGTTAGACTATTAATCATGTTATGTTGGAACTGTTAAGTGAATTATGATTAAGGCTCAGTTTGGCATTGCTGAATTGTGCTGCACTGAATTTATTTTATAATTTCTGCTGTGAAAAAATACACACAAAAATAAAAAAAATTAGTTAGCCAATTTCAAAAATAGTAAAAAACGGGTGAGAAAAACAGAATTATAAGAATCCACCGCAATGCCAAACGCAGCCTAAGTTGATTTGTAATACTAATTCTATGTATGTGTGGATGTAACTAGAGCAGAGCGATCGGGAGATAATCGCCTCGACCCCTAACCCAATCGTCCACGCGCCTCCACCTCCACCAACCCCCACAACGGCCGAGAAGACTGAACCGGACGCGGCGCAAGACAGAGAGAAACCACCTCGATTACCTCGACCCCTACCCAATCGCCCACAAAATAGATGCTTCTGGAACACACCCGAATGACCGAACCCAACAACAAGCGAAAGAAAAAGCCCAGTAAGCAACAAAACGGAGCCCACGGCCTAGGCGGAAACAGAACCAGCAGATCGATCGATCGACGTGGACACTTTGAGCAACGGGAGTATTCTCCGTCCTCTAGAGGAGAGAAAGATTTTTTTTATTAGACGATGCGTCATGTATTTTTATGTTGGCGTACAAGGAGTAGCAGTTAATCTATACATTAGATTGAAGAAAATAGACAGACCAATTCATTCCGGGTGTTTAAAACAACTCATCTATTTGGAGCACTTATAAAATAAAACGAAAACCAAGGTCTCCAAGGAGACAATATAAGTCATACTAATTAGAGAAAATAACCTAAAACTATCACATTTGGTGCAATCTGAAAAACATCTTTTATTATTATTATTTTCAAATTACCATCGGTTTTGTGCACTGAGTACTCCCGCGCACTGATTTGCCGGTTTAGAACGTTTTGATGCAAAACCTGACAAGTGGGCCCACCTGTCGGTGCCACGGTGGCGCCACGCTGGACTTAACCCATTGACTTCTCTTTCCCAACTCTAGCGGCTGAGCGAGGACGAACACGGATGGCGTTTCTTCCCCAACTCCAGCGGCGGCGCGCGTTTTCTCCAGCCCCGTTGGTCCTTCATCTTTGATCCGCCCCGTTGCACCTCTAGGCCCTGAACGGACCTGCTCCTCCAGGCTGAGAGGGGTTGAGGATGGGCAGCCGGCCACGCCCCAGTAGCTACAGTCCCCCGAGCGGACCTACTCCTCCCCTACAACTGCGCTGCAAGCTCGCAAGCTCGCCCAATCCGTTGCTCGGCACATTTTGCTGCCACTTAATCAAGCGTGCACGACGCCGGTAGTATGATTTCCTTGGCTTTGGGGCTTTAGGAGCTCCGTGATGTACGTCTTGTCATGTTGGCTTTGATTGAGGAGCTCTGTGAGGAACTAGGAAGCGGCACAGTGAAACAGTATGAGCAAGGAGGGCGCGGGAGGCGGTGCTGGGGCCGGTTGGATCGTTCCGTGGGCGTGGGTGGGGGGAGCTCATGGTTTCGGGGCTTGGCCGCTTGCGCCCCAGCGGAGGCGGCTCATGGCGTTCTCGATGAGAGAGAGATGCGGGCGGTGGTGAGCTCGGACCCGGCAGTGGCAGCAGCGCCTGCGGGCAGACAGAGGCGGGCAGGAGGAGGCGGAGCAGGAGCGATTCACGGCGGCGCGGACCAGGGAAGGGAGCCCCGACGTCGGCCAGGCGCGCCGCCTCGAGCACCTCGTCCTCGGCCATGGCGGGGCCGGCGGAAAGGGGGGGCCCAGGTAGCCGGTCGGCATGTCCGGCGCGCAGAAGAGCGAGACTGGGGCAGCGAGGATGGTGGGCTCGTATGGGTCGCGAGGCTCTGGCCGCATCGTCCGGAAGATTGCCGCGGCCTCAGGGAGCAGCGTGGCGAGGAGGCCGAGCACAATGAAGAGGAGTTGGCATCTTTCCATGAAGGAGAACCTTGTCCACGTGGCGCCAATGTGGCGCCGACAGGTGGCCGCACTTGTCAGGTTTTGCATCAAAATGCTGTAAATCAGTAAATCAGTGCGCGGGAGTACCTCAGTGCACAAAACCAGTGGTAACTTGAATTTTTTTTTAAAAAAAATGTGGTTTTCTTAGAAGGCTGCCCCAAATGTCGTGGTTTTGGGTAATTTTCTCTACTAATTACTTGTAAATTTGTGAACTGTTACAAGTCATACCACTGGACAAGCAAAGGTCTGATATGTAAATATCAGAAACGAAGAGGGGGCAAATTAAAATTTCAAAGGCAAACTGGTTACTTGGTGTTGCTCAAAGGGGAGAGCAGAAGCAAACCAAGCCTAGGATAAAGAAAAAGCAAAAAAGGGGGCATCGGCGAAGAAGGAGAGGAGGAGGAAACGGGAACCATGGATGAGGTGGCCATGACGAAGGACGCGGCGGCGGCGGCAGACAAGACCCGGTCGCACCCACTGTTGCCGTTGGAGGACAAGACCCGCTCTCACTTACTGCTGCCGGGGGAGGACAACTCCCTGGCGCCGGCGGAGGAGAAGAACCGCTCTCACTCACTGCCGCTGCCGGTGGAGAACAACAACTCCTCGTCGACCCTCCCGCCGGCGCCGGACGCAGTACCGCCGATGGAGGAGAAGGCGCCGTCCATGAGGTAACTTCTGGCCCTCCTTACATGCTCCTTCGAAGCTAGACAAATTTCTTCCTTTCCTTCTTTCTTTGGCTCTTGGCAAAAAAACCAAGACTTTAACAAAGGATAATTTCCACCGTCAAAAAACCTCTAGATTACTGTGTGTTTTCCAAAGGCCATGAATCAAATCCTTTGTGAATGTTCTTTGGGCTGTGTGTGTGTGTGAAAATGCCGGAATATTTTTGTTTTTACCAATGAAATTTGGATCAATGTTAAGCGGGTATGGAATTAAATGTGATCCTAAAATCAGTAAAGGGATAGAACATTCTGCTATTAGAGTTCGATCATCCGACGAGGGATGTATATGTCTTGGTTTTGGTTTTGGCTTTGTGGTAGTTTTATCCTCACGTTTGGTGCTTTGTCCACAGGCCCTCACTACCGCTCCTGGTAGAGGACAACTCCCTGTCAACCCTCATGCCGGCGCCGGACGAAGTACAGCCGCTGGATGAGAAGGCGCCGTCCATGAGGTAACTTCTGGCCCTCCTCCAAAGCTAAACTAATTTCCTTGTTTCTTTCATTCTTTCTTTGGCTTTTGGCAAAAAAAACTAAAACTTTAATTTCTACGGTGAAAAAACCTCTACATTGTGTCTTTTCCAAAGGCCATGAATCAACTCCTTTGTGAATGTTCTTTGGGCTGTGTGTGTGTGAAAATGCTGGAATATTTTTGTTTTTACCAATGAAATTTGGATCAATGTTAAGCGGGTATGGAATTAAATGTGATCGTGAAATCAGTAAGGGGATAGAACATTCTGCTATTAGAGTTCGATCATCCGACGAGCGATGTATATGTCTTGGTTTTGGTTTTGGTTTTGTGATAGTTTTATCTTCACGTTTGGTGCTTTGTCCACAGGCCCTCACTGCCGCTCCTGGTAGAGGACAACTCCCTGTCAACCCTCATGCCGGCGCCGGACGCAGTACAGCCGCTGGAGGAGAAGGCGCCGTCCATGAGGTAACTTCTGGGCCTCGTCCAAGGTAAACTAATTTCCTTCTTTCCTTCTTTCTTTCTTTCTTTCTTTGGCTTTTGGCAAAAAAAAACTAAGTCTTTAATTTCTACGGTGACAAACCTCTACATTGTGTCTTTTCCAAAGGCCATGAATCAACTCCTTTGTGAATGTTCTTAATTTGGGCTGTGTGTGAAAGTGCCGGAATATTTTTGTTTTTACCAATGAAATTTGGTTCAATGTTAAGCGGGTATGGAAATGTGATCCTGAAATCAGTAAGGGGATATAAGATTCGGCTATTAGAGTTCGATCATCCGACGAACGATGTATATGTCTTGGTTTCGTGGTAGTTTTATCTTCACGTGTACTGCTTTGTCCACAGGCCTCACTGTTGCTCCTGTTGGAGGACAACAACTCCTCGTCGACCCTCATGCCGGCGCCGGACGCAGTGCCGCCGCTGGAGGAGAAGGCGCCGTCCATGAGGTAACTTCTGGGCCTCCTTAGATGCTCCTCCGAAGCTAGACAAATTTCTTCCTTTCCTTCTTTCTTTGGCTCTTGGCAAAAATACCAAGACTTTAACAAAGGATAATTTCCACGGTCAAAAACCCTCTAGATTACTGTGTCTTTTCCAAAGGCCATGAATCAACTCTTTTGTGAATGTTCTTTGGGCTGTGTGTGTGTGAAAATGCCGGAATATGCTTGTTTTTACCAATGAAATTTGGATGAATGTTAAGCGGGTATGGAATTAAATGTGATCGTGAAATCAGTAAGGGATAGAACATTCTGCCATTAGAGTTCGATCATCCGACGAGCGATGTATATGTCTTGGTTTTGGTTTTGGCTTTGTGGTAGTTTAATCTTCACGTTTGGTGCTTTGTGCCCGCAGTCCACGGGAGAACTGAAATATTTCCTTCTTTTTTTCCCTGGACGCATAAAGTAGTGTATTTTTCTGATTGCACAGTTCGATCATCTTATCTTATCCTTTTCCTAGTTAGCTTGTATTGTACTTTTAATATATAATATTTTTCTCATCTAATTCAGGTTAAGGAAATCCCATCCAAGTTTCAGTCCCAGCAACAGTTTTGGGAGATACACTCAAGCCAATTACTAGAAGAAGTTAGAGCAACCATCAAATCATCAATGCTTCTAACAAAAACCCAAACTCTTCATATTTGGTCTGCACATGATTGTGGTGCATCGGTTTATTTTCTGGATATTGAACTCAAGGAAGAAAGATCTAATACTGATGGATGTTATCATATTGCCAATGATTTTGACGTATTCTTGCTAAGTTCTATTGCTGATCCAACCTTAAATGCCAAATCTTGTTGCATTGGAATAGCAATTGGGATTGGTGAGGATAACAATTATCAAAGAAGTTTTAGAGTTTTGTTACCAAAAATCAAATTTTTTTCTGAAAAGATAAAATTTGCCAAGTTCTTAACTAACATCACAAGCAAAATGCAGATATCCAAAGTTCTATCCCTTGACGACAAGAACAAAAACGCTGCTATTGAAGCAGTTCTGGAGTTACAAAAGAATGTAAGTTGTTTTTCCAATCAGTGAAATGTTTACTGAATTTCAATTTAGCTCCTTTTACTACATACAACTTTAGAAAAAATGTCTGTAACTTTTGTTAAGGGCTACTAATGCCACTCTTTTGTTGTTTCATTTGCAGACTATTAAGAAGTGTAAACTTTGTGATAAATTGAACAGTTCGTCAAAAAGTCAGTTAGAAGATGTTGCCATTATTTAAATCTATAGTCTCAAGGATTAGTTGTATTCATGAGAGAAGAAAAGAGATCATTTGGACCTATCCTGGAAGTGGACACGATTCCTTGATCCTTGGTATAGTCAGAGAGCTATTAGTAATGAATCCTCAGTGCAGGTTATTAATATGCTTTCCTGGAAGTGCCGGCATCATAAATTTTCTAGTGACTCTTGATGGAAATCCATGTTTTGATGATATCTTGGTTCTGAACAACAATCTGGATTTAGAGAACAATAACACCTTGAAGAACATGTCTTTAGAAAATAAAAGCCAAGATCTGCATTGTTGTTTGGCATTGTGGAAGAGTTGGATTACAGAAATGAAATGCCTACTGAACTTAAGTGCATATTACCATAAACGCTGTCCAGATCCTGATTTATGCACAATATGCAGCAATATGAGACTACTTAATTTCTCATTGATTTCCTTTAGAATTTTTTTTGATGATGTCGTGGTTCTACTTCAGAATTGTTTGAAGTACATGATCGATCAGCTTTCGACAATTTGTTTACTCAATCATGATGTTGACAATGCAAAAGAGCTCTTGAATATGATTAGTCAGTTTGAAAACCAGTTGCACAACAATATTTTAACCGATGGAATTGTCCAGACAGCTTTTGGTCTTGTGGATGTTCGCAACGATATCATTGATGATGACACAGGAAATGAATTGAATGAGACAAGGTTATGCTGTCTAAAATTGATAGATTCCCTTATGACATCCTTGACATTGCCTCGCCTTGAGAGTAGAAAGGAGATAGAGGAATTCTGCATTATGCATTCACGTGTCGTAATTTCGACTCCTGATTGTGCTTCTCAATTGCGTGGGGTGAAGATGAAGCCGTTCCAAGCCTTAATAGTTGGCCATGCAGGGTTAATGAGTGAAAATGAACTGCTTATTCCTCTTAATGTTTCACCAAGACATGTTGTCTTATTAGGTGATCATCGGCATCTACAGCCACTACCAAAGAGCAAGGTACATTTCATACGAATACAATCTTGTGTGGATTTAAAATGTATTGGTAAAATATTGCAATAGACAAAATAGATTCATTATGCATCGAATGCTTAATTAATTGAAGTTTGACAAATGAAACCAGATCTGAAATGTAGTGTTTTTCTGACTTGCAGTGTTGAAAACTTGCATTTAACAATCATTGTTAATTAGCTTAGTCGTTTCATGTTTTTTAGATGTTTATTTTTAATATTTCTATTAGTACTTTATGTTTTTACAGTAAATAAATTTTACTTCTGTGTCATTAATAGACTTTTATTTGGTATTTGTTAGCTTTGTGAAGGAGTTGGATTCGGTAAAAGTTTGTTTGAAAGATTGCAACATTCGTCTCCCAAAATTCATATGCTGAGGAAACAATTTAAAATGAGTCCTTCGATAATTCAATTTCCAAATGAATGTTTTTATGACGGAAGAATTGAGAAACAATGAAGATCTAGAGTCACTTGATTACAATGAAGAATTCAAAAAGGTTAAACATTCTTCTTATGCTTTCATGGAGATTCCTGTTATGAAAGATTCAGGACATGTCGGAAAAAGTACTGTTCAATCCGCTGCTATTACGGTGCTTCTAGAAAGCATTTACAAAGGTGCACCTTGTTATCTTCTCTATGAGTATTTTGTCTTATGAGGACAGTGATTAGATGTCCGATTTACTATAAAATGTGTGTTCATGTCATTGTAATTTAGTGTTTAGTCCTAATTTACTTGTACTTTTGATACAAATTTTACAGTGTTGGGATGTAGTGAGAGGCAACACCACTAAAATTTGTATAAAAAAAAGCAATGCAGATGTAGCCAATTAGTATTTGCTAGCAGCCGTCTTCCCCTAATTTGTCTACCCGTTGTTTTCCGCCACTGCCATGTTGTGTCACCTGCCCTGGACCATCCTTTCATTGACCTAGCCAGGTCCCAAGTTGTCCTTCCACCATATTTGACATGTCCAGTACTTATTGAATTAATGAGATAAAATCACCAAATAAGGGATAAGATCCCAGCTGTAAGAAAAATCCAAGTTTAGTTATCAGAAGCCAATGTAACGATCTCCCTATATAAAGACAGCATGTAACACTGCAAGTCTAGATCACACAATGAATCAATATTTTTATTTTGTTATTGCCTTGAATCAGGTTACAAAATCACTGATTGTATTTGTGCAGACATGCTCGAGTCGGTTGGTACTTCGGATTTACTAGCTGTCTATAAATCATTAGTCGATTGGTTATGTGAATATTAAAATTACCAAGATAAATTGCCATGATTGATGAAGTAACGACTCGTCATACAATTTTACTTCTAACTTCTGTTGTTGTGCTATAGATATGAATGTTGACGTTGACAGAAAGCTTCAAATTGGTGTTATATGCTTGTCAATCAGTGATGCCGATGCTGTTAGAAGCCAACTGATATCTAAGCATAAGTCACACGAAAATGTTCGTTTGCAAGTAAAATCCATTGATAGCTTGGAGCTACAATGGTTTGATGTGGTTATTATATCTACAGTTGTTCAAGATTATACTGAGCTTCAACGTGTTAAGAATACCGGTATAAATGTGGCTCTGACATGTTCACGGTATATACGCATTACTATTTGATAGTAAATATGAATTTTGTTCTCCATGTACTAAAATCTCTATTTCTTAGACATTTGTGTTGGATAGTGGGAAAATCTAAAGATTTGAACGCTGCTAAGGGCATTTGGAAAAAAATAAGTGCTGACGCCTTGAAGCGGCAAGTAATAGAAGTTATTGATGAAAACCTTCTCTCTGATACCATGAGACTATTGGACATGAATGATAAGGATGGCTTTGATGATAAGTCTGCACTTCCAAAGGTAAGTTTACGTGTTTATATTGGACCGGACCTTGCTTAGCCATCACTTGAGGCTATTGTTTTCTACAAGTTGCAATACTTCAGTGTACGTTACGTTTGACATGTATCTATGGAAGAACTTAAACTCTTGAATTCCTACTCTGTGATAGGATCCAACATTAATAAAAAAGGTGATATGATCTCGAAATTTCTATGGAATATGTGAGAAGTACATTTTTGCTCTGAAACCACTGTCATTTTTGGTGCTCTGTCTCTTGTAAACCTATGTTTATTGGAAATATTATGCAATCTGTGAGTCAACAAAACATGTTTCAATTTCTCAGTGATCTCAATTAGCCAAAGCTTTGGACAATTTAAGATGAAGAACTTATTTGAGTTGGTTATAAGAATACGAAAAACTTCTAAGAGGCGCCGATAGCTAGACGGTCTAGTTATATTAGATTAGATGGACTCTAGATAGTTTGATGGAGGGCAATCTTTTGACCAATATAAAGGATGCCAATCTTTTGCAGGTCGGGCAAGAATTTACATGGGTAGGAAGACCACATAGAACGAAATACATTTTGGCTCCACTACAAGACCAAAAGGACGCTCCTGGTATGTTTGTAATACCACTAATAATAGTTTTTCCGAGCTGTTATTTTCATGTATTAACACTTCTAGGCTGAATAATTTTATCTGCTTTTATTTAATTGTGTGCAGATACTTGCTCATTTCAAGCAAGTCTGGGGACACTCGAATCATTAAATAAATACCAACATGCATGTCTGGATCCTCCACAGGAATTCAGCTGGAGCCTTTCTGTCGATGATATAAAAAGTCGATATGAGTCTATAGTCGGTCAAGAGTTCGGCGAGGAGGACAACAATAAAAAAGGAACACACAGAATAAAAACTACGATGTACATCTTAAAAGAAGATGGCGTCAAAGGCATCAACGATGTTGAGTCTGAGGTGAGATTTTGTTTTAGTTGCATGCCACTGATAGTTCAATAAGGAAACATTCATAACTTGGCTTACCACTTTAAATTACTTATTTGTTCATCTGTGCTGGATGGGTTTGGGGCGTTGCTAACCTTGCAGAACTCTGTTTAGAATATTCAATTATTTTGCTTAGCCATTTAATGGAATGCCTACGTACCCTCTGAAATTAGGCTCCATCTAGTGTGCTTTCACATTCACCTCGGGAATTTTTGAGGAACTTCCATGTGTTCTTGAACATTTGTTATTTGCACTTCCATGTAAGCCGTAAGCGGGCTTTCGTATAGACACTACTGGATCTTTTTGTCTTGACATGAAACAATGATTACAAGCGTTCCACATGTGCATCACTACAGAGATGGCGGTGTGCTTATACGGTTTGCAATCGGGGAGCAAGATCAAGCAGAGCCTAGGAGATATGACTGCTTGGCCTAGTCCATATGAACCTGAAAAGTCATCTTAATCAGTATTCACCAGTCTTGGCAGGTGAATTCGTGAAAAAAGGGCGGATTTTATTTAGCAGGTTGGCAGGTTGCATCCTATCTGAATATGGCAGCACAAGAATCAACTCTTAGTAGCAGTTACTAGTTAGGATCATCAAATTTTCTGAGGGAGTACATGGACATTGCCAATGAAAGTTGTTGCAGCGAAGTAGAGAAATAGGGTAGATAGTTTGCACATATCAGGAGTAAATGCTGTTTCTTTGCCATAGTTTGTCTACTGTTGTTTGTGGTCGTGTAGGAGTGCATTTTCAAGATCTCGTCTTACAGTTGTTTTGGCAAGAATGAAGTAGAACAAGCCATGCCGCTTCTGCGCAAAGGAAAGATTATGACTTGCCATTTTCGTGTATCACGGAATTATTTTTATTTAAAGCCAGGACAGATCTACATCTATGATGAGAAACTTTCTTACATTCATCCGAAGTATGAGTTACCAGCATCTCACGCTGTTATGGTGGTTGGTGATGGGGTTACACTAATGCCTCCAGTCAATGAGGCTCCTCAACATAAGAGACATGTAATAATTCAAAACAGCGAGAAGGAAAGATTTGGAATCGGTGGTATCAGAAAAGTCTCCCACGATTCTTTGAGAGGGCTCTACCACATGAGCATCTGAGTATATGAGTTGGACAAGTTTCTGGTGAGGAAACTCAACTCTAGTGTGCTTGGATATGTTGTGCCCATAATTTGTGAGCTGCAATTTATTATGTATTTTAGTATTAGTATACTTTTTCATGTTGTGTTTTATTTTATTGGTAGTGTTTCTGTTAGCCTAGGACTAGTTTAGTTTTGCAACTACAATAACATGCATTACATTTAAAGAATCAAGACCGCAAAAACTTGACTGTGATTTGCATGTCAAAACTTGCACCCTGAACTTTGTGTGATGCAATTTTTTGTGCGTGACCGAAGTCACTACATGCAGATTTAGTTCATTGTTACGTTGTTATGAGCTAGGCATCTAGTCCTTTGCTATAAAGTTATATTGTTTGTTGTGTTTCCTCAGAGCTGTTGCAAAGAGGCTAGGCTGTCTACGTTTCTTGTTGTTTTTCTTCTTTCTTTGCTGCTGTTATTGATAGTAATGATGATAGTGACGATGACAACGACGATGACGCTTTCTTATACTTGTAAGCTGCTCCTTTTGTCTCCAAAAGATACTAAGCATGGCTGTGGTGCAGTGAGTGTTATTCCTCCTCAAAATATAAACTACTCCCTCCATCCCATATTAAGCTACTCAAATTTGTTTAAATATGGACGTATCTATATACTAAAATACTTCTAGATTCATGTAATAGAAATTCACTTAATATGGGACGGAGAGAGTATCATTAATTGCATTCCTTTTTTTAGAAAATTATTGTATTCTGGCAATGGGATTACGGATTATACTAATGGAATTAATTCTATGTTTCACACTCTGCTAAAAACTGAACATGGCATAGATTCTTACACTACCCAGAAGAACATGGTACAATAGGAATTCAGATCATGTTGATTGGTTGGGTGCAAGAATGGGTCAAATAAAATCGGGCATATACTAATTTATATAATAGGGGTTTCTTCAGTTTGCTTCCATTAATTCTCACGAGAACCTGTATATTTGTTTGTGTATTGCTTTTCTTCCCGGTAAAGTTGCTCATATGTTGTCACCTACCTTTTTCTTTCTTCAAAATTGCGTGAAATTATGGACATAACTGAATTAATGAAGGTTCGTCTGAAGCATCTGTATATCATTTGTTGGTTTCTGGACTTGGCTACCTTCGTACCTATGTTAATGGGTTAAACCTGTCTTCAGCTTGTGTGCTTTTCCTTTCAATTTTCACCCCTTTTTGTGGTGTGGTACTTACTAATCCTTCTGTACAACTTGTAGGGGTTAAAGTGGTGGCGGTTTAGACAGGAAAATTTCTTGAGATGCTGGGGAGAAATTCACCGGGATTCAGCTTCAGTAGATTCTGTGAGCGTGCAAGCTGTCTAGAAAACTTTGATATTATGAGTGAAAACTGAAAACAATCTCATTTTTTTGGCTGCCATCTAGTTCGTTGTGATAGGACCTCAGTTTCAGCTTCCGTTTCATTTCACTGATCATCTTTTAGCTGGGAACCAGACTTGTGTAAGGCTCTGTTTGGAATGCTGGAATTTTGTATTCCTCCGTCCAATAAAGAATGTCTCAACTTTGACTAAATTTAAATGTATCTATACACTAAGTCATGTCTAGATACATTCAAATTTTGACAAACTTGAGACATCTTTTGTTGAAAGGAGATAGTACATAGATTTACGTGGGAAGTGATCCATGCGAAATTCCCATCCTTAACTATTCTGCAAGCACACTAGAGACGTGTGGTGGTGCGTGTGCATCTACAATGTAACCAATGTTTCCTAAAAAAGAACCCAGAGATCTATGACCTTGAGATGGATGATCGATGGAAACTGCAGTTGCATCCTATGGCCATGGGGGGCTTCGATCGGGCCTGTGCATTGAACCTCAGTTGATGCATGGCAAGTATGTGGTGCCCCCAGCCCCAGGCCACATGATAGTTGGTGCGTTTGTCCTGGGTAAGTAGTGCACCGTCTCTACCTGTCCTCAACCACCATTTGCAAGGATGTTCAGGAAATTATCGTACCCACCGTCGCACCCTACCCATGGCTTTCATGTCCAAATTCTCTGAGGCGTAATTCGATACACCCCCCCCCCCCCCCCCCGGAAGTCATCGGCCCCGCAACTTCTTGTTGGTATAGCCCGCCGAAAGCTCATATCCAAGCCCTGTATAACCACGTTGTCGCGTACGTATTTGTCTACGGCGTTGAGGTAACCCGTCCACGAATGTAAAAAAGGAAGAAGAAAAGAAAAGGAAAAAAACAGAATGTGAAAACAGAAACGGCTAGATCAACGCCACGAATCGCGCACGAGATACATTCCCGGCCGGCGGTTTCCAAAATATCTTGAAGCGGCCGCCATCTGCGATTCTGTCCGGCGGAAGTGACCTGACTCCACCTCGGCATCCTTTTACACAGATCTCCGTGGAAACTCCGGCGGCCGGACACATATCTCGACGGAGTGGTAACGTTTGACCAACCCTGCTGTGATTCCCGCCTCCTCCGTTCGTCCGAAGGTAATGCCGTGTTCTTTCATGCTATTGGCAGCCACACCACCCTCATGTAGGTTAGCTGAGCCAGCGCTGTAGTTTAGCTCCGCCACCCCGGTAGCCACCTATACATTCTGGCTACGTCATTCTTCATGATCAATAACATCGCAAGTTCATGTGGTTGTGCAGTGCTGAGGTATGGAGGACGACAACGGATACGCGGGTGGGGCTTCTAGTTTGGATAATGAATATACGTCGTCTAGTCCTAGCAATGGACCCTTTGGTGGCGAAGGACCGACGACGAAAACGTGAGGCTTGAACACGAAGTAGGTGTTGATCATGAGCAGGCCGATCCTGGTGATTCGGACTACATGAGCGATGTAAGTTGTATACCTCGTTTCATATTCATACCTGAACCGATGAAATGCATGGAACGTGACGCCAAGTTATGACGCGTATGGTTTTACTTTTGTTCAGTTCATGACGGGCTTCGGCGATGAACATGAATACATTGGGGATTCGGACATTGACATGGGGCACGACGAAGACCCTGCAGAATCGGAGATTATTACAGGGTCCTACTCGGAAAGCACGAGTGAGGTACGTTGATTAGTTGTTACATGAAGCAATGAAATCGAGACTTATATTTGTGTTTCAAATTGTGTAGTTGCAAGACCATCATCAGGACAAAGAAGTGCAACACTGCAGTTTGAACATGAACATTGATCTTGACGAAGATCGACGTGGTAGATACCGTCAGATAATGGAGATGTTTTTCTTTTCGGAAGATGCTGCTTACAATTTCTACAACTATCCGAAAGAAAATGGATTCAGCATAAGAAGAGAGACAGGGTGAAACGAACCAAGAATGCTTCCGGACAAGTACGCTTAAGGCGTTTTGTCTGTTCGAGGGAAGGCAAACGTCATAAGAGGTACTTTGCCAACCTGGGAGGCCACTCGCAAAGGCTAAGGGCTGAATCTCGATGCAACTGCAAAGCGCATCTCGTTGTGAAGCTCAACCGTCAGCATGGGTTTGGGTTGTTGCAAGGTTCGACGAGCGCCACAACCATGTATTGGCCAAAGTGGATGAAGTCCCATTTCTTCGGTCGCATATGAAGATCAAAGATTTTCAGAAAGCAGAAATTTTAGTAATGGGAGCTGCTGGGGTCAGAAAGCACATGATCAAGAGTAACTTCATAAGCAAATACGGCAGATACAGCGAAGTGGGATTCGTGAGACGGGACCTGTATAACATGTGTGCCAGAGAGAAGAGAAAGCTGATTGAGAAGGGTGACGCGTCCACCTCACTCGGCATTATGCTCAGCAGGAGGGACAATGATCCTGATTTTTTTTTTCGAGTACCAGGCACATGATAAGGGACGTCTACGAAGCATGTTCTGGTGTGATTCGCAGTCACGTCAGGACTATCAGGATTACGGCGACGTGGTCGTGTTTGACAGTACGTACAAGATGAACCGGTATGGCATGCCATTCATTGATACCCAAGTGCCCCATTATCGAAACACCTCTTCTCGCAAAACGAAACGACATCAAAATTGTCTTGTATTGGGCCCAAACTTTTCGCATAAACAATAGAACACATGGGATCGTAACATATTTCTTCAAACCAAAACAAAATAAAAATGATAGCCTGTTTCAGCAAGAAATATGGTATTTTAACCCGCCGATTTGATTTAATTTAAATTATAGTAAAAGGCAACAGATCCCACAGCAAACACCTCAACAGCCATGGGATTTATGTCGCGTCACGTGGACGAGGCATTTTATGTTGGTCGATACTCCCGTAGATAGGTGACGTGGGAGTAACCAGCCACCCTTACTAGCGGAAGCGCAGCGCGCGCTGTGCTGGGCCGGGCTTTCCCCCGGTCACAACCCAAAAGGCTCGTTAGAGTAGCCTCCCATTGTTCTGGCCCAGCAGCGAGGGCCCACCGCTTAGGCTCTTTCCTCGTCGCGGTCCACAAACATATTGAAAAAAATGTATTTATCATTTATTGCCGAAAACTTACAAAATACGAAATATATCACAATAGGTCTAGAAATTCTGAATTTTTTATAACAACCAGTAACCTATCCAGTAACCACACAAAAAGTTTCACAACTTCAAAGCCTATATTTCGTATCATTTTGGCCTGAACACATCAAATTTAAATGAATTTGAAATTCAAAAAAAATATGAAAACATCTTCAAATTGAAAATGCTTTTGCATACATGCAATACACACTAAATATGGTTACTGCACCAAATTTCACAAGATTTGGATGAACCTATGAATTCACAATCTCAAAATGCCTTCATATGTCCAACATCTCTCTTCATCCGCAAAGACAAGCTTCGAAACACCGCCTTCAACAAGAGCACGGCGTTGCATGATTTGGGATCAAGCATTTCCACTGGAGAGCGCAAACTTGTCGTCGAAGTTGCATGTACCATTATTGCCTCCGGACCAGCACTAACATGCATGACTTGGCGCCTCACCATGAGTCCAACCTACCTTCTTATGATAAAATAATATGAAAACAATACATTTGGTTCTATCATAATGTACTCCAATAAGTAGGAACATTGCACCATCTACACATTGATATTGCCGAGTCCAACCAAGTAGTTCAAGCATGGTATTGTCATCACCAAGGGAGATCTTCAAGCAACCATCTTAAAAAAGGAAAGAACACACAATCAGCCTTGAGAGTAGAGTAGGAGTAGAGATCATAGGTTTCCGCTCGAAGAAATCACACTTGGCGTCGAACCTGACATGCCGCCATCTACCTTCTCTCTACGGCCTGGCTTGCGGCGAGTCGTGTCCTAACCTGAACGCTGGTCTTGGGTAATGTAAAAACGAGCTTAGGTTTCTTAAATGAGTAAAATGCATCCACGGTCACTGTATTTGATCCGTATTTTCAATTTAGTCACTGTATTTTGGAAACGGAAATTATGGTCCGTGAACTTGATGAAATATCCAATTTTAGTCACCCGTACTGTATTTTATACGTATTGGGATGTATCCGGTGCCAGCTCAGCTCGGAATTGGCACTTTGCCCTTGAAAATGAATCAACGTGGACCGGACCCACTTGAGGAAGAATTGCATTTCAACCCCTGACGAAATAACATCTAGGGACAGGAGTGGCGCGCGACTGAGGCCCATCTAATCGGCATGATCCACGGCTCTTCACATTCCTTCCAGTTGTGTGTGTGAGAGAGAGAGGCGGAGAGAAAGAGGGTGATCGGGTCGGTGATCGGCGGCGGAGAAAAAGAGGGCGAGGTGGTCCCGAGGCCAATGTTGTTGCGGTCGATGACGGCGACGACGGTGAGCCAGGATGAGATTGGTGCCAGGGATTCGGGTGAGAGGGAGGGGATTCGGGGAAGGGGTAGAGGATTCGGGTGAGGGGGGAGGGGATTTAGATGAGTTTGGTGCCAAGAACATGTCACGATGCTTCTTCGTGGTGGACAAGAACACCTTCACCTGCCTCCACTCGCAGTCTGGACAACTAATGAGCGGGAGCTCACCTGGCTCCATCCTCACCGACGAGCTGCCATCGGCAGACATGGCAAGGCGGGTACGAGAAGCGCGGACGGGGTCGCCGCAACGGCGGCGGAGGGGATTCGGGTGAGAGATTTCGACAGGGGAATAGGGATTTGAAACAATTAGGGAGTTGCTGGGTCCCACACCACCTCATTTTATAAAAATGCGTCACGGGTTCAAATGTAAATCTCCCTTGGGTGGGTCCGGTCCACGTGGATTCTTTTCGGTGGTTAAAGTGCAAATTCTGAGCTGAGCTGGCACTAGATATAGCCATGCAAATACGTACAAAATACGGTACCGGTGACTAAAATGAGATATTTGGTCACGTATTTTTCGTGAGAATCGGAACCGGGAGTGCATTAAAACTCTTCTTAAAACCGTAACAACAACGTATTTTGATGATGAAACGGGAATTATAACTAAGGGTGCAAACGGGATCCCGCGAAAGTCCCGCTTCTAGTTCAATTCTCAAATCTCCTATTCAAATTCTAAACAAAATTTTGGAGTGTGATAGCTCGATTTGGAGTGAAGGAGAAGCGGGATGCGGTCGTCAATGGTAGTTTTTTACTAAAATGGATGAACATGGTCATTTTTGTTCATTGTGGGTGGCAATTTTGTAGCTATTTGTTTAAGTAGTACGAATTAAATAATCATTTTTGAAAATAATACGCGTTTTTTAGAATTTTCAAAAATAATACGCCCTCGGTATGAGCCAGGCTGATTAGTTCCAGTCGGCTTGGCCGAAGCCGATTAGGCGTGTCAGCCTGGTGGGCGAAGCTGATCAGTTTCAGTTGGTCTGGACGAAGCTGATTAGTTCCAATTGGTTTCGCCCAAACCGATTGGAATAATCATCTCCGACTGAACTAATCAGCTTCTCCAAATTACTCAGTTGCATGGTCAATGCATGTTTAAGTGGATATAACTTGTGTTTCGTCCACAAACCCAGCAATTCGATTGAAATTCAGAGAGTAAATTAACAGAAACTGGTTACAGAACTGAGTCACGATTCGACTAAAAATAATTCTATTAATTCGCTCTCTTAATTTGAGTCGCATCTTTATCTGAGTCGAATTTCTAGATTGTCAATGTGTGTGGCTGCCAGTACTCTATCGTGCTTCCAGTTCCATGTGTTGAATGCTGCAGATGCGACGCAGCGCTCTGACGCCCTACTCGCGTGCTGTATACAGGCCGTTGCGGCCGTGGCGCGACCGTCGCACCGTATTCCAGCCCAAGTGTAAATACGTGTCGCTTTTGGTTGGTTTGGCACTCACGCGGCTGCGGCCGAGTCGGAGTCCGACCGACCGAGTGTCAGAGGTGGGGTCATCTCTACGGACTGCTTTAGAATTGGTTCTAATTTCTTCCGTTTATAAATCGGAGACGCGTCTGTAGGTCCATGTCGACATCGATCTCGATCTTGTCCCGATTCCTCCTAGTTATTGCCTTCCGAAAGCACTCCTACCTTGTGTACATCTTCTTCTTTTTGACACACCTTAAGTACACCTCGTCGAGTTCGTACAAAAGCAAAGCCGGCTGATTCGATCCGATTCGATCAACAATTGGTGGGGCGATCCGCGATCGATATCCTATCCATATCCATGGGACGCAGGCGTCGTCGCGCCAGGGACCAAACACCAACCTTTTCTCCATCTTCTGCAGCTTCTAGCAGCCATGCACGTGCCGCCAATGCAAAGAAATCGCATACCAGGTAAGTTAATCAATTTAACACCTTGTTCCCCTGTAATATTCTTTCTTGTCTTGTTTCTTTCCTTGACACGTACTGCGGTACTACCCCATACTATATACCTCGTTATTTTTTCCCGAAGAGGCCAAGGGGATATATTACATCGTCCAATCTTTACAAAACCATCTTTAAATTAAAAGTAAATTATACACAAGTTTTTATGGGTACACTCGCTGGTGGCGCGCCGTGAGCGTGCTTCATCTGGACATCCGAGCAAAATCGAAGTCTGGAAAATGTTGTTGACGTACCAGTCGGGAAGTCGCCCGTCGGATCCAGAAGACTCCGGCGACAATGTTCTGAGAAACAGACCACCGTCCCGGAGAAAAAGGAGACAAAGAGAGTTGGATGACCATCTCAGATCCGGCCAGACGGATCCGAGAAGACTCCACGTTGAGGTCGAAACTGACCAAACCTCGCAGATTGGAAAAGGAACCGATAAACTGAGACATGTAGACTACCTGCAAAACACAAACACAAATCTAGATCCACTACTCCTGAAAGCAACGACCAACCACCCAGATCACCGTCGACGAGGTGGACGAGTAGTTGGAAAAACTTTATCCTTGATCCGAGAGTGCCGCCATCACCATCATTGCGCCATTGCCGGTTGATGAAACCCTAACTTTTAGAAACCTATTAGAACACTAAACGCCTTAGGGACAAAGAGAGGAGGCAGGGACGGGTTGCTTGCCCGCCGGCCGGCCAGAGGCCGAGACGGGATCTGGGTGACGGCTAGGGTATGGTTGGCCTTTATGTTTCTGTTCCTCCATGGTTGCTTAGCTCCCGCTCGTATTATATACCTCGTCATCAATAACTACCTCATAGTGTGGGTTGCTAGGTAAAGAATAAAACCAAATTAGAGTGTTACCAATATATGTTTAGACAATGTTGACCAATCACAATAGTGAATAATTATATTTATTACCGAATACTTCCATAGATTTTTGGCGGAGTGCATCATATATGCACAAACAACATGCAAACCCATAGGCATAGAATAAGAAGGCAGCTCGGACCGAGAGAAATTCAGAGGAGGGTAATGTGCTTTTGTTGGTCCGGGGTAGCAAACAACGTAAGTATATCGTTTTACTTCTAAAACAATCTTTGATCCAAATGGGTTACATTTTCAACCAATTATATGGCCATCTGTCTCGCATGGCATAGACCTTTTGTCTACTACTAGACAGCCATTGTCAAACAACAAAAAATTAAACAAAACACAATTAAAATAATTGAAAAACGTCGAAGCACCGAAAATATTTGATCACCGGACAAAAATGGGTATAGGGTTATTCTGTGTCGTCTGGTTTGCATCGTACCCTGGAGTAATTTTTTAATCATCATGATCATGAAAGTGATCAATTTGTCCTTTACGGAATATGACCCGCATAGATTAATGCAAAGTGTATTTTTAACGAGTCAGAAGGTCGTTGTTTTCCACCGTGCCTGTTTTTTGTATCGTCTGCTCTGTTGTTGAGATTTTCTTAACCGTTCTGGTCATGTGATTTTTTTGAGGATTTTTTCTGAAACTGGCTTGTGATTGCTTTTTGAAATGTGTGGCACTACGAAATTGTTATTAAGAAGACGGAGTGTGAGACACGACTGTGACCAACTTTAATTTAACATAAAAATAATACGGAGCAGTAGTAAAAGTAAAGTAAAAATAATATTCCGTACTACTACTGTATTTTTTTGCCGCCGTAATATCAGTAGTTCAGTACGTAGGGAACGAATAGTAGGAAAAAAAAACCATCCGTCCGTCCGTGGAAAAAGCAAGCTCGGTCCGGCTCCGGCTGAACGCCTGAATCCCTCAACACACACGCGCAAAGGCAAAGGCAAAAGGAAGACCCGTGAGCGCGAGTGACCCCCCAACAAATTCATTCCCCAAACCAGAACCAGCTAGGGTTCCTCGACCTCGCCGTCGCCTCCCTTCACCTGACCATGGCCGGCGCTGGCGATCCCCACCGTCCTCCGCCTCCTCGTGGTACCGTTGGGTCGAGCTACCTGGACATGGAAGAGCAGACGGAGAGCCATGAGGAATACATCTCCCGCCTCCTAGGGGAGAGACCCAGTCAGCCACAAGGGGATCCCTCCGGTGAGCCCTCCCGTGAGCTAAATCTCCGCTACGTGGAACACAGGGAAAGGTGCAGGGAGGAAAGGAAGGAAAGGCAAGCCAGGGAAAGCCCGGGAAGCAGCAAACAGGGCCCGGAGGCAGAGAGCCAAGGACAAGAAGAAGCGCCGCCAGGCAGCCCTCGCCCTGCAGCTAGAGCAGGGACCCAGTCAGCC
This sequence comes from Brachypodium distachyon, assembly GCF_000005505.3. Lineage (NCBI taxonomy): Eukaryota > Viridiplantae > Streptophyta > Magnoliopsida > Poales > Poaceae > Brachypodium > Brachypodium distachyon. The sequence continues at coordinate 17,404,460 of NC_016134.3, read as the reverse complement.
ACTGGGGGATCCCTCCGGTGAGCCACATTCACCTCATGATCCCAGTCTTCATCGCCCGCAACTCATTCAGTGAGCCTTTGCTCCCTGCCCTTTTCACAATCAGCTGTCTTTTGTCTTTAATAACTGCAACTTTGGTCTGAAATACCAGCTTACACATGGTATGTTGTCATTGTTATCATTATTATACTGGAGCGCAGCTGCTTCCACGTATTTTTGAACTTGCACGTGTGCGCCAGGATCAGTGTTTGCACCCATGTTCCTTTCCAAGGAAGATGTTTATAGATCTTGCGCTCCCCCACCCACGGACAAGATTACAGCCTAACTTCATCAGATCTTTCACCATTTGCAGGTCACCCGCACCCGCAGGAGCTCGTGTTCGCCAGAGTGTTCTCTACTCAGATCGCCCCAGGCGATCCAGGAGACCTTCTCAAGACAAGCTACCGTAAGTGTGCCTCGATCCCATCAATAATAATTATTAAATAGTTGCTGACTAATGAGCATATTGCCGTGCTTCATTTTGTCAGGGTCGAGGAGCATGCTGGCGAGGTGAGCAGCAGGGAGTTTGAAGCACTGACATTGGGTCAATCAATTCCTACTGACTCAACTCACAGGTATGACCTACCGGTTGTTCATCTCCTTATGAGTTATGACCCACGCGTCTTCTTTGCGTGTGTTCTCCACAACGTTTGATTGCTTCCCAGTGTTAGAAATCTAAGACTATGAATATTGTTTAGCGAATACACATATTTTTGCAACAGTTGTACTTTTCGGTTTGCAAGTCTTTACTTAGAAAGATCTGAGTTGGTTGTAGTCCGTTCACTGCACTAAAACTATTCCTTATATTATTGGGAAATGGATGTAGTTGCAACAATTCAATATGGTACATATAGGTATCACGATCTTTTAACTACTCCCTCAGTCCCGAATTAACTGACATGGATTTGTATAAGAATCTATACAAATCCACTTCTGTTAATTCGGCACGGAGGGAGTATAATTGATCTGATTGATGTAGTATATATTTTGAGATAGTTGTTATTCAGCAAATTTTTTGGGAACATACAGGAAGAGTGCATTTACGCAACTTATGTGAAACAACAACAACAATAATAATAATTCCTTAGTAACGCACGTGCATTTAGCTAGTATGTATCAAAGCTGTTAGCATTGCATGTATCTAACCACCCAATCATGCATGGGAATCCAACTAGTATTCAATACTATTTACACTAGCCATCGGTCCTTATTTAGACAAAAATAGGACGGCCTGCAGTACCTCTCATTATAATCACAAACTGATGAGCATATTACCGTGCTCGTTTTGGTCAGGGTCGAGGAGCATGCAATCAATAAGAGTAGCAGGGAGTTTGAAGCAGTGACACTGGATCAATCACCACCTGCACTTGACCCAACTGAAAGGTATGCCATATTGTTGGTTGTTCTCTTTAAATGATTGGTTCTTGTTTTGACCCCCCCCACCTCTTTGCGTGTGCTCTCCACAAAGCTCAATGTGCTTCCAAGGGTTAGAACTTAGAAACCTAACTTGAACTATATGAATATTGTTTAGAAATGCGCACAGATTTTTGCAAAGGTCATTGGCCTCTGCACAGCCCACCATGGCTTAGTGTCGTTAGAGCAGATAGATTGATTTTGCGGTGTTACTATTTAGAAGTTGTAAAGTCATTAATGTGGCAATAGGACTTAAAGCAATAATTTGTACCCGTAATACATGGATTAAATAATAGAGAAAATCAACAGGCCGGCATGTCATTAGTGCGGTTTGGTGCCACAAAAGTAAGCAATAAGAATTGAACTGTTATCATTCTGATTTATAGATCAACTTCAGCATGCCGTTGGGGAGTGGTATGGGTTCACCCGGCTGTTACCCTCCGCGTACACACAAAATAGTTTGCCCATATTTACCTTCCCCGTATTGTCCATTAACCATTTTACCCATACCCATTGGGTAATGGCCCATTGGACAAAAACCTGTGTACTGAAGAAACCAGCTATCTCCCAAACAACTGGACATCGGATGTCTTCAGTGTCAACAACGTAACTAGAAGCAACCAAACAACAATCTCCCATCGTAAAAAAGAAATCAATTGAGCTTTGCGATTTGCTCAACTGAAGTAACACAATAAATGAGATATCTTCAGTCTGACACGGTGAATCAATCTCCTAAAAATACACCATGAAGCTTGGGGAGAAAAGCAACCAGCAGAACAATAAGATTCTCCAAGTAGTTTCAGAATTCAGGATTGCAATACCAAATCAAGATGGCAAGAAAGAGATTACTTAGAGGCATGTCATCTTACATTGGAGGCCATACGTGTACAGGCTGCACTTGCTGCCGACTTGGACGAGGAACCAGAAGATTGCGTCCGTAGCAAGCCTGGACGGACGGAACGGCGGGACGCGTAGCAGCAACACACAGCTGCACGACCATGGAGTTCTCTTCATCTCCTGCCCCGTCGACCGCCGCGCAGCTTAACGGCGAGCGAAGCTCTCGCCTCGCAGTCGCAGGCCCGTCGGCCGTCGCGGCTGAGTGGTATTCGTAGAAGAGCATGGACGAGTCCTCGTCTCCTGCCCCTCCGCCACCACCCAGTTTAACGGCGAGCTCGATCTCACCTTGCGGGCGCGTCGTCGGTCGGCCGCCGCCCAGCTGCTTTAGGAATCGGGAACAAAGGGTTGGGGATCGAGACTTCGAGAGGAATTCGGTGAATTGGGTATTGCCCGTTTTTCCCTCTAAATCTGTGGGGAATTGCCCATACCCGACCCATATGTTTTGGGCAAATAATTTCGTGCCCATACCCGACCCATATGTTTTGGGCAAATAATTTCGTGCCCATACCTGACCCAAACACATGGGTACTGGCGGGGAATGGATGCCCACCGGCATCCTGAGATCAACTGCTATTACATGTCGCTAATTATTTATGTATATATCAACTGCTTATTACATGTAGCTAACATGGTTTTCAAGTCGCCGAGTCGAGTCGAGTCTCCCTCTCACAGACTAGGTAGTAGGTAGACTTGTCTGTGACTAGGTTAGATTAGTCGACCCAAGTTGACTTGACGAATATGAATATTTATAAATATTGCTTCAGAAATAGGTTTAGGAGAGTGTTTCAGAGCAGCATCAGATAGATAGAAATAGAGACAGATCAGAGCAGCACAGCAGTGCAACAATGAGTTTCAGAAATGAGAACAGAGCAGCACTAGATTTCAGAATACATTCTCGGAAAAAAAAGTCAGAACAGAGCACACAGCATGAAAACACAGGCGCATGAGAAATTGAGAACAGAGCAGAGGGGGAGAAATTGAGAACAGAGGAGGGCGAGTGGTGGCGGAGGTGGACGAGCTTGGTTGGGGCGGCGGAGGTGGAGGAATTGGAGCGGCAGGTTTCAACTCTCAGGGTGCAGACTTCTGGAGGATGGGACGAGGGAGAGCCAAGCAGCAGAGGCGCCCTGCGGAGGCCCCGTCCTGGGGCGGCGGCGGGGGGGTTTTTTCCCCCCCCCCCCCCCCCCCCCCCCGCGCGCGCCGTCTCCCTCCCCTTCCTCGCCCTTTCCATCATCTTCTTTGGAGAAATCCCGCCCGTTTCTCTCCCGCACGAGTTATATACAGACTGAATTTTTCTGAGATGTGGGGCTTCCGCTGGAGCGAGTCGGGCGACTCATGGACTCCAGTCGCCGACTAGTCAGAGCTAGTCTCCGGCGAGTCCCCTGGTCGCACGACTCGCCCTGCAAGTCGAGCCGCTGGCGCACAGACTTGGCGACTAGTCGGCTACTCAGAAACCATGGTTGCTAATATTGATTTATAGATCAACTGCTATTACATGTCGCTAATATTGATTTATAGATCAGTTGCGATTACATGTAGCTGATTAGATATATATTGAATCATAAATATCATTATTAATGAGGATTTAGTTTATTAAAATGATGGCGCTTATTATGACCTGCAAAATATGTGTTCACTTCTTCTGTGTGAAATATGTTTGATCATCATTGACATTATACAAAAAGTTGAAGAGAGATTATTTGCATCACATAAATGGTATCTTTAGATTAATAACTGATCATGTGGATATTTGTTGCTGTAGGTCCAATGAATGTGTTTATGAATCTACCAGCAGCGAGTCTGAGTCTGAGTCTGGCCTAGAAATTGAGGAGGAGAAGCCCAAAGTTGAATCAGATTCTGATACGTATGTTATTTTGTTTTATTCTTGTGCTGTATTTTGTTGTTTGTAATTTGTTAAGTCTTAAATACATTAATATAGCAAGAAACGTCAGAACAAAATTTTGTTCTGTTTATACATGAATTTGGAAAAAGCTGCATAACCTTGTGTCAATAGTGCGGTGTAGCACTAGGAAATCTAAGTATTCGGAATTAAACTGCTGACATTCTAATTTATTAATCAAGTGCTACTATACCATGTAGCGTTGCTGTTCATTTGCAGTAATTTTGTTTTGTTTGAGATACTAGCTCAATGCTATTTTTAAATTTTTCATTCTGCATAGCATAACCTTTTACTGTACATTGCCTTTTAGTCTCTGGCTTGTTGCTTGCCTTAACCATATGAGCTTGCTTTCCTTTAGGGAGGAGCTTCAGCGTAAACTCGATGAGCACATACAGATGCTTAGGTCCATGAGCCTCGAGGAAAGGCACGCTAAGATTTTTGCTGCTCGGGAAGCCTCTCTAGCTGCTTGGAAGAAGAGAAGTTCAGCTAAAGTGCATATGGAGAATCTTCCTGGCGCTGTCGAGTGTGCGAGAAAACAGTCTTTGCTAGACTTTAGTGTCGAGAAACTTCCCCATGGCGTTGAATGGGCTAGGAAACAGGCTTTGATATATTTAAAAGAAACTCAACCAAGGTAAGTTTTTAATTTTCTGATTTTTGCATCTTCTCATTGTGTACCCATCTCTTGCTGATGATATTTGGCGCTGGTTATTCTATGCATACTAGCTAAATGTACATGTGTTGCTACGAAATAAAAGTTCTGTATTACTTACATGAGTTGGTTTAAATATTTGTATGCTCATATTTTCCAATTTTATGCTAAATAAGAATTCTCTCAAAATATTTATGTGCGAGAACAATCATCTTAAAAGTATATGTCAAACCAACCAACTACAAACCAAAAGATGTTGATACATATAGATATCACATTGAATGAGTGGCAATAGGGGTAGTCTCGGTAGGGTAAACGGATGACCACCAACTCGGATCTTTAGAAGTGTAAAGATACATTTTGTAGAATCGAGAATGAACATGAATTATTTCTTTTCAATTTTATCAGGAATTTAGCTTGCATGATCATGCACAAGATGGAAATTTCAATTTATTTTAACAACTGTGTCATATATTTAGTGTTATGTGAATATGTTTAGTATCTGAATATAGAAAAATATGAACCTGATTCTGCTGCACAATACGAGTTGCTTTTTAATCCAATAAGTATCTCACGAGATCAAATTTTTATTTGGATTCACATAGTGGTAACCCCATGCATGGCAGTGAGACATCTGCCTTGGGCTTCTGCCAAAAAATGAACTCGCCAGGGGCGAAGGTACAATGAACTCGATCCAGTGTCCTTGTATCTAACACACATATTTCTTACTTAAATTTTAGAGGTGTCATACACTATATCAGGACTACACCAAAGAAATGATTTTTTACCCGGTGCGCGGTGCACCCCGTTGGCTCAACCCAGGAATGCCCCTGCTTGACGTTTGATGTTTTTAACCCTGTGGATTTGGCACTGTGAAGGAAGCTTTCCTATGGAATACTGTGCGTGTTTTGTCTCTCCAAACACTAGCGAAGGGAAATATTTCATAGGAATGGTGTTCGTGTGAAATTCCCGTAGGAATCCTGTGAAACAAACGGTGCATAAAAAGTACCTATTGGTGTTAGCAACTTTGCACTAGGAATCCTGTGAAACAAACGGTGAAATTCCCGTACTCTATTTTTGATGCACTAGGTAGTTTTTAACATGTGTTGGTGCCAAAGGCTTATGTATTGTTGAACATGGTATCATAATATTCTGGTTTCTATTTCGTGTACCTTGTAGGTTTGTACTTGATTGGAAAATGAAAAAATGCAATTAACTGGCTGTGAATACAGGTGCGAAGTTTCTGACGAAGATATTATTCAAAATGCGAAAAAGTGGATGACTGAAGAGGCCATGGTGGCTTTCAGAAATTACGCTGAAAGATGCCCCAATCTCAAGGTATGTGCAACTTTGTATATTTATTTGTGTCTGCATGGAAGTGTCTTTTTCACACAATTATGTAGGCTGTTAACTAAAAATGGCGCTGCTTTTGTTTTAGGATCTCGAGTACCAGTTTGAGACACTTCGCCACCAATGTTTTAATGTGGAATGTTATTACAAAATTTTCCACCACTACAACTTCAGCGTGAAGGTCAAGGATCCAAGTTCAGTTGATTGGACAGTGACAATGTATTTTGCTGAAGTAAAGGAAATATTTGGGAGAAAATACTATTTCTGCCGTCCTCTGGAATCAACTGAAAATGGTACTAGTTCTTGTCTTACTAAATCATACTCCCTCCTAACTGACGTGAATTTGTATGACAATCTGGACAAATCCAAGCCACTTATTTTAGGACGGAGTTAGGACGGAGGGAGTATACGAGTAGTTGTAGTTGTATAACATAGATTTTTAATACAATTTTATTTCTGTCAGGTCATTGTTATGCGTGCCTTAACCAAGGAGTGACTGATCTGAGGCATCCAGCTACAGGGGGATTTGACACGGGTTTTTCAGATACTGTATTCCCTTATATGTAGGTGGATTGCCTGCACTTGTTGTCACCATGAACGGGAGATAACGATTAGAAGTTTAGTAAGACAGATTATTGTTTTGGCGTGATTTGCTTTGAATCTAGTGGTTCAGGCTCCAGATACTAGAAGATGGTGATTATGACAATGTATTTACAGTAGTTTGTTTGTACCTACCCCTGATACAGCAGCATTTAATTAGATTGCAGCAGGTAATCATTAATTTGGTTAAAGACGGCGTTTCTGAGTAATAATAAATGATTAAAAATAATAAACAACCAATATGTACCAGTAAAAAGCATGGAATTAAAGCATGTAAATATTTAGTGACATGTAACAATTACATCCAAAATCATTGTTAAGCCTAAATTTTGATTTGTTAGCAAAAATAGACACAATACCAGTCATATTTTCACCATGGTCACCAAGCGAGGGTTGACAAGTGGAGGCTCCAGCGGGTCTTTGACGATGACAAAAAGGTGATTGCGCTACGTCGTCAGGATGATCAACAAGTAGGGTGGGATAACGTGCGTGCTCGGTTTGTTAAGAGCTTGCTTGGTTTGGTTCGTTAAGATCGTTATTGTTAATGATCTGAGACCATTGTTTGGCTCGGTTCGTGAACGCTTGTTAATTAAATAGATGGTATGCTGATCTAATTTTTTTGCTATGGCCTATTTGTTTGGGATAAATTTTGGCAGCAAATAAAATATATCACATGTTAAACAAGGGTAAAAAGATTAGAAATGACACAGCAAAAGAGAAATAAACATTAAAATTCCAGTAGCCACTCACAAGTGGTGTACGAGACGAGCTCGTTAGCGAGCTTAACAAGCGCTCATCGAGGTCGCTCCTTAAGATCATTAAGCTTAACTATCTGAAAAGGAAGTTTAGTTTGGCTCTTTAGTTATTGAAACGAGACCTTAACGAATCAAGTTAGTGAGCGTTCAATAAGACTGTCAGACTTCGATTTTTTCGTCCGGGCCTATCAAAGTGCAAGCTTGTATCTTGGAACTTGGAAATGAAACAAATTATGTGCGTCAACCCTATAGATGGCCAACGGGCCAGCCCGTGCCCGGCCTGGGTCCGTTAAGTCTCGGTGGGGCCTGAGGAAAGCCCTGCTCCGCATAAGGCCCAGCTAAGAAAAAATAAAAAAAATGGTTAGAATGGGCCAAAGTTGTTGCGCCGAGCCAAAATTTTAAGGATTGATTGGGCCAAATATAGGAAAACTTAAAAAAACCGGGCAATGCCGGGCCTACCCATGGGCCTCGGTATGGAGCCTCAGCGCTGCACACACGTGGCCTCGGGCCGGGCAGGCTCGATTAGATTAGTGTCGGGCCCGGCACAAACAGGCCAAGCCGGCTGGGCTTTCGAGCGGCCGGCCCGATGGCCATCTATAGTCAGGGTGCTGGCTCTTTTAGCTAGATTGTTCGTTTCGTTTTGTGTTTAATTTCCATATCATATTGTGTTTAGGACTCTGGGTGTGTACACCCTCTTCTGCTCCCCCCCCCCCCCCAAGCCCCCAAGGCGCCGCCAACCACTGCCCTGCCTTGGCGTGTGGCTGGCGGGAGAAGCCTCGCGGCCTCCCGTGAAGGGGATGGCGGGGATCTATGCTCGGTGGCGTAGGGGATGGCAGCCAGCAGGCGGTTGGAGATGGCTGCGGCTAGCTGCGCGAGGGCGGCCATGGCGACGGTTGGGTGGAGGCGGTCGGCCATCACGGCAATGGCTGGTGTCGGGGCGATCCACGTGGAGGTGGCGGCGTCGGAGCAAGATGCTCGTGCCGATGGTGAGCACGGTGGATGGCGCGGAGATCGGCGTTTCTGGCGACAAAGATGAGGGCGACATCATGGACTGTTGGGCCGCATGTTGATCGTCCAGGACCGGTGGCAGATGCGCGGGTCACCCTGCTAGTTAGTACAAATTAACATGGACCTTCGGATCTGATGAAATGGATGGTTCACATTGATTTGAAGGTACCGTAAAAGATCTCAGAATTTAAGGGTTGGTCTGCTCACAGAAGCCTGACTAAAATCGACTTCATTTTGGTTTCAGCTGCTGTCAACCTAGAAACTTATTTTGTAGCGGAAAAGAACTAGCCAAAGTGATCAGCAAAGCAGCCACCGGCCAGAAATGTCATCACAAAATGATCAATATATGCCTTAACGGCTAGCTAGCACCCTTGGAGCGATCGAAACAAGAACGCCCGCGTGATAAAAACAAGAAAATAAAACGAACTCGCTTGATCCGATCGGCGGCCTACGAAAAATAACCATCAGCTAAGTCCACACACAAAACCTTTCTTTTTGACGGGAACACACAAAACCTTTCGACAAGAGCGCCGGCGAGCGGTGCGATGTCAGCCAACAAGGCCTCCTCGTCGCACGGCGCCGTCCTCCTCCCCATGGCAACCCTCCTCCTCCGGGGCCTCGTGGGCCTCCTCTGCACAGCTTCCCGCCGCTTCGTGTCAGTGGCGCTCGCAGGCCTCCCGGAATTCGTGGAAACATGCCGGCCGACCTTCAGTTCTCTGGAACAGCATGAGCGCACGGGCGAGCACGTCTCGTGGGTGGCCGGCGTTGGATGCGCGTACAGCCTGCTGGCCATGGCGTTCGTGACGTTCAACGTCGTCCAGAGGAAGAAGATGATCGGAGGCAGCCTGCGGGGCACAGTCTTCCTCATTTCTGCTGACGTCGTGAGTATATCATTTCTGCTACGCAAAAACCTTGGTTAAAGTTTAGAATAATTCTGCACATAGATGAAGAAAATTATTAACACCCGCAAAAAAAAATTATCAACATTGTGAGCTAAAATGGAAACAATTTTTGGATTTTTAATAGCAAAAGTTTCATTTTGCGTAGCACACAAATCAACGTATTTCTCAATGAAAATTTGCGTCTGCATAGCAGACATCCATTTATATACTTGTGGATAACTTTTCAATTGAAAAACGTGATTTTTCATTTCTTCACGTTCTCATATACTCCATCCGTCCAACAAAAGATGTCTCAAGTTTGTCAAAATTTAGATGTATCTAGATGTGGCTTAGTATATAAATGTATTCAAATTTAATCAAAGTTGAGACATCCTTTATTGGACAGAGGGAATACACCTCATTACAGTCGTTACATAATGTTTGTTAAAGTTGCACTCTTTTAATATGCATTACCAGTGTAACCGTAAATGGTGTGCAATTTCGTGTCATATTACCGACAACTAAGAGTTAGTAAGAGAAACTTATTTGTTTTAAGATTTTTGCTAATTCTCAGTTGTTTGAAATTAACTCACCAAGTCTTTGTGAATTCAGAATTTCAGAGTGCGATTTTTCTATCACTGTATTTTTTAGCTTACAGATTTATATGAAGCGACAATCGACTGAAGTTTAAGTAAAAAACATTATAAATGGGATCGCTTTCCGCAAGTAAATTTCAAACTGTCAAATTAATCGATCACAATTCACAACTAACTCTCACCCTTCCATTGTTTTTTCGCCCTCCAAATCTTGACTTGATTCAAGGCATGTTCTGCGCTGGTCATCGCGAGAGCAGCGGCAGCCCTGGGCTTCACGGTGGAAAACGAGATGAGGGTCGAAGTGTTCGATTTAACCAATATGGGATTCTACGAGTTGGTCCAAATCTCGTGCTTGTTACTCTTGATGGCCACCGTTTGCATGGTGGTCATCATCATGCTCACGGTCTCGCTCGCCAAGTAATTAGGTTGGGGCAAGATTGTTTTGGACTCTTCTTTTTCTGTGTGATGGAGATTAAGCGACTTGCTTTCCTAACAAGGCATTTGATGTACTCCCTAGGGTGGGAATGACATGGAAAGTGTGCGCTAAAGTTGTATTTCTAAGATATATGAAGTTACAGTTTCTTTATCAGTTTTGTTAACCCAAGTTCATCTGAAATTAATTACTTCAAACGTTCATATCACTTTGCCCAAAATTGCAATTGAAAGATTACGAGAGAGAGAGAGAGAGAATGTGCAGCACTTAATCTCATTGATAACAACTGGTACAATATATAGAGGTTACAATTATAGGGAGAAGAGTGCGCAGGAAGAAACTAGACTCTCGGATCTTAACAAGCAAGAGCAAGTCTATAGCTAACTCTCAACAGAAAACTACGAAGGAGAAAATAAAAGAAATGAAGACTGCAGCCGTAGCGGTTAGACAAGACAGTCTAACAGCAATATCGAAGTATTTACCTTTTTTCAGATCAGCGGGAATCGAAGTGTTAACCTTATATGATTTAAGATGCATGGACATCGAGTTTCATATTGCTGTAACTTACGAAGTGCAAAAACTATACACGTACATAAACACCATATGTATTAGAAATATGCATTTCATTCATCCACTTTCTATTGCATAAACCAGTGGCTACACCATTACAATATCGCTTTTGTTATAATAGACCTGCTATTTTTCCCAGTTAATATCCATTTCTCTATAGGAAAGATCGATAGTTGAAATCTCCGCATATGGTGCAATTGCACCCAAGGAAAACATGTCGGCGCTGGGAATCTCAGGGCATGCCGAGTCCTTGTAGTGCGGGCCGCGAGGGCCCTTTGGTCCCGAAGCCCGGGGCTCCGCGGGGACGTCTGGCCTGACGCCAATGGGCCCTTTACGTCAGCGAGTCACGGGACTAAAGTCGACTTCATTTTTGTTTTGGTTGTTGCTGTCCACGTAGAAATTGATTTAGAAGCCGAAAAGAACTAGCTAACGTAGCTAATGTTGGCAGATGTCAGGGCCGCATGGCCTGCTGTTGCGGGGCGTGCCAGATGAACTTCTTCCGGAGATCGCTCCTGATTGTATGAACTTTGATAAGTAATGAATCTCTTTTCCCTGAAAAAAAAGAAAGAACTAGCGAACATGAATACGTGATCAGCAAAGCTGCCACCGGCCAGAAAAGTCATTAGAAAAATAAAAAATGACCCCTTGGATGTCGTTCCTGTTGTCACCAAAAGCACAAAGTGTTCATGTGGCTCCTCATGATTGACAGACTTAACACCAGAGCAATGCTGCACAAGAAGAACTTCCACCTTCAGTCATACTCATGTGTTCTTTGCAACAGAAACACTATGGAGACAGAGATCATCTCTTCGTCCACTGTCAATTTGCCAAGACTTGCTGGAGGTACATTTGTCCCAACTTCACCCCTGGACAAACTGTCCATGAAAATATTCAGCCATCAAACAAGAACTTCACGTGCCATTTCACATGGAAATCACAACTGTTGCAGCATGAAGCATTTGGAAGATCCGCAACGACTATATCTTCAATGGGATTACTTCATCTCTTTACAGATGCAGAAGACTATCTAAGGAAAAGCTCAATTTGGTTTTCCATAGAGCAAAGAAAGGACTATCATGCTTTTCAAACATGGATTGATAGCTTTAGATAGCTCTCATTTACTTGTAAATTTGTCCATCTGTACATAATTTCATTAATAAAATTACAGCAATAGGTCTTATGACCTAAAGCTTTCCGTCAAAAAAAAAGCAAGCTACCCTTGGGGCGATCGAAGCAAGAACGCCCGCCGCGGTCAAAACAAGAAAATAAACGCTTGATCCCATCGGTGGCCTAGCAAAAATAATCATCAGCTAGCTCCACATACATAACGATCACAAGAGCGCCAACGCCCGGCGAGTGATGCGATGTCAACCAATACGGGCTCGCCGTCGCACCGCGCGTCCTCCTCCCCATGGCAACCCTCCTCCTCCGGGGCCTCGTGGGCGGGCTAATGGCTCATACCGAGCTCATGAACGATTTCAAACACAAAAGCGACCACGTGAACGAAGCTTTGCTCATCCAGACCGTGCAGACGGGAGCCATTCACCAGAACCGAAACGGGGGGGGGGGGGGGTGTAACTGCAAAATGTGCGAAACTAGCAGGTGGAGCCGGCTCTAAGCGTACTTGTCTTACCTTAAGACCAGATGACACTGCTGGGACCCACAGAGAAGCAAATTAGACTGCGTTGGTCCCACAAACTTGCCACGTCGGATCCTCCTTCAACCTGGGTGGCCCTGCCCGAACATTCTATTCGTACACATTTTTCCCATCGTGTGCCCTAGCCGCCGCCACCGAGCTGCGTCGTCGCCACACACCTGCGCCCCTCCCTTGGAGAACACGCACCTCGACCTGCACGCGGTGCCACGCACTCCCCGCACAGCCGCCGGCGCCCGCCCCCAGCCGCCTAGCCTTCCCCTGCTATCCACGCATTCGCCCGCCGCCGGCCAGGTCGTGGACTGGAAGGATGGATCGACCGCCTGAACCTGGAAGTAGGTAACTTCTTCAGTACGGACCTTCAATTTTGTTTCTTCCATGGGGATTTGCTTTAGTTTGGTTCAATTTAGTTGTAGTAGAGCGCAGATTGGTAGATAAATTTTGTGTTCGTTCTAGGACTGATGAGGACGATGGTACTGAGAACGTGCCTGTGAAGTTCCGCCCATGCATTGCGAAGCTTGATGACGGTAGCGAAGATGTAATTGAACGCAATTATATGGTCAATTTGAAAGTTAAAGTGGGGGACATCACAGTCAGGAGATTCATAGAGGAAATTGGGAAAATTGTTCATGGGGTAAAGGGCAGGAGGTTGAGTTGTGTTCATATGGGAAGCAGCAGAAGCTTGTGTGAATCACCACTACCCCTCAGCTGGTTGCGGCAATCAAATCGGGGCGGAAAGAAGATAAGGAGGCTCCAGATGTGAGGATTTATGCGGAGCTAATTAGAGCCTCTGCAGAGTCGGTTGTAGGATATGTTGAATCTAAGGCAGCAGAGGCGGTAAATGATGAAGCATTCCTAACTAGGAGTTCTCCGGTGAGGGATCCGGAGAATTGGGCCCCGAAACATGTGCCTGCCGATTTGAGACCTAGGGGAGAAGGTCCAAATGTTGATTGGAGCAAAATTATCTTAGAGGAGTCGACATGCTTTGTTCCTGAAACAATTTCAAAGGCTAAGTTTTTCGCTCTTTATGGAATTCCAGTGGACGAGGATAAGGAAGAAGGGGCAGAACCGTTACCACCCCCGCCTAGGCCATCAATTCATGTACCTTCTACAAGTTCTTCTGCTGACGAAGCTGCCTGCAAGAGGCTATTCAAGGAGGCCGGTACTGAGGTGGATGATGACCATGAAGCGAAGCTGCAGTGTGTGTATGACAAAGAGCATCCTGAGTTCGCAGTGGGCAAGATGTGGCCAACTATGAAGGAACTGAAGATGTCATTCAAAACATTTGCTGTCAATAAGGAGTTTTCCACATATACTGTCTGGACATCGAAAAGCAGGTACTGCATGAAATGCAAGGGGGTGGATGGGGAACAGAAGCCATGTCCTTGGTACATGTCTGCAAGAAGGATGCCTGATCAAACTACGGTTAGGGTCAATCAGATGCCACATGAGCATACCTGTATGACAACTGCTAGGAGAGTGACAAGGATGACTTCTCAAGCATGGGTTGCAGAGAAGGTCATGAAGATTTTGAGTACAAAACCAAACTCAACTGCCAAATGGCTTAAGTCTGAGTTGGAGAAGGATTACAAATGCACACTAAGTTACAGCACTGTCTGGAAAGGGAAGCAAAGAGCTATGAAGGAACTCTATGGTGATTGGGGTAACACCTTTAGAATGTTGTTCAACTTCAAAGCAGAGCTGGAAAAGAGGAGTCATGGGAGTGTGGTAGAGATTGATACTTATGAAAAAGATGGAAAGGTTTACTTTGGTAGGTTTTTTATTGCAATGAAGCCTTGTGTGGATGGTTTCAAAGATGGATGCCATCCATACCTTAGCATAGACTCCACTCCACTGAATGGGAAGTGGCCTGGGCAGTTGGCTTCTGCGGTAGCTTTAGATGGAAATAACTGGATGTTTCATGTTGCTCATGGTTTGTTTCAGTCAGAAACAGAGGCTGATTGGACTTGGTTCATGAGTCAACTGAAGAAGGCCTTAGGAGAAATGTATCCCTTAGCAATATGCATTGATGCACAAAAGGGTTTGGAGAATGCAGTCCACAAGGTTTTTCCACATGCAGAGCAGAGGCAGTGCTTCGGCCATCTGTGGCTTAATTTGATCAAAAAAATTCAAGGAGATGTATTTGGAAGGATGTGGCCAGCAGCAAGAGCTTACAACCCACACAATTTCCAGTATCATATGGAGAAGATCTTGGCAGCGAGCCCTGAATTTGGTGTGTATCTGAAGACTTACCATTCATTGTTGTGGTACAGGAGCGCCTACAACACTAATATAAAGGTTGATCACATCAATAACCATTTGTGTGAAAGTTTTAATGCCTGGATAAAAGATATCAAAGATCTGCCTGTCCATGAGCTGATGGACACTCTGAGGATTCGTTTAATGAATCTCTGGAATAAGAGAAAAACTCTTGCCAGTATGTTGCATGGTGATAAGCTACCATCTGTTGTCCAACAGGTGGTATGCAAGAGCAGAGGGCTTGGGCACCTTCATGTTGTCAATGCCTCCCCCGACGCTGCAGAAGTTTTAGACACTGATAAGAAGAGGAGACATGTAGTGAAGATTGACCTACATGAGTGCACTTGTCTTGAGTGGCAAGCAACTAGAAAACCTTGTCCCCATGCTATTGTGGTACTGGCAGCGAAACCTGACTCGATGATGGGTCAATATTTGCATCCCTATTACTCTATTGCCCGATTTAAGGTAGCATATGCAGGAGAGATCCCGGCACTGACTGACCAATCTCAATGGCCTGAAGTGAACATTGGATATGATCTTGCTGCCCCCAACATAGCTAGAAAGCCTGGCAGGCTAAAACACGTGCGCTTCAAAAGTTTTTTGGAGCCAAATGGAAAAAAAGGAACTAAAGGGCAAAAGAAGGGGGGCAAAGCTGCTGAAGCCGAAGCTGCAACTGATGGCCAAGTGAAACCTCCTAAGAAAAGACAGAGGTGCAAGAGATGCAGAATATTGGGCCATCGTGCTGGCTCCTGGAAGTGTGCTTACAACCCTCCGAGACCTCAAAGGTTAGCTTTACTCTTATTTACATTATTGTCATTTTGCTGACATATTCTCATATATTGCTCATGTTGATGACAGGGTGCATGGTAAGAAGAAAACTAAAGAATAGAAGGGTAGAGAAGCAGAAGAGGCCAGGAAAGCGGAAGAGTTAACAAATCCAGAAGAGGCCAAATTAGAAGATAATAGTTCAGAAGATCCTAGTTGGGATGAAGATTCAGGTTCAGAAGAATATTCTGCTACGGAAGAAAACTCTTTTTCAAAAGAAGAGCCTCTCCCTGCTGTCGACGATTGGGAAGCCCGAAATTTCACCTCTTGCCCGTGCTGAAGCTTTTGAAGAAAATGCACCTGAAGAAATTTGACCTCCTGCCCCTACTGAAGTTTTTGAAGAAAATGCACCTCGTACCCATGCTGAAGCAAATGAAGCGAGTGAAGATGATGACTTTGATCTGCTCCTGCATACTTTCATGACTATCACCACCTCTGTCCCAAAGCCAAGGAATGTCAGAAACGCTCAAAAAATCACCGTCACCACCTCCACCACCTCCAAGAAGAAGACAGGAAGCACCACCACCACCTCGAAGAAAAGGAAGTGAACTGCCTCCATTGGGAGGTTAGATAAGAATGTTTGATTTGTTGTACTGAGTTGTATTGAGTTGTACTGAATTGTTCTGAGTTGTACTGAGTTGCACTATGATTGCTTGTATTGAGTTGTACTATGACCTTATTTGAGATTTTCTTGTACTTAGAGATATTTGAGGCTTAGCTGTATTAGTCCATATTCAATTTTCTTCAAATCATTTTCTGATTGCAGAAATGGAATGTTAATGAAACGTTTATAGCACGGAAAAATTTCAAAAATCCATTGGAGAAGGTTGACTTTCGTTGACCACGTTAAACTTGGTTCATTTTGTGACTGAATCACACCAAAATGGGTCGTTTTGGAGGAACCTTCAAAAACCAACCTCCTCCAAATCATTTTTTGATTGCAGAAATGGAATGGACATGAAAAGTTAAGACCACTCATGCAATTTCAAATCCATCGGAGAAGGTTGACTGTTGTTGACCATGATTTAAATTCATTCAAACACATTCGTATCTTGAAAACTCAAATGTTTTTTTCACTTTTTCTTGCACGAGTCAAGTACTAACCATGTTTACATACTTATGATAGCTATTTCCTAACTTGAAAACCAATATTTGGTATAGTTTTGGCCCCAACACATCAAATTTAAATGAATTTGAAATTCAAAATATATGAAAACATCTCCAAATTGAAAATGCTTTTGCACACATGATATACATACCAAATGCGGTTAGTGTACAAAATTTCACATGATTTGGACAAAGTTTTGAAATTCGAATGTCAAATTAAGTTCATTTCTTCAACATCTCTCTGAGGTGAAGTACATTGTAAAATTTAGATAATGATCTGATTTTTTTTTATGTGATGAATGTATCACTAAATATTGACATTTGCAAACAATCATAATTTTCTGACAACTATTTCATATTATTAACATTTTTTTACTTTTGAGTTAAATGTAAATCACACTAATCATGGTATAACACATTTAAAACCAATGTGTTTAAGTTGTATTAGGTTACAATGGGTCCAAATAACCTTTCTTAAATTAATTTGTTGTGGTAAATGTATCAAAAAAAAGTGATTTTTCATTTACTGCCTTAAATATGTTGAAAATCCAAAATATGTAGTAAATATAGTAAATTTGTTCCAGAAATTCTGAAATTCTTTGAGAAGAACAAGTAACACATAAGGTGACAACAGAAAAAAAAATCATATGTTCTAACCTTTATTTAGTATAGGTTTGCATCTTGAAAACTCAAATGTGCAGAAATGTTTATCAGTGGCGGGCTGGACAGTGACCGACACTGATAGCCAGCAACACTGTCGGTCTAGCGGGGCCCGACAGTCGTGCTATATCAACATCCCCTCGACTGTACAATCAGAATCCGTACTACTACCCACTGGTCAGGTGCCCTGTATTGCGCCCATCGATCTCGAGTTCGATCCCCACTCGTCCCCTTTAACAAGTAAAACGGGCGGGCGGGCGGCCTCGGCCCCACAATTTTTTTTGGTCTTTATTAAATGCTCCTTAGGACAAAGGTCAACCCAGCCCTCCACTTGCACTCCATCTTCCCCGGCTCTCCCAAATCCCCCCAAATTCCCCACTACCGACCCTAGCCCGACGCAAGCTCCCCAACCTCGCCTTCCCTCTCCACTACGAGCTCAACGGCCGACGCCATGCCGCTCCGGCGCTTCGCCTGGCTCCGGCTACTGGTGGTCACCCCCTCCCCGCCTTCGATGTGCTCGGCAAAGTCCAAACCCTTGCCGCCGTCGGCGGCTGCTCATTCCGCCCACAATGCGCACGAGCGGAGCACGCTGGCCCAACCAAGAACCACCTTCGTCGTGCCGATGCTGAAATGGATGCACGCCTTGGATACGCGCCGCGTCTAAAGCAAGTCGCCGCCGCCGGCGTCATCCACGTTGCCGCCGCCGCCTTCGTCGAGCACACCATCAATGCCTTCATCCACCACAAAGGTACTTCCACGACTACCCCAGCATCGATGGGCTCGTCGATTGGCCTTGTGGCAGCACTCAATATCGGGGGCACGCCGATGCGTGTGGATGGCCCCAATGCCGTAGTAGTCGCGGCAGTGGCAGCCTCAGTGGCATGTAGCTTCGATGCCATTTGCCGCACGCCAACTAGCTTGCGCGTGGGTGTCTGTATCGCCGGCCCGTTCTTTTTGCAGGTCGATTCCAAAGGATTTGCCATAGCACGAGCAGCAGATCTAGCCGCCAACGAGCACATGGCCATCTATGCAAGCAGGAATGGACGCCAAGTTCGTCTTGCATACATTGGTCATCCAATTGATCTCACGAAGGATATCTCTTGCACGGGAGCTGTTGCAGGGGCGGTAGTCTTCGTCATACTTGAGGGCGTCCTGTTCTGGTACAGCATCACCAACTAGGAAGGAAGGAAGGGGCGAAGATGAAGACAGGGGCGGGGTGTAGGCGTCGACGAACGTCAACTATATAAGCGTGAACTAATCCAGCAAGTTGTACGTAGTAACCCCTCAGTTATATTTGACCCCTTGCGGGCAGCCCCTGTATATTTTGGCTACTACTTAACCTAAATGTATGCTACAATGTGTGTGTGGAATGCTATGATATGCATGTTAACACTATTTGCTGGGACCATTTGCTATCTCCAATCATGATCATTCAAATGTTACTTCCATACATAAATCACTAAATCCGATCGTCACTTTCATGCAATAGCACATACAAAACACACGTCCAAACAAAGTAAAAAGTGCTCTCAGACAGGGACAGGACCACACATTACAACAGGTTCAAGGACCACACATTAAGCCCCAACATCATAGGGACAGGAACCACTCAGCTACATCTTCTTGAAGAGGCAAAACAACACAGCACCCAGAGTTAGGGCAACATTGAAGCATGCCACTGCAAACATTTTAACATCATCAATCCTCTTCTTGCCTTCTATCAGTTGACACGTCAAGGCTTCTTTCTGCTTCTCTGCTTCAACATTCTTGCTTTCTAACTCCTCTATCACCTGGTCTTGGATGCTTCAACATTCTTGCTTTCTAACTCCTCTATCACCTGGTCTTGGAAAGCCAGCTCAATTTCTCGATTTATGAGCGCATCATACAACTCTTTGTTCTTGCACTTTTCTTCGTCCACCATTGAAGCAAGCAACCTATTCTGCTGCGCCAAAACAGCTCCCCTGTTTAAGCCCTGATCCTCCGCCGGCCTCGCAGGGGCTACAACCTCATCATCAAACTCATGCTCAATAAGCCAGTCCGGATCAAAATAGTCGGCATTATACTTCATACAACGACAACAATACATGAGAAATCATTCGCATACAAAAATCCAGCTGGAATATGAAATCAATTCTTGGATCAAAATAAAATAAACTCACCTTGAGCTCAGTACCCACACTGCTGCTGTCACCCGGTGCCCTCAGATGTGTGGGGCGAGACTCCGCTGGCGTCGCACGCGACGCGCCGTGGTCGTGGCGCAGCTGTCACTGCGCATCTTCAGCCCGCGAGTGGACTCACTGGCTGGCGCGCGGGACGTTGTGGTCCCTCTCGCGGATGGCTCCGGCGCTGGGCGCCGCAGGCCCCCTCAGCCGGTTGTCCGCCGACGGCCGAGGAGGCGGAGGGGGCAGTTGCGACTGCTCCTGCCGTGGAGGGGACCCCTGGTCCCCTTGTGCTTGCAACGCGCATGGCGAGGGTGTCGCGCAAGTCGACCCGGGGCTCACCTGCCTTCTTGGGTGGCATGGCGAGCTAGTCGTTGAAGATGTCATAGACGACGAAGCCGGTGTTGAAGACGATGACGCCGGCGATCACCCAAAGTTCTCTGCACGTCCCCCTACCTGGCGCGTCAGATGTCGGAGCACGGGTCTCCGGCACCAGGGATGCCGAGCACCCCCTTTTTTGGTTCGGTGGAGGGCGAGGTGATCGCTCCGGCGATCACCGGCGTGGCAATAGACACGAAGTGTGGACACGTGAATTTACCTAGGTTCGGGCCACTCGGAGGTGTAACATCCTACGTCCTGCTTGCTGTTGTATTCAAGGTTGTATATGTTGCTCACAAGGTGTCCCGGGAGTTCCCGGGGAGCTACTTGGCGATGGCTCTAACTAGGGCTCAAACTAAGACTGATCGGAACCGCTTGACCGGTGACATTTCGGTCCTCCTTTTATAGACAAGGGGATGCCACAGGTGCCAGTGCATGCAGTGTGACACGTTTCCTAGACGCGTGTCACACCCACATGAAATACATTTCTGCTCATCCATGCTGGACGCCATGCAGCGCCCGTTCCACTGTACACGGTAGAAAAATTGGTTCGTAGGGTAGGCTCCCTAGTCTTGCTAAGCAAGGCTAGGCCTGCAGATAGGACTCCTGTCGGTGCATTAAATGCATTGCGCCCGCCGTCTTGTCCTGTCTTCATTGTTCTGCGGGCCCTGCCTGCATGCCCGTGCGTGGGTTGCCGGGGTGGCCCTTCCCAGCTAGCGCACCCGGCTAGCTGCCGGGAGGCGTTTCTTCAGCTTCTCGGGACCGGGCTTCCCGAGGCTTCTTATATGCCGGCCCTTAGCTTCACCTTCACCAAGGGCCGTTTCCTTGAGGCAGGCTTCCCGGACTCATCGCTTCCCGGGAAGCTTTCCTGACGGGGCTTCGTTACTGGCGACCCACGCGTCCCGTATCAGTGGGACCCCGTGGGCCACTGGTACAACACTAGGGTTCATGTGCACTGTAGATGTGGGGGAAATTCTAAACCTAAATCCGAAATTGAGGAGAATAAGGGGAGGCAAACGGAAGAGGGAATGGAAACAAGGGTTACCTCCGGCAGGCGGAGTCGGATTCACGGATGTCAGGTCTCGTCGGTCGTCGGGGACTCGGGGTACCTCCTCGCCGCACAGAATGGGGCGCGTGCAAGCAGCTTCGTCGGCGGACGAACGGACTGGCAAGGGCGGGCGGAGGCTGGGAACGGGTGCGACAAAGAGCTTGGTGGGCGGCGAAGGGTTCCTTGGCTAGCGGCGACGGCATTCATCAAGCTGAGCTGAGGCGATGAGCGGCGGTGGCGGCGCGTGGACTGGTTGTCGAGGTTTCGCGCACGAGCAGATAAGACCAAGCCAACTTGGCAAGTAAGGGGGTCCCACCAGCTCTCGTTTTCTGTTATGTGGGTCCCACACGGTGTCATTTGGTCTTAAGCTAACACAACAACGGTTAAAGTCATCCCCACCTGTCAGTTTTGGCAAATTTGCACTTTGCCCCCTCCGGCCGCCTCCGACTCGGTTCTGGCGTTTTGCTTCACTCCTTACGATCGGGCAGAGCGATTCTTCACTCACACGGTCGCCTTTGTGTTTTAAGTCGTTCATGAGCTCGGCATGAGCCATTCCCTTGTGGGCCTCCTCTGCACAGCTTCCCGCCGCTTCGTGTCAGTGGCGCTCGCAGGCCTCCCGGCATTCGTGCAAATGGGCAGGACGTCCCTCAATTCCCTGGACCAGCACGTGCGCATGGCCAAGCACGTCTCGTGGGTGGCCGGCGTTGGACATGCGCCCTGCCTGCTGGCCATGGCGTTCGTGGCGTTCAACGTCGTCCGGAGGAAGAGGATGATCGGAGGCAGCCTGCGTGGCACAGTCTTCCTCATTTCTGCCGACGTCGTGAGTACATTTTCCGTTAATAAGCAAAAATCATGGTTTAAAGTTTAGAATAATTCTACACATAGATGAAGGAAATTATTAACATGTGGGGTAAAGGAAAACAAATTTGTGTATTTTTAATAGCAAATCGGTGCACCTCTATGGATCATGGATTCACACTTTTTTTCTTTTGCGTAGCACACAAATCAACATCTTACTCAATGAAAATTTATTTGTGTGCACATAGTAGACATCCATATATACTTGCGCATATTTTTTCAGTACTTGGAAAATGTGATTTTTCATTTGTTCAGGTTCTCTCATATACACCTCATTGCAGTTATATAATGTTGCTAAAGTTGCCCTCTATTAATATATATGCATTCTCAGTGTAACCGTAAACAATGTGCAATTTTGTGTGACATTTCTGACAACCAAGAGTTAGCAAAAGAAACACATTTGTCTTAAGCTTTTTGCTAATTCTCAGTTGTTTGAAATTAAGTCACTAAGTCTTAAATTCTTAAATTCAGAATTTAAGTGTGTAAACTTTTTTAGTTTAGATATTTAGATGAAGCAACAATTGACTGAAGTTTAAGTAAATGAATTTTATAAATAGGATCGCTGTCCGCAAGCAATTGTCAAACTGTCAAATTAATCACGACTACCTCTCACCCTTCCATTGTTTTTCCCCCTCCAAATCTTGACTTGATTCAAGGCATGTTCTGCGCTGGTCGCCACAAGAGCAGTGGCAGCGCTGGGCTTCACCGTGGAAAACCAGGGGCGGATCAAAATGTTCGATTTGGACTACATGAGATTCTACGAGTCGGTCCAAATCTCGTGCTTGTTTCTCTTGGTAGCCACCGTTTGCATGGTGGTCATCATCATGATCTCGATCTCGCTCGCCAAGTAATTAGGTTGGGGCAATATTGTTCTGGACTCTTATTTTTCTGTGTGATGGAGATTAAGCAACTTTGCTTTCCTAACAAAGCATTTGATCTACTCCTTACGGTGGAAATGACATGGAAAGTGTGCACAAAAGTTGTATTTGTAAGATATGTGAAGTTATGATTTCTTTATTGGTTTTGTTAATCCCGAGTTCACCTGAAACTAATCACTTTAAACATCCGTATCACTAAGCCCAAAATTGCGATATCGAGGTGCTAACCTTATAAAAGTCGATCTTTGTCAGTCCAAGACTGTCACAAAAGCCACAAAATCACCATAAAAGTCGTGATGTGATGGTCATGGAAACCTGTGTGGATCTCACGTCGCCAATTACGATCCATGAAGGTTTGCTTAAACCACGGGAATCCTCGCAAAAAAATCAAGAATTTTTACGAAATTTGACGCATGCACGATCAAAGATGATACCAAGACACGATATTTGGTAACGAGGTTCGGCCTGAGCCTACATCCTCGGGACATGATTACGAACGCTCCTCCCCCATTATACCGCAACACCGGCCACCCTGGACACCGCTCCCCTTGCGAGCCTATTGCACACATGCACAGGCCGAATCAAGACTCCTATCACGTCCGTTGCACCGGCCACTCCGGCGACAGGGCACCAACAGACTCCACCCGCCGGATCGCAGTGGTGATCGGCGAAGCCACCCGTGGCCGTTGTCACTAAACAATAGTCCATGCCACATCCACCAAGGTCAATGGCAGTGAGATTCGACGGCAAGGGAGAGGACCTTTCCACGGCCGCAGACGCCAACCTACCGGTGCAACTTGTCGTCTGAAAGGGAAGAAAGCCTTCCCCCGCCTCATTGTTGACAGTTGATTGGCAATATTTTCCATGCGCGTCTCCTCTTTAAGATCAAGGCTGGCTTGAACCCATATGCATGGAAGGTATACAACTCTAACCTTCCACTACTGCAGAAAGGCTTATCAGTAACGGTCGAAAAACAACATCAGCAACGGTGTATATATACATCAGTGGCGGGCGGGCCGACACGACCGTTACGGATGTATATATCATCAGTAACGGTCGCGTTGCCACTGATACATTTTCGGTATTTAAAAAAATAATTAAAACCACATGAAATACACAGAATTGTATATATAACACAGCACAGATTGTATATACAGCACATCACATAAAAAATACATATAAAGCCGCATCACATCACATCATTTAAACCATACAAATGTATATAAAACCACAACATTTAAAGCATATAAAAAATACAAAAGTATCTCACTTCACGACATAGATTACAAAGTGTCAAAATTTCATAGAAGCATAATTAAAAAGTGTCAAAATTCCATAGAAGCATATAAGAATACAAATGTATCTCATTTCAAGCTAGGTCCTAATGTTGTGGGTGAACCGACACCACTTGTTCCACGTGTTCGTAGAAGTCCCACTAGGCTTGATGACCCCATTGTTGATGAGATGGGCGAACTCCCTTTGAATGTTATACACGACCCATTTAGGTCGGTGTCCCATTGTCATTCGGGGCCGCGACTGACCCCTTTCACTCAGGCTTGAACATGCTGACATTCTCCATAAGGATGTGACAGCAGTAGTAGCCACAGAACATACTGCCAGACGGCTGTTACTGGCAAGGGAACCTGTGGTTGTGGTGAAGCTCGTCTTTATAGCCTTTACCAGTTAGTTTTCCCTTGGTCGCCACTTTCCAGGCAGTGTTAATGAGTGATTTGATGGGTTTCCAGAACCTACCTCGAACACCCTTCTTCGGAAGTAGTGAATCGAAATAGTACACCACGGACCAAGGCAAACAAATGAGTAGTGTGATCCAATGGTCTCTGTTTTCAAAAAAAACAAACTTTAGTATCTAAGGGTGTATAAGAAAGACTGAATTAGAAAAAACAAACGGTTCATATATAAAATTGAACTTATTCCAAATTAAGGAAGAAGAGGATAAAGTCGTGGTCCGCATATTTCTAGAGACATGCCACCAAGTATTTAGATGTAAGGGTTCTTAAGGCATCCTTTTCTGGCTCAAGACCGATGTCACTGTAGTTGAACATCGCAGGGTCTAGAATGGCTACTTTTTTGACCTTCATTCGGTGCAGTTTTCTTATTTGGTAGGCAGACCACAACCTTAAGAGGTTGATATCAAGCTTTTGGCGATTTAAGAGGTGGAACAGTTCGTTGAACTCCACACCAAAGGTGATATGACGTTCCTGAATGTTTCCGGTTTTTTTTTCAAAGAAGCCATAGTCTTGTAGTAGAATTCTATTAACGTGGACAACCCTAGAAGACCATAGACCTCCTTGCATCGCTCTCTCCCAATCTCAAATAAATGAAACCGTACTGGAAACAAGTTATCGAGATCGACCGAAACTCTACATTATTCGCTGGGTTCCATGCCGCATCTATTTGGTTGGCATATACGGTTTCATTGTGGTAAGACTATTTATTGTCTATTGATGCCGACCCGTTATGTACTTTTTATAATATAGTTGTAGATAGATAGAAACATAAATAGATAGATGGATAATCTGGACGGTTTGATTCTTTCAACATGAAAACTCCGCTTGCAACATTTATTTGTTTGTATGCAATATTCTTACAACATTAGCCTGCAGAAACAACACAAAAAACATGAAGTATTTTAGCTAGGCCCATGTAGCAAAACATTATGGGCATGAAACAAATCCCCATCTGTTGCAGCAGAACACGACGGAGTATTGGTGAACTGAGTGCTTATTAAATGTACACCAAGAAATTATCAATCCTGGCCTGTTCACTTAAACAGGGATCGGAGAGGATTGGGAGGCAACGAGGAGGAATTGAGCGGCAAACCCCGTTGTCGACCGCTGTTGATCCCCGCCCGGGAAGGGGTCAAACGAATGAAGCCTCAGCGGGAACTAATGATCATCACTTGACGAGCGCGTAGACGGAGATAAGTACCACGGCGGCCACGGATTTGGCGGCGACAATCACGAGCGCGGCTGCGGCGTAGCCGCGCACCAAGAAGCTGTCCATTTTGCTGTGGTACTCGGAGTTTTCCGCGCGGTCCCTCGCGTTCAGCCCGTTGTAGTCTTCGTCCATGGAGCGCTTCACGTCGTAGCTCAAGCCGAAGCCAGCGCCCGCGGCCGTCGCGAACGCTAGAACGAAAACCTGGAGGAAATATATTCACACGCCAGAATGTCAATGACCCGCCGGGAATGGTTACAACTGTTCCGTAGCCAGCAAACGTACGTACCACATCGGCGCATATGAGGAACAATGCCACGTTCGTGGTGCCTCCGATCACTTTGCTCCTCTTGGCGATTGTGACTCCCGCGAGCGGTATCTGCAGCAAAGTGTAGGCGCATCCAACCACGGCGATGCCCAGAAGATACCTACAACACGCCCAAAAAAAGAAAATGCACGTACAGTACTAAGTTTGCGATTCTGTTTGCACATGCGGGTGACGGGGGAATGGCGGTTGGTTAGCACAAATGAACTAGTTTTTCCAAAAGTGACATGATTTTAAAAAATTTAGTTCATTTGATTAAACTAATTGATTAGGATGAGAGGATACCCCTTAGGTCACATTTTTGCACCTTTAGCAACCTTATCACCAAAATTACACGTACGGCAGCTCACTCACTTGTACGAGTAGACGTCCTCGAAGCTGAAACTGAAGGTATCGCCGGACGGGAAGGTGACGTTGACCTTCTTAGTGACGATGAGGACGATGGATCCGGCCAGGACGGCGAGGACCAGGAGCCGAAGCGCCAGGACGACGGACGGGAATGCGATCTTGGAGGAGGACGCCATCGATCGTCGCAGCGCAGCACGCCGACTGACAGATAGATGCACGGTATATATATGCTGACGATGGATTATGGATAATCGATGGATTGATTGATTGACCACTGCTCTTGGCCTCAAGCAGCAGGGAGACCCATACGTTTATATAGCAAGGGAAACCGTGTGAGCGCCGCGTGGCAAGGCTCGCGCATGGATTGGTCAGCTGGGGACTTGGGACTGACGAAAGATTTTTACTTGGTACGGTCGCCAAGCTAGCTAGGAGCATGGTCGTCGTTCCATGCAAGGAAGGAGCTGGACCATAATGTATATCGTGGGGATACCGAAGTGCAAGGACGAGAGCGTACGCGGGAGCTCTTCTACCGCGCGTCCGCCGATCCCTTCCTCGCCGGCGTACGTTTTGTTTCTTTCCTCGGTTCTTTGTTCAGCTGGAAAGGTAGAAATTTGTTTAGTTTCTGAATCTTTGTTTCAGCACGGCCGGTAGTTAAAGAATGTGATTTAGTCGACTGATAACGTCCACTTGACATCAGAACGACGTCCATCAACAGAGGAGGCCCTCCCTAAAGTGGATACAGACGAACGGCGCCCGTGCGCCTCGACGCACTGCTAGTGCTATCTGGTCCGTCTCTTTCGAATCGTCCGGCTGCACATTTAGCCCAGTGAGAGTAGTGGAAAGCAGGCTAAAGTCGTCGTATTTCCTCTTTTTGGCCCATGTTCGTGTACTTTTCTGCCCAATATACTGGGCCAATGTGGTGGGTAGTCTGGGTTGGCCCAGGTGGATTGCTTCTAACAGTGGGCTGCAACATGTGGATGAAGTATGTTCCCGCTTGCGTTGAGTGGCTTCCGAAGATTTGCTCAGGACATTGTGCCAGTCTTTCGTGGGCCAGAGCTGAATAGATCATGACTCCGTAGTAGCTTGCATTTCTCAGTCGACAAATGCAAGCCATCCGTCTTGATCCTTCTCTTAACTCTCTATTCTGTGGGCGCTGTTTGATTTTGTATCGTTGCCTGCGTTCCTTGACTGGGCTTAGTTTTAGTGGGCTTTGCTTGTGTAGTCATTGAACAAGTAGGAATCCTAAAATATAGGATAGTACTTTCTTCGTTCCAAAACATAACTCACAAATTTTTTTGTTATATCAAACTTTAAAATTTGACCAATCTTATCATAAAAATACCAACATCTACGATGCTAAATGAGGATCATTAGGTTCATTGTGAAATTACTTTTTCACAATATCTTGCTTTGACACTAAAAATATTGATATTTTTGGATGTAAAGCTTGCTCAAACTTCAAAAGATTTGACAGTCAACAAAAGTTACATGTCCTCCACAGCAAATGTGAGCAATGAACATGCATGCACCAGCTACTATAATAATTTTTCTTATAGTCTGGTTAAGATAAATTGAAAAAACAATTATGTATCGTATATAAATTTAAAGATAAAGATAAATAATAAGTAGTTGCAAATCTTAAAGATGTACAACTTGTTAGATATATTCACTTTAAACACCCTAGTTTAAGCATGCCACATGCAAGCATCCTGTACAGAAGTATTGTCTTTAATTTAAGCACGTGTCTGGAGGTCAATTGCCTGAGAAATAATAAAAAATTTAAATCTCAGTCACAAAAACTCAATTGTACATCAAAAATATTTACGTGCAACTCATTCAAAAGAACTAAATTGCACATCAAGAAATGTTGTGTGCAACCCACCCACAAAAAAAAAATACATGACAAGAAACTTAATGTGCAACTCAACAACCCAAAAAAAAAATTGCACATCAAGATGGTTACCTGAAAATTTCAATAACACATCCATATGAGGAAGTAGGAAATTGATCCAAAAACTCACTTGCACATGTGGAGCAGTCGTGTGCGAATGGGCTTGAAAACTTAATTTTACTTATCTGTAACTATTTCTCACGCAACTTAGAGTTAGCAAAACTTTAAACAAAAACTTCTAACTGTTTTGAGTGTACCCCTTGTATCAGTCTACTCGGATTTTATTACAAACAACAGTGTATGTCTCTAGGGATGCAAACGGGATCCCGCGAAAGTTCCGCTTGTAGTTCATTTTTCAAATCTTCTATAAATTTTGCTTGGAATTTGAATAAGAGATTTGAGAATTGAACTAGAAGCGGTACTTTCGCGAGATCCCGTTTGCACCCTTATATGTCTCCCCCTTACATGACCTCTTTTATTGCATCAACACGAAATCCCAAGAAAGAAAATCCAGTAAACAAAAGCGTGGAGTTTTACAGCCATTTTGGGTGGCGTCCAAGGCTTAGGTTTAAGGCTGGCTGATTTCCTGGTCTCTTGTTTTATTCTTGAGATGTAATTTTGGATGATAATATTGTGTTGAACTTTAATTATATGATGGATGTATGCATCGATTGATGCAAAGGCCGAAGAGTTTCCCTCCTTTTCGAAAAAAAAAAGTAAAAACAGAAGCGTGGGTTCAAAATAAAGAACAAAACAGAACCAATGTCCAATAAGAAAAAGGCTGCAAGGTATAAAAGCCCACGATGTATCACAACAGGCAGAACAATTGGCGTAACAATACCACGCGACAGATTGACTGACAACTTCTTATTTCTCAGCCGCCTGCTATTTAGCAAAATCAAATTAGAAAATACTCCTTACCATCTGAAAATGAGCGAGTAATTTATTATTAAATACACACCAACAAATTATCAATGGCGGAGCTGAGAAACACCAATTGTGGTATAGACGCGACACACTCACACACACACACGTGTGCAGATGGAAAGAAACGTAGAACCTTGAGATTGACGAATTCGTCACACGTTTCTAATGTGTTAGTGACACCATTCTAACAATCCATTGATTGATTTTCCATCGGAGTATTTAGTTACAGAGGATTATTACATGTTTTACCGATACTGAGTTGGTCACTTGATCAGCGCGTAGACGGTGATAAGTACTACGGCGGCCACGGATTTGGCGGCGAGCAGCACGAGCACTGCGGCGGCGTAGCCGTGCACGAAGAACCTGTCCACGTCGCGGAGGAGCTTGGAGTAGTCCGCGCGGGCCTTGGTGGCGCCGTCCAGCTGCTCGTCGTACTGCCCGTCGAAGAAGCGCTTCGCGTCGTAGCTCAAGCCGAAGCAGGCGCCCGCGCCCGTCGCCAACGCCACGGAGATAACCTGCAGGAAATTAACGCGTGCCGGCCGGGAATAATGAGTCCATGCGTATAGTTGTACACTTGTACCTGCAGGAAATGTATGTATGTAGTGTTACCGTACCACATCGGCGCAGATGAGGAACAGTGCCACGTTGGCGGTGCCTCCGATCACTTTACTCCTCTTGGCAATTGCGACTCCCGCGAGCGGTATCTGCAGCAAGGTGTAGGCGCATCCGACCACGGCGATGCCCAGGACATACCTACAAAGTACAAACAGACAAAAAAAATTAAAATTTAATCAACTATAAATTAGTTTATTAAATTCGTCTTCATAATATATGTCTTGGTCGTATACTTATTTGATGTTATATATGTTAGTACATTTTTTAGAAACTTAGTCAAACTTTAGAACAAAGCTAGTATATTATAAACAACGTTTTGTACATGCCCAATGAATATGAGGTCACTATGAGTTTAGCTGAATTTGAGTTAACAATGATAGGATATGATTACCCAACTAAGACGGTCTACCAAAGTGTATTTAAGCAAATGAACCTAGAATCAAGAAGAATTAAATGGGCTCCGCCGAGAACCACCACTTTATGGAATGGTGGAATCATATAGTCTCGGCTTCATATATTGATTAGGGATGCAAACGTGGTCCCACGAAAGGTTCATTTCTAATTCAAATTTTAAGCAAAAAATTCAGTATAGGATTTGAGAATTAAATTAGAAGTGGGTCTGTTTGAAATTTGAATAAAAGATTTGAGAATTGAACTAGAAGTGGAATTTTCGCAAAACCCTGTTTACATCCATAAAGAATGTCACACTTACACGAGTGGTGTGTTCAGCAGAAACCCAGTTACATTGATTAGGCGATTTTATCATGGCGTGATTACAAGGCACGCCCTCATTTGTGTTTTCGTGTGCTGATGCTTGTTCACTTTGGGTCATTCTTGCAACTCTAAAACCAAATTCCGCAACAACAAAAATAACTCCAAAACCATATGTTTCCCTATATTTCCAACATATCAATTTAGTCTTAAATATTTTTTTCCGAATAATTTAGTCTTAAAGTTCTATTGAAACCTTGCTCTATTTTTACAATCGTACCCCGAAATTTCACTGCATACCCGCCATAAATGGCTTAGGTTCCGTTACGGCATCGCAACGAACAATATATTCACGTTTGCTAGTAGCTTATTATCACCAAATTTTCACGGCTCGTATCGTATTCGTACGTAGGTCACTCACCTGTACGCGTAGATGTCCTTGAAGCTGAGGCTGAAAATCTCGACATCCACAAGGTCGACGCTGACCTTGTTGGTGACGATGAGGGCGATGGATCCGGCCAGGAGGGCGAGGGCCAGCAGCCGAAGCGCCAGGACAACGGACGGGAACGTGATCTTGGAGGACGCCATCGCCGCAGCTAGCTATCGGTAGTTCGATCCGGACGGCTACAGTTGATTAATTGATCACTGCTGATCTCCTCTCGCATGAGGCCCGTGTATATAGTCAGGCCGCCAGTGCATGGTCGGTCGTCTGGGGACTTGGTATTAACGTTACTAGTCTGGCTCTTAGGTAAGGACGCCATGGAGATGGAGGGGCATGCTCGTCGTTTTCAAGGAGCTGGACGATTTGTCGTGGAGGATACCAAGTATGCAAGGAGGGGAGGGCGTGGGAGCTAGCTCTTTTGCCGCGTCCGCCGCTCCATTCCTCGCCGGCGTACATTTGTTTTTTTCCCTACGTTTTGTTTCTTCTGGAAAGATAGAAATGTGTTCCTTGTTTGATTTGGCACGGGTAAAAGAATGTGATTTAGTTGACTAAGCAAGCAACCTCGGTCAAAGAACATTCAGAACACAAATACGTCTGATCTTTCAAGCATACCGGTCATCAATTAATTACAACGATTGATCAACATATTTCGGATCAATACACAAGGATGAATGTTAACAAACAAATACACACACGTCAACAATTAATGTTTCATCCCAAATTTATTTGGTACCCGGACCGTATAAACCTCTTCATATTTCACTTCTACACAATCTCATATGCCGATGGGAGCAGCCTTCGCACGGGGTGGACCATCAACGGCATGGCCCGCTGCAGCAGCAGAGAGAACGCCTCCTCCATGTTCAGCTTATCCGGCGTCTGCCCCGCCGGCAGCTCCCAATCGAACGCGTGCACCAGAGTCGCCGCCGTAATCGTCACCATTCGCAGCCCCCAGCTGAGCCCGGCACAGATCCTCCGGCCAGCCCCAAACGGGATCAGCCCGAAATCAGCACCCTTGAGGTCCACATCAGCATGTGACCCTCCAGCGAGGAACCGGGAGGGCCGGAACTCGAGCGGGTCGGGCCACAGGGCCGGGTCGCGGGCGATACCCCAGATGTTGACGAGAAGCTCCGTGCCCTTGGGGATGCGGTAGCCGGCGACGAAGCACTCCTCGGAGGCCATCCGCGGGAGCGAGAGTGGCGTGGATGGGTGCAGGCGGAAGGTCTCCTTGATGACGGCGGTGAAGAAGGGGAGGCGCGGCAGATCGGCTTCCGAGACGACCCTGGCCCGGCCCACGACGGCGTCCAACTCTTCCTGGGCCTGCTGAAGGAGGTCTGGGTGCCGGATCAGCTCCGCCACCGCCCACTCCACTATGGTTGAGGTCGTCTCCGTACCCGCCACGAATAGGTTCTGCAGAGATAATATAGCAATTGCAGATAAATTCTTGCATGTTTAGAGAGTTTTAAAATTTTATTGGAGATAAATTACGGTTCCCGTCCAAATGCCACAGATGTTACAAAACTTTGGTTCATCTAATCTGTGATGAAAAACAAAATAATTTTTTATTTGACTTCAAATTTCAAGACACAAACATTTTTTTGTACACATCGAGACACAAATTTTGAACAAGCTCAATATAACACCTTGTGGAATTTTGATATTAGCGTGTACTTCAAAACGACATTTTATAGCTGAAAATGTTGAACACGTACAGCCATATGCAAGAGATAACATAGGGGTATAAATTAAGGACTGAACATTTATGACTAAAGATGACAGCAGGAACAATTGACATTGTTGGTTCACAACTCCAATATGGAACCGCCGACCGTGTCTTTGCCAAATCGGCAAATCATCGCTATGCAACAAAGAGCCCTGTCATCAACGATCGGCTGGAAAAAGCTTCACGGCAACGATGTGCAAATGGTAATTGACTAAGTAACAGACAGATGATATCTACGACAGACTCTTAGGCCCAGTTTGATTAGCCTTAAACGCGACTTTTGATTTTTGAATTATAAGCCACGGAATTACTTGCCTTTGAGTTTTGGTTTTTGAATTGATACTGTTAGATGACAGTATAAGCAAAAAGTCCAAATAAAAAACAACTAAATATATGTTTTTGTGACTTATAAACGAAAAGTCAAAATTCACATTTAAACTTAACCAATAAGGCCTTAGACTCTGGACCCGGATTTTGTGCACATGGTGATCACCGCACCTGATATCTGGTCCGTGCATAGTCGCATGTGGATCTATGCCTGTGGTGACTTCGTCAATTTCAAGATGATCTGCCGGCGGCACAGTCTCTCGGAGATGCTCATAAGGGTAGGGTGTGCGTGCGTGCGTTCTTAGGGGTGAGTGTACGTGCATATGTGTGTGTGTGATTGCTTGCGTCTGTACTGTGTTTTCTCAAAAAAATGTGGGAAAGTACATTACGCGTGACCCACACACGTGGGATTCCATTCGCACCCTCCTTCCTGCCAATTGCCATCCCGTGGCTCCCTCCCTCCTCTCGGTCTCTCTTTCTCCCATCGCCCCTCTGGTATACAAGTGCATTGTCTAGCCCTTACCATAAGATCAGTATTTTGGTTGCGTTGGCTAGCGCATGAAGCTCTTCATGGTATCAGAGCCGAATGTCTCAAGTTCAAGTCCTGACTTTCATAATTTATATTAAAAATTGATGTTACCCCCTCCGTCTTACTAATTAGCTCATTAGAAATCACTTAAAACTATGTGAAGTCTCTAATTTCGCCCCCTAATCCCAACCCGTCCCCTTCATGTCGAATTCCTAGGTCCGTCCCGGCTGCAGTATCACAAAAGATGGGTCCCAAGTGCAATATGCTTTTCTAAAATCCACCGGGAGAAGTTATAAAGATTTCACATATTATTTGCATGTTACTTGATCTATGTTTAAAGACAACATATCAAGTCAAAACTTTTGCTCACTGAATTTTTTTGTAAAACATTCAATCTTGTCCATATTATTTCCCTAAAAAAACGGACCAGATAAAAAGTAAAAGGAGATCTAAGAAATTAGTACAAATGTCATTAAGTCATTGCACGAAAGAGGCATCAGTTGGTGTTATTCCGGTTATTTTGAGAGGAATTGTCAAATTAAAATGTAAGAATCCTAGATACATATTTCAGCTTAATGTAAAATTGTGGTATGTATACTCCATCCAATTCATAAAAAATATCGTTCATTTTATATTAAATTAAGTCAATACAAATTTTGGAACGACGACACTTGTTAGCATAAAAAAAGTTCGTCCGGGAGGAATCGACAAATTAAGCAGGTACCTACATGTAGCTACATATAGCTAGAGCGACAGCGACGTGTGGAAAGCGAAAACATACCAGGACGAGGGCCTTGATGTCGGTGTGCGTGATCTTGTCATCCTCCTCGCCGCCGGTGAGCGACTTCTCCTCCTGCATCATCCCGAGCAGCAACCCCAGCAGGTCCTTCTCCTTCCCATCCTCTCCGGGCGCCATACCGCACCCGCCCTCCCTCTCGGCGATGATCCCGTTCATCATGTCGTCAAACCGGCGGTGCAGCTTCTTCATCCTTGCCACCACCCCTTGCGGGTCGAGCCACCGGAGCGCCGGCACGAAGTCCCCGACATTGAGCACCCCGCCCACCTCCATCACCTCCAGCACGATCTCCTTGAACTCCCTCGCTCCTTCGCCACCTGCCGCCGCAAACACCCTTCGCCCCACCGCAGCCCGCGACAGCGCGTTCGTCGTGCACACGTTCGCCGCCTTCCCCAGCGCCACCACGGGACCGGCGCCGCTCGCGGCGGCAGCATCGGCAAGCGATTTCACCATGAGGGATGCCTCCCGCTCGCGGAACCCGCGGAGGTCGTCGAGGGCGCGGGCGGAGAAGAGGTTGACGGCGCAGACTTTCCGCATGGCGCGCCACCGCGGGCCGTAGGGCCCGAAGACGACGTCCTGGTAGTTGTACGCCATGTGCTCGCCGCCGGAATTTGGGGGCCGGTTGGAGAACTTGGCGTCGTTGGTTCGCAGGAACTGCTCCGCGGCGCCCGCGGATCCGGCCACCACCACCACGGAGCTCCCGAACCGGAGCCGGAGCACGGGGCCGTAGAGTTTCGACATCTCGTGCAAGGTCTGGTGCGTCTTGCCGCCCAGCTGCGGGAGGTTCCCCAGCACCGGCCAGCCCCGAGGCCCCGGTGGAAGCCCTTTGCCGGCGCGGGAGAAGAAGAGGACGTAGCATATGGTCAGGGAAATGGCCAATGCGGAGAGGAGAGCCGGGAGGAGGGGGACGTCGAGTCCGTCGAGGAGCTCCATGGCTCTGTGCTGTTGTTGGTGCACGGCAAGTGTTCGACCGTTTGCTCATGTATGGGGAAATAGGGAATCGAGGCGAAACGGGGGTAGGTGGATGGGTGGCATGTCACGTCAGGACCCAGGAGACAAACATCTTTGCTCACGCACGACCATTCATATTTGTGGGTGGCGCGTACAGTCTGAACAGTATCCCTGAACAAGCATGGGTCAGCCATCAGTAGGTTGATCCGGTGTACCCTGTGAGTTTTCCTATCTCCATCTTTCTCCGGGTGCGTTTGGTTTTTGGTCCACATTGGTTGGTACTCTGTATTGGGCACGCTGGAATTTGAAACTATTTGACTTTGTTTTTGCCAGACGGGGAATACCTTCGCCATAACATTACAATCAAATGATGTCAAAAAAGGGAACTTTACAATCAAGCTGCCTCGCCTGATATGTCAGAGGCCCAACATGCTATTATTCATAAGGGTAGTGTTATTGTCTCGAGTAATCACAGCAACGACACCAAGATTTGTTAATGAGGTGGTTACAGCTGAATAATATCCCTGAACAAACATGAGTCAGCTATCGGTAGTAGCTAGATCAGGTAGACCCTGTGAAGCTATTTGACTTCGTTTCACAAAGGGGGAATCTCTTTGCCCTGAACTTCACAATCATGTTGCCTGGCCGGCCCGATCATTCTGGGTAGAAACTGAGGTGAAGATAACGCAAACTCTAAAGCAGCTGATCTTGCATTTTCATTCACGTCGTAAAGCGCTTGCTCTTGCTGCCACCTACCATGATATGATCCTACCGACCACTTCCATCTTGATCCATGTCCCTTTACATCCTTTCTTTCTCTCTTGTTGGTATGTTTTATCTGACTGTAGATGAATGACCTGCATGGTGATGTCGCTGTCATTTTCTTGGCAAAGCACGTACGCCAGCGGGACCTAACACCTATTTTTTTTATATTTTTTCGACTTACACTTGACGTCATGCTAGGAGAAGGCTGATGAATCAAACTGGAGTACAACACACTCCGGAACAGGGGAAGGCGGATATTCAAAAAGACGCCTCCGGAGTTGGCTGACGGATGTAGGTAGTACGTGGGCTAATCTGCGAACCGTAAATTAAGCACGTTATGAATCGAAGTTCTGATGCCCAAATCCTCGTCTTATTCTTCTTCTCGTATCTCTACGTGCATCTCAGGTTTCAACTTTCAACACTACTTCAAATGCCGCTATGTCCAGAAAAAAAAAAGGTTTATACGGATCAGCCTCTCTCCTGCTTCCCCCACGGTACAGCAATATATACAGGAAAATGGTTTGCGTGTACTTTCATGTTCACAACTCAGTAGGTAGCGTGAAGATATAAAATTCTAAAATAAAAACTTGTTCAAATGAGAGCAATGCTCTGGTTGAAGAAGTTCCATTTCTTGAAATAGAGTACGGCTCGTAGAGCATCGTATAAAGATATTGAGTAAATTTTAGAATGCCGCATCTTTTGTGTTTACAATTTTATAGAACCACAGCTATCGCTAATTGTCTCATAGAACAACTATTCTTCGGACGGACATTCTCAGTGAACCCAAATCTGCTAGATTAAGCCTTTTGATAAGGTTTTTGATAGTCGTGACCCACATGTTAGATGACATGTGCCCCAGCTGGCCGTTTTCTTGGACACATCAGATTTGGACCTGACCTGCCTGGCATGTTTCCTTTGACGATAACCGTGAATATATGAAATCTAAACACAAAAGGTGTGGTTTTATAAAACATACTCAAGGTTCTTTGTAATAGACGAAAGACAAACCCATAAATGTTATTGTTGGAGACGCACATTGATCATACGAGAACAAGCAATCACAACAATGGCACTAAGATTTGTTAACCGGTTCAACAATCTCGCCTACTCCACATGACATGCTTAACGGGTGCTCCTCCACATGTACTAAATCGACATAGTAAGCGGCGCTAAATTCCCGCTTAGGCCACCATACCGCCGTGCCATGACTGGCCCGGTCACCTTTGCCACATGCGTCCATCGTGATTTTGTGTTTAACACTTTAGCCAACAAAGTTTTGCCTAATCCATTTTGGTTGTTCGTTGCATTATATATTAGGCAGATATAAAAAGCGTTTGAGTCAAACATGAATGATAAATTTTGTTTTAGCAAACTCTTCTGTTCACCAAAACATACAGAGAATGATAAATAGGGATGAGAATCCGGGTAATAGTTCCAACTAGAAAACAATTTTTGTTTCGGTTTGCTCTAATGCTCGTCGAGGTCTAGAAAGGACCAGAAAATGGAGATGCAAGTGAAATCCATGTTAGATGCTATAAGTAGAATCTCCATAATATAATTCCACCTGAGATAAATAACCATATTTTCAGGATTTTAAGGGACAACCTTTTTTAAGTTTTTTTTTGACAATTGGAGGGAGAACTTGTTTGCTTTTGGAAAATTCGAACGCCGTCCTTTTTTTTTTCCGAGAGAGAAACACACCTCCTGCTCTTGCTCACCTCTGGCCACGAAAGCTACCGTCCCAAAATCTTCCCTGAATCAACAACCCTGAACCCCTACGGTTCGTTGCAATGCTCCTCCGCCGCCGCGCCCCTCTCCTCCTCGCGGCTGCGGCGGGCGCAGGCGCATCCCTGGTTGCTGCGTCCTCCCCCTCCGCTGACGGTAGCGGCGCCACCTCCGCGCTCCACAGCGTGGCCCGCTCCTCCCACGCCATCTACACGGTTTGCTAAATGTTACTACCCCACCTCTGTTGGTCCCTCTGGTTAGCCAAACGTCGCTCTTGCTCACTTTTTGCTGGTTGGTTCTGTGTGTCAGATTGGTTTCGTGGTCGTGGACTACAAGTACTCGCTGCGGGGGCTCGCTCCTGGTTCAGCGGATTACCGGGTTAGGCTGTCGGAGGCATGGATTCTTCGCTGCATAAGCTGATTTGCCGCTTGGGTCTATGCTTGTTATAGGCGATGGGCATGTTAAATTTTGTTATTCATTACCCGCAAAAAAAAATGTTATTCATTGGTTCCTCATGCTATGTTTGTTTTAGGGTTGCTAAGTTTGTGCTACATGGTAGGCAAGAGAGATCAATTTATTCAACTTGGTGGCTAAAGCCGTTTAATGGTGTTGTACTGTTGTTGTCGATTGGATTCTGTTTTATTTTGATATGATTTAGTTTTTGGACAAGCAATTCATTGTGTAAACGGCCACTCTTGCTGCTGTTCAATGGGTCTGTGGGCCTTTTAGTTGGTAAGGACGGTGATTTAAGATGGTGTTGGGGCAAAGTATAGGTTGCTGCTTAACTGTGCTAGATGTCTGCATCAAATGAGTAAAAAAAGCTGTTTGCCTGTTAGTGCCTTCCTTACCTATTTGGATATGAATTCTAAACATCAGTTATGTCATATATCATCATGTGTAGCTGTGCCTTATTTTGAATCCATACTTATTCGACTTAATTTTAATTTTATTTTATATGCCCTGCATTCAGTAATTAATTCGGCATACTTCTTTCGAAGGCCACTAATCAGATAGACGGACCTTTCTCCTACCTCATTCTTTTGTGGAAAACAAGTTGCATAATATGATGTTTGTTTTATACTATGTATTCTATAACTTCAGACTTACCTTGCCATACTGTATTTTTCCTTGTCTGTTGTAGGTTCACTTGAGGTCTGCAAAAAAGCTACTTAAACTATGTGAAGCGAATAGAGGGTTTTATGTAAAAGCTGGTCAGTTTGTATCATCGCTAAGACAAGTACCCAAGGAGTACACATCAACTCTCTCCTGCCTGCAGGATCAGGTTTACTGTAGTTTCTACCTTACTGTTGGTGATAGGTCATATTTGTATGTTCATTTTTTTACTTACATTTTATTGACTCAGGCAACTCCATGCAAGTTTCAAGATGTCAAAATAGTGATAGAACAGAATTTTGCCAAGGATATACATGACATGTGAGTGTTGAAATTTCATGACCTTCCTAATATTTTTAGTTTTATAATCTTTAATCAATCAGTGCTGTGATCATTAGAAATTTAGTAAATATCAGAAAACCCCAACCGTTGCGACTTCAACATCAGTTCTACAATATTTTAATATTAGAATGAGTTAGTTTTGATTTATTTTGTTTCAGAAAGATGTATTTGCTCTAATGCCATATTGTCATTCCCTAATATCTGACCTCTTAATAATGATTACGCAGGCTTCACAACTTGTATATGCACTATATATATAGCTAAAGTGTACACCACATGCATGGTCTCTCCTGTTTGCATAGGGCACTGATGCAGAAAGGGTTTAGCATTATTTCATTGTTTGACATTATCAAATAACCTGTGATGGCTACTCTGGTGTGGGTCACTGTACTGAGAATAAAATGTGCATGTATACCAGAGTATATATTATCTTATCCGGAGTGCATCTGGTCTAATCAGATTCCAGATTGCTTGGCCCTGTGCATTCAGCATGATTGTAACCAGGGACGGAGCCAGAAATTTGACATGAGGGGGGCTAGTTGAGATTATGAGGGGCGAAATTAGAGACTTCACCTATTTTAAAGTGATTTTTAATGAGCTGATTAGTAACTATTAACTAAAATGAAATTTCTTGCAGGGGGGGGGGGGGGGGGGCGGGAGGCAGAGCCCCCCGGCGCCCCCCCTTGGATCCGTCCCTGATTGTAACCATGTTGATTTGATAATAAGCTTGTTCTAAAAAAAGGTGCAGATGTACTTTCTTGTTGCTACTCTAGACCAAGTAAGAAGTGTAGAACGATTAGCTCATAACGACCAGGTACCAACGGGTAATAATATGCATGTAAATATTTGATCACATAGACTTGAAGTTCATTCACACTTCATACTTCATGAGCATGGAAACTACCAAAAAAAAATCATATTTGCCGCTAAAACGACATTTCATACTTAGTCATCATAGAAATAACAATGCTCACATAGTCTTGTACATGAATTCATCAAAACGTCACAAAAATCATTGCTCATTTGCTCATATACTGATATACATGAATCCATATACACAGAAATCAATCAATCAATCATTTCATACAAAAAATTCTATTAATCACATCATCTGTACTTCTGCATGACTACTTCTATACTCAGGAATCAATGCTATGCATGAACAAACCACATCATCAACACCCATATTCATGGCAATCATCACGTATGGGTTGGATATGCCCATACCCATACCCATACCCATACCCGATATACCTGCCGGGTATAAGATTTTCCCTGTTTACGTACCCATGGGTAGGCCCAAACCCGTACCCTAATTGGGGTTTTACCCGCCGGGTACATGGGTAATGGGTACCCATTGCCATCTTGCCATGCTGTGGGCTCTATAGTTCACTTACTAGTCCAGTAGTCCCTCCTGCCTTTGTTGAGTGATTATTTCTATCTTGTGCACAATCATAATTCACTGCTAGGATGCTTAAACAGGGATAGCTTTGCAGCATTGTCGCATTGACATTAATCCTAGTATCATCTTCGTGCCATTTGCATTGACGACTACAGAGAGCACTGAATTTATATAACACTTTCAATCAATTGGCCATGTTCAAATTGGTGGTGTGTGTTTAGTACCAGATGATTAATGTAGTCGCAGAACCATCCATAGTAACTGGATCAATCTTTTAGGATCGTGCTTTAAGACTCGTATAAACTGGATGTACCGAGCACTTAGAAACAGATGAGAGCTTGTGTCACTTTTACCAGCTGTAGCTCATCTTTTTTCCTGACATATTATGTTTATTAGGCACTTAGTTTGCATAATTTGGATGACAAAGGCTTAAAATTGAATAATGTGAGTACCAGATTCCTGGAATTTGATGAACATCCGATTGCTGCTGCATCAATTGCTCAGGTTCATCGAGCTCAGTTGAATAATAACCAGGAAGTTGCTGTAAAGGTTAGATTCATATTCCTTTTCTATTTCTTTGCAAATTTGAATTCTTTATATTTTATGTCATACAATTAGTGTATTTTCCTTTCAAATGAAGCTGGATTAATGCCCTGTGGTAAATACCATTTATTTGAACATTTATTTGAACGGGCAAAGTATGTCCAGAAAGACATCATCATGCTTTATGCACAAGTTCAAGAGTGATAAGTAGAGAGATTGCATTTATGCCACATATAGCCACATGGACCTACCAAATTTGTATCCACCATCAAGAATTCTACTCCCTCCGTTCCTTAAAAAGTGTCACATTAGCTTTCATTAAGACAAGTCTGACCACAAATTACTATGTTTAGGTGTGGTTTATATGACATGAAACCACAAGTATAATGAAGTACTTTGATAGCGAATCTAGCAATACTAATTTCATGTCATATAAACCACACCTTGACATAGTAATTTGTGGTCAAAACCTTGTCTTAATGAAAGCTAGTATGACATCTTTTAAGGAACGGAGGGAGTACCTTGCAGCCTTGTAGAGAGATTTACCAAATTATGTGTGTGGATAGGGCAGCAATTAGCAACTTTCACTTTTCTCAGGAAGTGGCAGTTCATTTATCCAGCGTTCTATGAACAAACAAAGAGAAAGATAAATTTCTCTCATTTACAAGTAATGAGAAAGATTATCAGATGGATCAAGTCAAAGTATTAGGATTAGAATGGTCACCTCATGCTATATCTAACCTTTGCACCTATGAGCCATCTATAAGCTTGTTATACATGCAAGAAGCTAAGGACCATCCAATTGTGTCAACATGAACCTTTGCACAATTCTTTTTAGTCAGATAATCATGGTATAAACTGGTCTCTTGCAAAGGAAGACTTTTGATACTGTTTAGTTTAAGGTAGTAAGTATAACAACATAACATAGTTTTGTTAGCGGAATACAGAAAGTATGCCGCAACAAATATTTCTCCTCTTTTTATTACTGAAGTGCGGTTTCAGTACTACTACGCCCGAGGAGGAGGTTAGCCTTGATGGGCAGGTAGTGCCTCAGAAGGACACCTTTCGATATTTGGGGTCGATGCTGCAAAAGGATGGGGACATCGATGAAGATGTGAACCATCGAATCAAAGCCGGATGGATGAAGTGGCGCCAAGCTTCTGGCATTCTTTGTGACAAAAGAGTGCCACAAAAGCTAAAAGGCAAGTTCTATAGGACGGCGATTTGACCCGCAATATTGTATGGCGCTGAGTGTTGGCCGACTAAAAGGCGACATGTTCAACAGTTAGGTGTGGCGGAGATGCGCATGTTGAGGTGGATGTGTGGCCACACAAGGAGGGACCGCGTCCGGAATGATGATATTCGAGACAGAGTTG
Organism: Brachypodium distachyon; assembly: GCF_000005505.3. Classification (NCBI taxonomy): domain Eukaryota; kingdom Viridiplantae; phylum Streptophyta; class Magnoliopsida; order Poales; family Poaceae; genus Brachypodium; species Brachypodium distachyon. The sequence goes on along the minus strand of NC_016134.3, from coordinate 17,361,743 downwards.
GGGTAGCACCGATTGCAGAGAAGCTTGTTCAGCATCGTTTAAGATGGTTTGGGCATATCCAGCGCAGGCCTCTAGATGCTCCAGTGCATAGCGGACGGCTAAAGCGTGCTGGAAATGTCAAGAGAGGTCGGGGTAGACCAAACTTGACATGGGAGGAGTCCGTAAAGAGAGATCTGAAGGGCTGGAATATCACCAAAGAACTAGCCATGAACAGGGCTGCATGGAAGCTTGCTATCCATGTGCCAGAACCATGAGTTGGTTGCGAGTTTTTATGGGTTTCACCTCTAGCCTACCCCAACTTGTTTGGGACTAAAGGCTTTGTTGTTGTTGTTGTTGTTGTTATTACAAACATCCTGCTATATTACATTTTTAAATGATGTTAAACTTTCCTTGTAGAAGCTTTAAAGCCTGCATCGAGCTGAAAAGCTGTCTCAGCTATGCGTACTCTCATGTTTGAGGACTTTAATCCTAATTGTGACATCTAGGTTCAGTATCCTGGGTTGGAGCAGCGAATGAAGCTAGACATAATGACTATGTCTGTCTTGTCAAAATCTGTCTCTTTGGTACGTTACGTATATCACTTTGGGTTTTCCATTCTGGCAAAGATAAAATCTCCTACTTGGTGCACAACGTATTTGATTAGCTTAGTTTATTCGCTTCCATTTGTACACTAGTCTTGAAGAAGAGCTAGTACTGGGCTGCTGGTCGCATTTCATTCAGAATAGTATTCACTGCTGGCTTTCTTAACAAATAAAGATTATAGTAATCCTAGTAGATGTACTGTTCCCTGTACCTGTAGCAAAATCCTTTGTAAAAGAGATTTAACATATTTTGCACTCCCACTCAAGTCATTTATTTGTGCTGACTAGCCTTTTGCTTTTACTTTATTAAATGTTTTAGAGGATAGTTGCCACAATTGGATAACTTAAAAGCTCATTGATTTGAAAGCTTAGCATGTGTCACTATATGTTTGAAGCATTAATGTGTCACTATATGTTGCCACGATCAGTTTCTTTTGTGTCATGATTAGTGAAAAGGTGATCAATATATTCTTCAATCCAAAGCAAGGCATTGCTTTAGTAGCTTGATGTTAGTTCACGTTAAACGTTGTTGAACTGTTTAGCCTTTCATGGTGGTTACATAATTTGATAACTTGAACAAGGAAAGGATTTGAGAACTATTTTTTTCACCATCATCGTGTCATTCATTATGTTGGATGTTCATTTCTCATATTCTTCTGTTGAACTCGAGTTTAGTGAATTTAATGTTGAGATTTTGGACTTAGTTAAGTTAAAGAATGATTTTTTTTTGTTTGGCAGATATTTCCTGATTATAGGTTTGAGAAGATAGTACTTGAATTTGAGAGAACCATGTCAATGGAACTAGGTAAGTACTTGCACATTTTATTGTGCTGAAATAACTTTTGTGTTTTTTAGATAATGTCTGTTTAGATAATTTTCTTTGTTCTTGGAGGCATTGCATTGCAGTAGAACCATCAAGTAGTGCATTTGGTAAAGCTAGCTTCAGCTGTCTATCTGTCGATTCTCAGCTCCTCTCAGAGAACCAAAGAATAATTTTGTGAATGTTGGTTAACTGAATTCTAAGTTTTCCTTTCGATTCTTTAAATAATGCATGATAGTTAAAAGTTGGAGCATGATCATCAAGACGCATCCTCATCCCTCACTAGTTCTCTATTCTTTGCACGTACATCCATCTTTCATTTATCTGGACCTGCTAGAAATTACAGCGCGGGCATTGTTGCTTTGCAGATTTTACCCAAGAGGCTAAGAATTCCGAGAGAACAGCTAGCTGCTTCAGGAAAAACAATGTTGTCAAAATACCTTATGTGTATCGGGTATCAAGCCTATACAACTGTAATTCTAACAGTTCGTTCCATCAACTAGAGTTGAGCACAGAAGTAAACTTATGCGAGTAGCTCTGTAGTCTCTAGTCGACACAAAGTACAGCCATGTTTCAATAAGTTGGTAGCCCCTCTAGCAAAGTGTTGGAGTCCACAGTTTAAGTGGCAAACCAAGCACAGCAAAAATGTATGCCCACTCATATGATAGTTTGGTTACTCAGTCAGAGTAGTAGACTCCAGTTCAGAGCTGTGCCGCCATAACCATAGAAGTTCAATGTTTTGTTCATGCCAATCTGATATGATTCAACCCTGCACTGTCAGCTATCACTAAAGGATGAACTGGTATTTTAGTGCCTGAAATGTTGTGGGCTATAGTTTTATCGTAGGACTTTAGTGCTTTTGTGGATCAATTGGCAAAATATGGTTTAAATGCTTATGAAAAAACAGAAAATTGATAGCATCGACAACATCCAATGCACTATGTCCGAAGAATCAACTGTAAATTCACTCAAAACATGGAGAAACGAAAAGGAAATTTCGGTTGAAAATAGAACTTAGAAGATGATGAAAATGGAAAAAAGGAGTCTTCTAAAACAAAATGACATCTATTTAGATGTGTGTTCGAGAAAAAAAAAAGAACAGGAAAGCAAGTTAAGGCTAATGTTCACTGGCATTTCTCTTTTTTGTTTCCCCTAATAAAAGTCATCTTTTCAGTTGAAATTGATAGGCTTGATTGTATCATGACCTATATAATTAAAAAAAATCGGCATTATTCATGACCATCTGCACTGGGTTTTGAGAAAGGATGCATCCACGCACCACAAAGGTGGGATGCACCGGGTATGACCTCAACCCCCATCATGAAATTAAGGCATTACTTGACCCGATAACAACTAGTTTTAACTACTATTTAGTATCATTTTTAATTCCTTAATTGAGCATTCAACATCTGAATTTCAACCACAGTTGAATTTTATTTCTGGAAGTATATAATTCTATATCTATAGTTTGTTGAAATAAATGATGAATAAGTAATTGAATACAAAGAACGCAACAACAAACTGCACGTTTACCATCCAGAAACTAGCAAATCATTAATTCTTTTCTAACTGCTGCATGTTTAAAACTTATACTGACTGAAGTAAGGTTTTATTTGACCGTTTGCAGTCATTCAACTCACACTGGTAGTTTAGGTGCCTCATTTGTGCCTCGTCTTATTTTAATTTGCCGGTGCATAAGATGTTAACTGTTTAGTTTTGTGTATAGTAGTTTGTGACTACTTAAAACTGTTTTAGGAACTGACAACCAAAGAGGTCTTAACAATGGAATTTTGCTATGGCCACAAGGTAAATGATATCTCCTTGCCTAAATTTTACGAAGACTATTTTGGAGCTTCTTTTGCCACTAGTTGGATCTCATCCATTAGCCACAAGTACTCATTGAAGTACATTAAAAGTTATGGTAAAGAGAAAGTGTTGGATCCAGTCCAAAGAAGAAGTGGCTAATGAATAATGAAGGAGTACATTGACATATCACATAATCTCTTCTATTACTATTGTGGCAGGTCGATGACTTGGACTTTCTAAGGAAAGCAGATATCAGTCCTACAAAGGTTTTTTTTTAAGCTCCATGGCTAACATGAATGTATTTTCTTGACAGGAGAAATCATTTTTCCTGTGCACATGCATCATGCATGCTACTGATTTGACAAAATCTAGTAGCAATTTTCAGGCACAAACACAAAACCAAAAGTTATTCGACCCAAACAAGTAAAATTAAGGATGATGTGATACCTAGATAAGGTTTGGTTCATTTAGATGGTTCTTCAATCAGACATCCATTGTTATGTTCAGTAGTTCTTCTGTATCATCATTTTTTGTAACCTTGAGACCAGCATTTAGTAAATTCATATTGTTAAGATGAATACCTTGCTATTGTAAAATTGTTGTATATTTCACAATTGGGTGCTACTGCTTAAGGTATTACCAACTACATGGTCAATGTAGATGCAATATGCATTTCGTTCTTTTGTCCATATCTTGCAGTGGAAGATGGGAGTGTGCAGTTGTATTCATTTACTCGGTATAGTTGATACTAATTACTGAACTCAAAATTCACTAAAAAAGAATTAGAAATTCAAGGTTACATGTGTTAAAGTAGATGGCCGCATCAGAGTTCTGAACACTGTAGAATAAGGGTTTGTTCTGTACTTTTACTACAGTCGCCTACCCCTTTGTGTTCATCTATTTGCCGCATTGCACTTGGTATAAAAAGTTGTTCACTGACCAACTATTTTGTGTGTATCTGTTTCCGTACCTGCATTTGTACCTTCCAGGTTGCTAAAGCATTAATAGAATTATTTGGCGAAATGATATTTGTGCATGGTTTTGTTCATGGTGATCCTCATCCTGGAAACATATTAGTTTCTCCTCAAGGCCAAGGGAGGTTTTCCTTAGGTGCTCTTTCTGTTTATAACATGATGTTTTTGGCTTATGTCTATATTCAAGATATCATAAGGGCTGAGTTTAGGAATGCACACCTTGTAAACATTATGTTAAGAAGCCTGAAAATCAATAGTTCATATTTTTCTATCATCAGATCCCTATTCCATTGTTAAATCGTTTAAATGATGCATACTTTTTACAGTTTTGTTGGATCATGGAATTTATAAAGAATTCGATCCAAAGTTTAGACTGGATTACTGTCAGCTGTGGAAAGCATTGGTATCGTTGGACGCACAAAAAATTCTGGAATTAGGCGAACAGTTTGGTGTGGGAAAATATGCAAAGTACTTCCCTTTAATATTCACTGGAAGGACTATAGACAGGTAAAGCTTTTTTTTTATGTTCACTACAGTGTTCGTATAACCCAATGTTCACGTGACTTTCTTATCATGGGGCAAGGAACATTACATAACTTATGTTCAACGTCGACAGGGGCATGCTTATAGTAATGTACTTATCCCATGCAGCCCAATGCACATAAAATATATATATATATATATACTTAGGAAGTTTGGGAATTATTTTTCATCAGGTATTTCATACAAACGTTAATTACTTTTTAAATAAAACCAGAAAGGAAAACTTTAAAGCGAGTGCTTGGTGAATCTTCTGGCTTTGCATGGTTAGTACTTCAGCTGTGCATTGGTTATATTGCTTAGTACCACAGTGTGCATTTGTTTCATATTGCATAGTGGTACTTCAACACTGCATGAAGTACAGCAGATTGGTGTGTTTGTTCTACCATAATCTTAGTTACAGATCCATGTTTTGGTTTACAACAAACCTAATCTTAAGTGGTCAGATTGGTGTGTTTATTCTACCATAATCTTAATTACAGATCCATGTTGTGGTTTACAACAATCTAATTACAGATCCATGTTGTGGTTCACAACAATCCTAGGTTCAAGGATTACCCTAGGAATATCTAAACTCATGAGAACTTTGATGACATGCCTGTTTAGCCATAATATAGTTGATGGCAGCTCCCATGAGATGATCTTGATGTGTTGGCCACCAATGACCATAGTGATAACCAAGTTTAGCTAATAGCTATAATTTTCTCACGTGTGGAGTGCGTGAACCCATAGCATAATCTATTGTATGGACCTCAGTTATTACAGTTCATGGTCTAAGTTACTTCCTGATTATACAACCTGTATGATTCACTCACAGCTGTCGTGATACTCATCAGCAAATCAGCTCTTGGAACACAAATGTCTAGTGAAGAGAAAATGCGTTTAAAGCAAGATTTGAACTCTCTTGGAATGTATGATATATCTTCATTTATGGAATCTTTGCCACCTGACTTTCTGGTCATACTTAGAACAGAGTAAGTCAAATCTTGGCAGAGGGCATAACCATATTATTACTTTACACACTCATTCTTATTACTTATATGTTGTTATGATCTTGACCAGTGGACTACTGCGGTCCATTTTAGGGAACCTAGGGGTGCCACGCCATGTTCGACTTCTTGCTTACGCAAAGTGTGCCATGTACGGCCTTGAGGAACAGTCCAGATTGGAGTCCGGTATGTCTTCATTAACTTTGTGTGCTTATGGAAAGTAGTTGCTATTCTTGGCTCAACATCTAGTTATTAATCTGATATTCCGATTTCTCTAATATAGGTGCAATCACCCGTGTATTCTTGCGAGTCAAAACAAACATTATCTATCTCCGTCTGAGGATACTTATTGGTAATCAACCACACTGCCACCCCACCGGACTTCCTCCTAGTGTACATGCTAATCTGCTAACTGAGTTGGAAAAATCATGTTTCCAGAATTGGCGGGGCTGCTGGCGCAGTTCAATGACTACAAGCGTAACGTCATGGAGAAATTGAGATGGATGCTCCGGAAGATAAGTCTGATGTGAAGTCCTCAAGTTTGACGAGTTTGGCATATGGGGGCCAGGAAGGAGGCCATCTGAAAAATGATCACGCACGCCTTGAGGGGAGCTCCTGGCTAAATTCAGCAAATTGTACAATTAGATTGTTTCGATGCTGATGCTACTACATTAATGAGTAAATTACATAAAACCTCATATTCACGTGCACTTATTACAACTTGCCAACTTATGAACATTTCATCCCAAGACCATAGCCTCAGCACCAATCTTTACCAAAAAAAACCAAATGGCTCAGTTGATGGCGTTTCTGACAAGGGGGCCCACAAGTCAGTGCCATGTGGCAGTTTTGCCCCGCGCATTGCCAGCGTGGTGATATTCCTGTCGTGCGGCCCTTAAGGGTTGTTACCTTCCCGATTTGCTCCGTCTCTACCTCTTGCTCTCCCTCTCGACCAACAGCTGCCGCTGTCGCCATTGTCGACACAGCGGAGTTGCCGCTGATGTCGTGCTCCTGGACCAGCGACGGGGTTGCTGAGAGTTGTGGAAGTTGCAGTGATAGGAACCAGGTTTGTGCTTATCTGATTTGAGTTGGGGATCCATCCGATTTGGGTATTAGGGTTAGGGTTCTTGATATGTCTTTCGAATTTCTCTGATTTTGCTGTGGTTTCGGTAGGTTCCAGACTTTGAGGAGGTTTCTTCTCCGGTGCTTTCGATTCCTTTCTGGATAGAAGATCCTAATTTCTGCGGGGAACAGGATGGATTTGCTTGCAAGTGCGGGTTAAGGCTGGGTCAACGGGTGGCGTTTCAAGGTGTTGATCTTGGGCGACGTTTCGTGTCATGTCCAAAGGTGGACGATAGCATGTGTGGTTTCATGGTTTGGATTGATCCAGAACATTCTATGTATGTGAAGACTGGGCTCGAACGTTTGTGGTCACTGTTTAATGAAGAGCAGCAGAAACAGAGTGATTTTGTATCTCAGGAGAGGGAGGATAAGGAATTGGCACAACTAGCAATCTGGAAGAAGGAGCAGGAGTTGATGCAGATGCAGCATGAACTAGCATGTGCGCATGATCTACAGAGGGCTTTGGAGCTATGCAAGAAGTCAGAAGAAGAACAGGCTGCAATTGAGTGGAAGTTAGCAGATAGCATAGCTAAAATGGAAGCAATGCAGAACATGTCAAAGCAGAAAGAAGATAAGGGTAAATCCATCATCATGTTGTGCTTTGGTATAATTCTCGCTTTATCATTCATGGTGTTTCTTTTGCACTCATCCAAGTCCTGTCACTGCCACTGCCAGATGTAAGGTGTATTCTGAGTAGTAGTTGTCCGTGATGTGCGAACCTATGAGTAATCTGAACGTGTTAGTAGTGGCAGCTGATGAAAGTATTGGTGTATGTTTGTTTGTTTAATCATGTGATATTTGTGGCTAAATGGTACCAAAAGGCTGTAAAATTTTATGGATTTTGAAATGAAGGTGCTCAGAAATTTTTAAGAAATTTACTGCGAGCAATGTTGTAAGGAGTCCACTGTTGAAATTTGAGGTAAGTTTGGGTATGTTTTAGGCCGGTTTGGCTATATTCAAATTTGATGAATTCCATCAAGTTTTTTGAAAACTTTGAAGTGATCGTTGTGAATTGTACATGCTCAGAAGTCACAGAAACGACGGAAAATCACATATTACAAATCAATTGAGATAAATTCAAAAATATCATATAATATCACATAATTGACATGAATTCATTTAATTTGATAGAAATTAGACAAAAATTCACAGAAAAATCACATCACAGAACAACATCATATGCCTGTAACATTTCCCTTAGATTACTACATAGTGTTCTAAGCTTTACATCCACTCACAAAATGCCAATTCAGTCAGTTTATAAGCCCCACAAAATGATGTTGTAACTAAAGGATCCGCACATGTCTGTGCTCAAGGTTACATAAAACTGACATTCACAAGTCAGTTTTCACGAAATGAAAGAACCTGAAGTGTCTATTCTGTCCTCAATTGTCCCCACTTGCAGTGAAGTACTCCATAAACCTACCTCATCTTTTCGCTGGTAACTGGCTTACCACAAAATGAAACAACCTGAAATGTCTATTCGGTTTTCACAAAATTGACTCACCAAAGCAACTCCACAAGATTTTCAGAATGCTCTGGAGTATCTAGTTTCCAGCGTTTCTTGAAGCCATGAACCCGCTCTTTCAATTCTATACATATCCTGTCAAACCAAGGGCCAAGCCTTCAGAAACAACTAAACGAAGGTCAAAACATCAGGTGTTGATTCTAGAATTCCAAGCCTTTGCTATTTTTTTCCCCAGATATCGTGCAGCAACCACACCACCAGAAGCAAGCAATCCAGACACAGCTTGGCGTGCACTTGAAACCATTACCTGCCGCCTCAGAGACTTACGGACACAGGTTGCTGCCATATCTTTTGAAGAAGCCACAGCGCGTGTTAGTATTTCTACAAACAAAATTCCCATTAGAAAACAAAATCAGAAAAACTAATAGGAACACAATTACACAAGTAGTACTACCTTGGCCGTCAGATGCAAACCTTCCTTGCATTTTCCTTTGGATTGTCCATGGAAGAGAAGAAAACAGCTCATTTGTTGCAGATACACCACAGTCCTGCAAAAATGTAGCTTTGATAATTGTACAGATATTCAAATCATGTTACTAAGGAGGAAAAAACAGAGTATTGAGGAAGAAAACAGGTTGTATCTGAGTGCAGACTACATACCATGTTAAATCTTCAACACATATAAGTAAAGAATGTATTAGGATATCAAACATCAATTAGAAATGCTAACAACACTATGCCATTATCATCAAGGTTTATCAAACATCTCGTTAAGTGATCGATGGTGCATTGTGCCGGTGAGAAGCTAAACGGTCAATAGTGTACATATGAGCAATAAGAAATATATACCTGCTTGAAAGCCTTTCGCTGTCCATGAGTTGATATCTTCAGTATTCCTTCAGAAATATACTGTTGTAACATGGGTCTGTACATCAATTGAAACGGCTGGAAACTACCTTCGACAATCTTCTTGACCTGAATTGCAGAAGATTCTAATTGAGCACCAAATCATGAACAGAAGTTCGATTAACAGTGTATAATCATCTTTACTTCGTAGTTTACATGCTAGTTACTGTAGCACAGTAATGTTACCATATACATTACTCCAAATGTGTCACATACACAATGTGCACTGTCCTACATCCTTTTGTGGTCCACCAGTTGACAATAGCAAGCATTTTTCTGGCTTTTGGACATGCCAATTAGCAGGATCATAACTTGAGGCTTGCTACCTCAGTTGACACTTACAAGCATTGTTTTTTTTGGCCTTTGGACATGCCAATTGGTGGGATCGTAACTTAAGGCTTAGTATACCAAAGGTTACCATGCCCTTTCATTACCTTATCTTTGTCTTCTGCAAATAACATTCTTAAATCACCCATATAAGATAGGCTGCATATTTGAGCGTATAGGTCATACTGCACAAAAAAAGGAATTCAGAAAGGGAAGATCGAAACAAATACCTAGGCAACCAAATAATTTCATGGTTGTAAACATCAAATTTGACACTAAACCTCAGTGAACTCTTCTGGCAAGAGAAGCAGAGAAGCTGAAGTCGCCATTTTCAGATTAACTGTGTTAACCTTCCTTATATCTGAATTATCGACAAGAACATGAACCTACATAAATAGGAAAAAAATAAAGGCGTAAATTTACATGCCAAGTAAACTTAGTATATTGTAACTGTATATATACTCAGATGCGTTCCCTTAGCAATCAAGAACAGGGCATACATACAGGTTTTTGCAGTCGGCCGCTGAGGTAGAACCGGTCCCAGCCCAAGACATCCATCGCCAGGTCCCTCATCCCCACCACCCCATACTTTATCCTCTGCATCCACAGAACTACAGTTTGTCACTACTCAATGCACACACACATTAACCAATACACTAGAATGCAATCAAACACGGTATACAGCAAAGTAGTCGACGCAACCTTGTCTCTCCACTCAACAAACGGATTAAAGTACACCCCAACGCCCACGCGATCTGCCAGCCAAGTGACCTGAGATTCCAGTTGACAGCGATCAATATTACAATTAGCCAGCCAATTAACCAGGTCAATAACCAAGCAATGGTTGAGGGGAATGCGAGCGTACAGCGTCGGGGCCGAGGCGCGCCATCCAACTAGAGTAGTGTGAAGGGTTTCTCTCCATGTTCTGCACCAACCACGAACCCATCCAAGATGTCATGAAACGAAAGAAGGGTGACCAATTTGATGGAACAAGCTACAGCGCAGAGAGGTGAGAAGGAACGGAGGAGGAATATTGGGATTGCAGGCTTGGGTGCCTACCTCGGAGTGCCATTGGAGCGGGTCGTTGACGCCGAGGATGTAGTCGACCATGGAGGTCCCGTCGGGGCGGGCGTGGAGGAGGGTGGAGCCGTACGCGCAGCAGAAGTCCACCGGCGGGAGGAGGTCGCGGAGCGGGCCAGAGAGCTCCAGAGCCCTCGCGACCGATGCCGTCTCCATCTGGGGCCGCCGTGTGCTCGAGGGGGAGTGCGAGGAGGGAACGAGACGAACTCGCCGGAGCCCGGAGGAGCGAGGGGCCGGACTGGAACCGGTGGGGATTTGCCTTGCACGACAGGGAAAAGGCGGTGCCGGACCGTGGCCGTTGGTTGAAGGATAAACGGTTAGGATTGAATTTCGATGCCGTGATGTGAGAAATGTTGCTCCCTTCTGATTCCGGGAGGCTACTGTTTGGTTGATGCATAAAAAAACCAGGCACCCTTTTGACCCAGACCAGATTAGCAGCTTAAAAATACACGTCAAAAACAAATCATGGTCTTAAGTGTACTCTCTTCAATCCATAATAAGTGTCGCTAATTTAAGTATGAAACGGAGGAAGTATTCGCCTGTTTCTAAATGTAAGAAATTGTACCTTTGTTTAATTCAAACTTCTTAAACTTTGATTGAGTTTATCCAAAAGTCTACCAACATCTACGACTCTAAACTAGTTTTGTTAAATCCATCATGATATATATTTTCATAATATACTTATCTGACATTTTAGATGTCAATACATATCTCTATAATTGGTCAAACTTTTTTTTCTATTTAAGACAAATATAGAACTTCTTACATTTAAGGACTGAGGTAGTACCAATTTATTTCATTACAAGTATATTTGTTCAAGTTGCACTAGTTTTTGCCAAATTTATATAAATAAGCAGACTAGTTTCACAAATTGGCAAACAAAGTAGTTTCATGAAAGCACACCTCTATCGTGCCAATGTTCAAAATAACACATATTTTGGACTATGCTGCCAAGGACACAATTTTTGCCTCTCACAAATTCGGAAAACGGGCATCACCAAAAGGCATGTAATTTCATTCACATTGAAAAGGTCTGGTATTACAAACCAAGTGTGTTTTCGTGAAAATTAGTATTCCCTCCGGCCGGAATTACTTGTCGAAATATTACATGTATCTAAACGTTTTTTAAACATAGATACATCCATATTTAGGCAAATTTGAGACAAATAATATGGATCGGAGGGAGTATTAAAAAGTGTGGTTTCTTCATGCATAAAAGTGTAGTCTTGTACATTCTCCATCTTTTTAGGCAAAATTGGGCCAATAAACAAATAATGACATGGAAACCAATTTCAGCATATACTCAATAATAAAAAAGACCTGCTTGGCACAAATAAGTTCTGTACGATTCTTCCTAGTCAATTGGAGCAGGACAGCTTTGCACAGGGTTCAATTTATTTATAGTTTAAACTTTTAGTGACAGCAGAGATCTAAACAATACAATTTCTAATCTATGTCATAATTTGGCAATGCTATACATGGATGCACAGATCAGCCAGAAAATTATGTTTCAGGCTACTACTGCATCAGCATCTCCAAACAAGACCAACAGTTTCTGATCCAGATCATAATTTGGCAATGCCAGTCAAGGACAAACAAATAAGCGACTCACAAAGTTATCCAGGAACAGTGACACCCATGGAAATCATTGTACAAAATGGGACAGCTACTTTGTGTAGCAAATGCAAGCAAAACAAAGTAGTGGCATTGCACTAACAATACAGACGAAGGAAGAAAAGATCCACTTGCATATAAATTGGACATATCCACAAGAGTTTCTCAGTCGAGGAAGGCAGGCATCGGTATTGAAGTGTTCTTGCAAACTCGAAAGATCTTCATGTTATGGTTTCTCAATTCTTTCTGATGATTTAATCTATGACAATCACTATGGGGTACCACCATCACTATGTATCGACATGTTTTCACTGAGGCTTTACGTTGATGAAGTACAACAGTGTTCCGAATTTTCGATGGATGGTGATGGCACCGAAACTGCTATGCTACACCGATAATGCCTCGTGAATAAGTTTCTTTGCAAGATCTTTTGATAGCCCCATTACACTGTCACTGGAACCAACCTGCACGATAAATGAGGGCTTATTCACATGAGATTAGAACAGAGTGATATCACCGCAACACTACCAGAAGACAAGAACGAGAGATACTGACCACTGCTTCGACAAATGGTAATGTCAATGGATGTTCTAGCAGCAAGCCGCCTGCGACCCTAAATACTACCCCCTCGTCAATCTAGCCGAGGGGTAGAGAGTAGCTTAGTGGAATAACAATGATATTACAAAATCTGCAAATATGCTTGCAATACATTAAAATGAGATCATACCAGGTTCTCAATGACCTCATCTGGTATATCATGGAAATAGACCTGCAGAGTAAACAAAAACTACCTTGGTCAAATGATATCTACGAATATTCTCCGTCACAAAAATACTCAAGGAAATAGAATTGAAAAGTTTTTTACTATGTAATGTAAGTCAAAGATATCAAGTTCCAGTTTACACTAGCTAAATGTAGCTAGATGCATACACCAAAGTCTAGAAAGTACAACCAACATTATCAATGAGCATTGTGAATAAAAAGCTAATTCCGAACATGCAAATTAACAGGTTTTGTAACCTAGTGAGAATATCATTCTTGTTTAGATGTTTATGGTTTGCATGAATTCCTCTTATACAAAAGGAGTTGATTGGTTGGAGTTGGACTTTGGTCGCTCATTTCAATGGGATAACCTGCATTAAAAAAATCTTATTTGAAAGGTCACACAGGGAGGAGAGGAAATTGAGGAAACGACCCCGTGACCCCCGTGCCATCTCCACTGGGCGACCCGGGGGCGATCCCCTTCCTTCCACCGCCGGCAAGCCTCTGTAGCTACGCCCTTCCGCCGCTGCCGCCGGCTTCGACCGCGGTGGCGGCGGGCCTTGTTCCCGAAGGGACGGGGGACTCCGGCCAGCGCTCAGCGTGCGGAGGAGCTCTGGATCTGGGGCGGCGGCCCTTGGCGGTTTCCTTGACGGCGGCAGCTGCTCGTGGCCGTGTGGGTGGCGCGGCGGCTGGCCTCTTGGCGAAGCTTCACGGCGGCGCGTGGCTGCGAGGAGCTCTCCTTCGTGGCTTGGATCTGGCCATCATCTGGAGCGTGCTTCCCGGCTTGGGTCGTCCAGCGGCGGCTGTGGCATGCTGCTCTTGGGCTCGGCCTTGCTCTTGTCGGCGTGGTGCTGATGGAGCAGTCCGGCCTCGATGTGGTACGGGGACGCCGGATCCCATGACCTGAGCTCGGGATCTGGTGCAGCGCCTCCTATGGGCCTCTTGGCAGCGGCAGTTGCTCAGCGGCGCTTTGCCGGCGTGGTGCCAGTGGAGCCGCCGGTCCTTGTTGAGGGGCAAGCAGGCAGCATCAGTGCGAGCAGGTTTCAGGTTGGATGGTGAGGTCTTGCTCTTTCTGTGTGGCTTAGTTGAGTCGGTGCCGGCTGGCGTAATTCAGTTTGGGTGGCGAGGTGTCATGCTCCGGGCAAAAGCCCTGTGCTGGTTCTGCCAGCACTGACGATGGCGACGCAGCAGTGCGCCGTTCCCCTCCTTGGAGGCATCGTCGTTGAGCCTTCACCTCTCTTCCATCCTATGTGCTCTCCGGGCGAAAGCCTAAGATCCAATTAGTTGCATCGGACTCCGACGGCATCTTCGATGTCGTTTCCTCCGTGGAGGCGTTGTCTAGGAGTGACTGTTGCCTTGCCGGATAGTCGTTTTCTTGGCTTGCGAGGTATGCGGCAGACCGTGTGTGGTTGTGTGGAGGTGGTGTCTGCTTCTTGGTTCCTTCAGCTTCAAGAGTCAGTGTCTATCCACTATGGCTGGTGGCGTTCGAAGTTTGCCATGTCCTTGTGTAGCCTCGGCCTGCAATGCTCTTCGGCCGCAACGGCGGCCTCGGCTTAGCTACGCCTTTTCGGATGCACCTGCGACTTAGCTCTGCGGCAAGGAAGTTTGTGAAGATGCTAGTGATGTGGTCTCGGCGAGTGAAGCCTTTCGCTCTATCTGACAACACGGTGTCGTGCGGGTCTCGGTGCTCATAGCCTTTCGACTACGTCGACAGCACAAGAGGTGATGTGGCGTCGTCTCGGTTGTGTGTTACCCTTCGACTTCGACCGTGGCACAGAGGTGTCGTGGTGTGGCTCGGCAGACCGTAGCCTTTTGACCACTCCGGCAGTCCATATCTTGTCGTAGGCTGATTTTCCTCCAGTCCATTGGTGGTGATGTTGCTTTTATGTCTGTCTTCGGATCCTTGAGCTTGTTGCTCTTCTTTCTTGTTTCTCCTTCTAGTGGTGGTGTGAGTGTTTGAGCTGCCGTTGTATCTCGTTGTATCACATTCATTCATTTAATTAAAAATGTGCAGGCTGGCTTTTGCCCGCCGTAGTTCTGCTAAAAAAAAAGGTCATACAGCATGAGGAAATTTGATAAATTATGTACAGAAGTACCTCAGCTTTGTCCAAACTCCCAAGCTTCTTGCCAGTTGTAAGATTAGTTACAACCACACCGCCCACAGTTGACACATGCCCACCAGAATAACCTGGTGAAGATCAGCTAATAAATATATTAATACAATTGATAATCAGATGCAAGGTGTCTGGACATATGGACAAACCTTTCAGGAATTGGCGCGCTTCTTCTTTGGTGATTGGCTTTTCTCGAATAATCCCTTCATGGACGACCACCTCAAAGTCAACTACAATTCAGTATGCAATGACACAAAGGATGATTCTAGTAAAAAACCCGCCAATGAAGCAGATATATTCAACCACACTAGAAAAAAAAGAACATGCCTAAAAATATATGAACACGGGAACTATTTAAATTCAGTATAGTTACCAATCTTAAGCTTTAACAGTCTGGAGGACTTAGCATCTAAAAGTCCAGATGAGAAAGGTTCAATAGGTCATTTCTTGATGAGTGAGATACTTTTTTCTGAACTGAGGACTAATTCATCGGTGGAGCTAAATGATCAAGAACAAACTCAATATGCGATTAAATCTCCACTAACAATCAATGTTGAACTAATAAGACCTAAATCTAGTTAAAACAGTCACAGAACAGAAGGGAGCAGGTGTATATGACGTCCGTGTTGATGAGCTTAGCATGCAACAGAGTTTTGACAAGCGAAAGTTGATTAGTGCTAAGTATCTACTATCTAGTAGAAGTCCTAAATAGAAAAAAATTATGAACTGACAATGACAGTCCACTAGATCAAAGGAGGAGAAAAAAAAGACAAATAAGATGATGCAACATTTCACCAGATCACACACAGAACATAAATCTCTAAATTTATTCAGTCTTTAGTAATTATTACACCAAAGGTCCCTTCTCAACTGAATTTTGTCTTGTAGAGCATTAAAGATGATGGGCCTTACTATAGTGCTAAAACTAAGTGCACCATTTGTATTTGTAATATAGAAAAGGTAATCGAGACATACTATGTCAGAGGTGATCAGGAGTGTTGGTTGGTCTCCCTCTTTCTGGTAATCTGAAATGCTCATTCTGGACATGATCGCGTCAGCCTGAAATATGTTTAAAATTGTTAATTCTGTAATGAAAGAAGTTGTCAGCAACATAAACAAGATCCATGCAGAAGATCAACACACAGTGATGACATTTACAAGTAGCAACCAAGCATTTTCTTTCCCTTTCTTTTTGAGATTAAAGGTTACTCCACGGGGAACGCACACACATGCATTCCATCAGAGATTGATCACCAATTATTCTTTCATCTATTTACACTCAATTAATAAGTCTCAATTTAAGCTGGCACTTATACCACTCTAGGCCGATCTGCATATTTCACTGAATAAGGCAATGTTCTTGAATTAAGCTCAAACGTCTACTAAGGCTATCTAGATACCGATTTAACACCAAGATAAACATTGCTCATGTTTTCCTACAAGCCAAACATCCACTGAACTTCGTGCCAGCAATGCAACTATTGCTGAACCGTAGAGCTTATCACATGGAAAACAGAAAAATAAATCTAAAGCAACTGCCATGCAAACACTGGAGCAGCGATGTAAAAGGAACTAGAAACAACTTAAATTGCAACTAGAAAGGTTCTACCTTGGCCTCCGCAAGAACCATGACCAGCTCGTCAGGATCCTCCCTTCTTATGCTCCTCTCGTCGATGTCCGCAGTCTGAAACCAAGAAACTCCGCCGAATCAAGGAACAACTCCGATAAACTTTTCTCAAACCCAAGGGAAAAAGAAGAAGTGTGGCGAATTAACCGACAGCCCAACCCACCATGACTTGGAACTCGAACCCCATCCCGGTGAGGATGTGTTTCCTTGCCACCGACGATGAGCCCAGGATCAACTGCAAAGAAATCATCCAACGCAGGTCAGGTACCCGGGACTAAAGGCGACCCATACGACAAGGTTAACAGGAGAGGCGAACCTTGAATTGCTGGGGGTTTGCGGCGGGGGGGGAGCCCGTACTAGCCATTGGAGGCTTGGCGGGGACGAGTCGACCTTGGGTGTGGCGTCGCGGAGGGGAAAGGAGGCGCCGCGGCGGCGTTCCGAGAAGATGGGGCGGGCGCTGGTGATAGCGGTGTACGGCAGCCGCAGACGGCGCCACCGGGCATAGCAGATTGCGGGGAGGGTGGTGTGAAGATGGCATTTTTTTTGTCCAGGTACCCAAGAAAAATATTCTACACACCGGCCTTGTACACGGCTCGCCATATTTTCCCAATCTTTCGTATCGGCTAACGTTTTTCATATTTGCAAGTCATTTTTCTTTTAACATTAAGACTGGACACCTGTTTAGGTTAGGCTTCTCATGAGTACGTCGTCCGAACCATCTAAGACATGGGACGTGAGATGAGTAACAACTTGCACAACATAATAATTCACGATGTGTGTCCAGTGGCGGAGCTAGAAAAAAGAATGACTTGGTGTACAATAATATTCTTGGGTTGCTTACACTATGAATTTTCAGAACACGGTGCACTTTTCTTCATCTAACCTGGTTCACATTGCAAACTTTTGTCCCAACTGCTAGTAAAAATAAATTGGAATGGTGCCTGTGCACCAGGGAGAGGCTACGTAGCTCCACCCCTGTGTGTGCCGATGTACTGGGACATACTATGCTAACTAGTTTTTTTAATTGAAAACTGTAAGGCAGACCCATACAATATAATCCAATGTTAGCTGGTTGGGTCTTTCTCATCATGAAAACCCAAACCCATTTAGGTCACGCTCCATGCTAACTAGATCCTAAGTTTTTAGAATGTTTAAATCAGCCAATCGGGTACGGTGCGAGTCTGTATGTCCACTCACTATTGCATTTATCCTCTTGAGAGGTTCGTTTTTAAGATCCATTACAATACATCTCCATGACAAGTTGGATGTCCTAAGAAGTTGTTAGTAATGTAGAAATTTGGTTGTAACTGGTTGGTTAGGACAACTAATGACAGATGGTTGATTAGGCCTTTCTGTAACAGAAAACTCAAAACCATTAAGCGCCACATTCCCCGCTAACTATCACTCATGTCCTAAGGTGTTGTTATTCTCGTAGAAATTCAGTGGCCAATGATTGATTTAGTCATTTCTTCGGATAGAAAACCCAAAACTCATTTAGGGGGTTGCCTACTACCGAGCTAAAAAAAAAGTCTGCAATTTGATGCCCTATAATTAGTTGTATGTTCTAGTGCATCAACAATCCATACTTAGACCTCACGGGCATCTATATTGATTCCAAATTCAAACCTAAACTTTCAACGGTGGCAACATCGAGACAATTGTTACAACAATGCTAGCCATTGCAAGGAACGTCCCAGAATCATCACGAATAATTGTTCCCGTGGCACCAACTCTGGTGTCCACAAAGAACATTGTGTCCACATTAGTTTTCACGATGTCTCATGGTGGCTTCCTTCCATCCTTCTCTTTGTTACCGGTGCCTGCCCATTAACGTGTTATGTAGTCCGCCATAATGACATGCATAGACATCGTCCAATGTAGCCAGAATGATGCAAGCTTTGATACATGGTATCTCTCGTTGTTCACACTATAAATATGCCAACCCCAGGTAACAACATGTTCCGATGGACAAGCATGACTAGAGAAAATGAATTCCTCAAGCACAACTTTGCTGACATACTGTTTGACGAAAACAAAACAAATAGATGACAAACACACACAGTATATACGGGAACCCTGTATCTTTATTGATTATTGTATTGAATACAATGTACATGGTACATGCTCCCGCAGGAGTTTGCCTTCTGCGACTATGCTTAAGGAGTATCTGACTAGAAGATTGCGTGTGGTCCGCTGATTCCCGGCGCATTTGCAAGCGGCCGGTTAATTACATCTGCAGGATCAAGCCTGCAGAATACCTCCGATTAAGCTACGCTGATGGTCGTCGTTGAATTTGGATTGCTCGATGCATATGACTTTTTTATAAATATGGTGCGGATGTCCGGCTTTGTTTTGCCGATACCCTGTCACGTGTATATATTGGCATGCTAGTATGGCCACTAGGATATGTTGTCGATGAAGGGGATGACTTTCGCCTCGTCGGTGCCCAGTCGTGTATCCACCTTGACTTCATCGAGCCCGGACATATGTATGTTGCTTTAGCCTCGTCGGTCCCAGCAACAGTGTCCAATCATATGGATTTATGGCATGTCGATATATTCGTGACCTGGCCTTAATCTCATCCAGCCTCGTTGGTACTAGATGTGATCCATTAGTTTGTAGCTTAGGCGCTTGATAAAGCATGCCTTTGATCCGGTCATAAATCATGCCTTCTGGGAGGAACAAGATTATCCACGGCCAACATGATGAGGCAATTGGGCCATGGTCGTATTAGCGTGTAGCTGGTTCAATTTTGCACCCGTTTTTGGATGATCTAAATTAACAGTTTTGCACGTTATACTCTTTTCATAAATTCCGCATGGCCGAAGTGATGAAGCTAGCGGTCGCGTCATGATCATAGGTATTGAGATACTTTTAACACTTGATGTGTTGTTTTTCATATGTTTCGCACAGCCGACGTTGATGAGGCTGTCACGCTGTGATCGTATAAATGCATAGCTGACTCTAGCATCTATCTTGAATGATCTAAAGAAGCAGCCATGTATGCTATTGCGTTTCTCGTCCATCCAGTAAAACCATGATTTGGCCTGATCTGTAATATCTTACCATTCTTCACGTATGAACGAGTTCGAGGGGATCGAGAGCCTGCAAGTATAGATGGTAGAGAGGTAGATGGCGAGGATGTTGCACAGCGTGCACGGCCGCCGTGGCTCTGCTAGCTTACATGGCGTGGCCGTTGTGCTCTCTTCTCTGGTATTCTACATGGCGTGGCCGCTGTGCTCTCTTTTTTTCTCCCCTGTGCGTGATGATGGTCTGCTCCTTATATAGGCGGGAGGTAGGTCAGCAGCTGGGCGAACGAATTCCTCGGAGCGCCGCCGCTGGTTGTTGGCTATCGGCCGATTTCTTTGGAGGAAGTTGGCCAGCAGAATCTTTTGCCGTGCGGCTGTTCCTGATATCAACTGCACGTACGTGATGATCCATTTAGATGGATAAGCACTACGCTAGCTACGCAGCCAAGCAATCGATTGGCAGAGAAAGATTTAACCATCGGCCTGCATGCATGCTGACACGAAGTGGGCTTGATAAGCCAGCCCATTAAGCCTGGGTGATCAGCTTAATCCCTTTTAAAATACCATGCACGTGCAGGCCCTTGTGATACTAGTATACATACATGCATTTGACATTGGTGATGGCAAAATATAACCTTCATTTATTTATTCTTTTGCATGGCATATTGGGCCTCATAATATATTTTTGCCAAAATATCGTCTAACACATAGATCAACCAACGGGACATTTATCTGGTTTGCGATCAACAATCGTCGGAGCATCACCTGAATAGAGGTAATGTTGCTAGAGGCAGTTAGTCGGGGTTGCGAGAAAGGACTGAAATCATGATGGAAATGCTGTGGTCAATATTGGTGACATAAGGTGCCACATAGAAATATATATGGTCCGTGGCTGCAAAATCATGGTTTTAAACTGATCTTTTTTCGTTGCTAATCAGCTAGGTTCGGTTGCGGGTATGTTGAAGTGCAAAATTTGAAAATTGTACATTTTGCGATCCTTCGTAGAAATGGCCGTCCGTTTGAGGCGTGGAGGCGTGTACGCTGTCCAACATTTTCTTGCATCGGTATCAACCGTCCGATCCACCATCGCACGGCTCAACGTCCCCTAGCATCTGGCCCACGTGTTCCACCTCCACCGCGTCACTCCTCTGATCTCTCTTCCTCCCATTGCAAGTTTCGTCCAAACTTTCCCAACGCCCCCCACCGGCGGCTGCTCAGTTGTCGTCTTGTCGGTGGTCGCCGCCCAGAAATCCAGAATCAGCATCGCATCACGTCGCCTCGACGAAATCGCGGCCTAGCCACCTCCCTGAAACCCTAGGGGCTCTCCCCTCGGTTCCTCCGCCCGCGCCATGTCGTCGTCCCGCGTGGCGGAGATCGAGGTGGTGGTGGCCGACGGCGGCTCCAGGAAGGGGAAGGAGGATGAGGAGGAGCGGCGGCGGAAGAAGCAGCGGCAGCAGCAGAAGGGCGGGGCGGAGCCCGAGCCGGACCCCGTGGTGGACGTCTACTCGGCCGCGGCGTACGGGGACCTGGAGCGGCTGCGCGGGTTCGTGGAGCGGGAGGGCGGCGCCGCGTCGCTCGCCTCGCCCGACGGAAACGGCTACCACGCGCTCCAGTGGGCCGCGCTCAACAACTACCCCCACGTCGCGCTCTACATCATCGAGGTTCGTTTTCTCTTCACTGTACTCGCTGGCCTCGAATTTGGGCGCTGCTTTGGCCTACCTTCCATCCTTGCTGATGGGTTCGTGCGCACACGTGTGGTTGATTGGTCTTTGCAGCACGGGGGCGACGTGAACGCGCAAGACCATGCGCAGCAGACGGCGTTGCACTGGGCCGCGGTGCGCGGGGCCACGGCCGTGGCTGACGTGCTGCTGGAGAACGGCGCGAGGCTGGAGGCAGGCGATGTGAATGGCTACCGGGTACGCAATCGTTATGTGCTCCTGAATTTATTCTCTCTTTTGTGGTCCGTTTGCAGTGTTTTGGGATTTAGTGTCTGATTAAAGCAAATAGCTTCGTGCGGAAGGCTGTAGGTTGGTTTTGGAAAGATCTGTTTGCCCATTGAAAGCTGAAGGATTCATGCTGGTCATCATGTGATCAGACAGTTCATCTGTATGTTTTGGAGTGTTCGAAGCAGATAACAACAGACATTCATGAGCTAATTGCTATTTATCATGTGTTTACATTGCACAGTTTGTGTTGAGATTAGCCGACTAGTGAAAAAAAATCATCATATCAATGTAATTTTGATAAATACATGGTTGGGGGTTGACTTGAACTAAGCGTTATTGCTCGGTGAGCTACCATGGGAATTTGCTACTAGAGCAGTTTTTCGCTAATGTAAAATCATTTGCAGTGATTACCACTAGAGATTAATTCCGTTGCTAGCGCTACTGGGCAAGCCTACTCCGCTGGCAATGTTGTTTGATAAAATTAGCTGGCAGCCTAAGTAAGTAAAAAGAGTGGAAACTGCTTGGGACATGGGACACGCTTCTAGGCTGGGTAGTGTATCTTGTTAGCAGTATTCAACTTTCTATTTAGAGTCACAGTACTGAAAAGAACATAACGGTGCTAGACAGCGTAAGTCCATCCATTTGATTTTAGATTTTGTGGCGTGAGTAAAATCTTATGCTTTACAACTTTTCCTTTGGAATATTATATTAGGCAGTCCATGTTGCAGCTCAGTATGGCCAAACGACATTATTGCATCACATTGTCTCGAAGTATGGTGCAGACTTTGATGCTCTGGACAATGAAGGGAGGAGCTCATTGCACTGGTACATAATATGGGGAACACTCTTTACCTTTTAAATGAATGTTTGCCCGGTTTCATATACCATTGCTGCCATGAACTTACAAAACACCGTCGATTATGCATCTTTGAATTGTGGCTGAAATGCTCACTCACTGTTCCTGCCAGTAAAATATTCATTAAGTCAATACTCCCTCTGATCCTAAATTCTTGACTCAAATTTGCCCAAATATGGATGTATCTATTCTTAAAAAGTGTTTAGATACATGTAATATTTCGACAACAATTTAGGATCGGAGGGAGTAGTTTCTTTACACTGAAGAAGAAACAAGGATACATGCATATTGTGTTGTCTTATTTGATACTTCAACATTTGCTGTCTCTCTTATATCAAGTAACTTGCTTTCCACCATGACCTTTGATACATCACCACTGGGAAATGAATCATCACATTGAGGTGTGAGCAAGCGCAAAATGATAACCATCTGTTACCAATTTATTGTTGTGTATTTATCTTCTGTTTCTAAGACATGCATAAAATGGATCATTGATCTACATCTTGATTATTGTTTCTTCTGCGCATTGTAAATTTATATCTTCTTTAACATGTTCAGGGCTGCTTACAAGGGAAATGCAGATACAATCAGATTACTGCTGTTTATGGATGCTAATCAAGTAAGGCAAGACAAAAATGGTACCACATGGCAGTATTTCTCTTTTCTTTGGTATTTAATTACGCGCATGTGCTAGTTCATAGTTCCATACGACCATACCCCCTCCCCCACCCCTTTTTTTCTTTATGGCGAATGCTGAACACCTGTGTTGCTATAATGACAATTCCTGATACTCGAATGTTGAGCTCATCTTTTCAGCTTTTCTATTAGATTGTCATTGAATATTGACAATAGCTGCCTACCCAGGGCAGCCTGCGCATATGTAGTGAGCCATCTGATAGGGGCTGGAGATAGGCACCAAGTTATACTGCCTCCGATTAGCTAACTACTACAGAGCTAGCAGGTCTAAATAAGGAGAGATCACTTTATCTCATCATGGACAGACCCTTCAAATCTGGTGCCAGACCAATCTGTGGCCCTATCCCCCATCGAGCAGTGGCAGCCTAATAGAGGAAGGGAAGTAATATAAGAAGAGGAAATAACATAGTATTTCCCGTTTCATGCGGATAGGTAAAAACATTTTTAGACCCAAAGGAAGTACTAAAAGATTCTATCCTATTTCTTGTATTACCTTGACCTTTGGATATGGATATATTTTGTGAAAAAAAAGAAACTTCACTCTTCGTTGTTGATAAAACGAAATCTTTACTCACTCCTTTGGGTATCCTATTTCCCCATAAAGATATTGAATACAAGGAACCTTCTTTAGTGCTACTATAATTTTGAAAATGAAAACGAAAATACCCGTCAAACGTAAGTAAATATATCCGAAACATATAAAAGGCAGTTAACCCAGCAGTAAAAGAGGCTTGGCTTTGGGTGTTCACGGCCGATAGAGTTCTGTTTTTCAGATTAGTGATATTGGATATCGTTAGGGGTTGTTAGTATTTTCATTCGTGTGGTTTGACTTGGGCTTGTTGTGGGCTGTCATTGAAGGGGTTTCGGTCCAGAAGAATTTTTTTTTTTTTGAAAATAGAAATTCCCCAATGCTCCTCAATAGAGTGTACATATGTGTTCTGGTGTATCAGCGTGTAGCGCTTACCCTTATGGCAGTTTGGAGAACTATCAGGCAACATATGCAAGAACTTTTGTTGCACAGACATGAGGCACATCGCCAACTGTCAGATCCAGTGCATGTGCGTAGTGGTGTGCTGCTGATGTGAGGAGCGATGCCCGTCAGCAAAAGGGCAGGAAAATATGTGATGTCCTAATTTAGGAGCAACCCAATAAGGGGGTCACTCTCGTCTTTGAATTTTTAATCTGGCTTGTAATACCTCTCTCCTGTCTCACATGATCCCACCAACATCAAGAGAAAAGTATCATGTCAGACCTAACATGTTCCTACCTTTTTGAATATCCTATGGTAGTGATGCTATTTTTAAAATTAAATCATCTGCAGGACAGTTAATGGGCTGTGGAAAGCTCACAGAAGCATCAACGGTCGTTAAGCCTGGACACTAAAACCATAGACAGCAAATCCAGCCTCTCATGTTGAGCACCTATTTCTTGATCATTTCATTCAAATAGACGGTGTATTGTGAATGTTTCTACTTTTGAAATACACATGCTAGTTGGAAAATTACCTGATTATCAGTCTTGATTCTAAAACATTGATGTTTGCATGGTGTAGTTTGTTTCCCAGTTTGTCTGGTCTATTCCTTGTTTTAACTTTAGAGCATGTTTAAGTTGCATTTGTTCTGGAAATACATGAATTAAATATTATCAGGAGGGACTAGTAATTTCTTTGAAGTAGATCCTTCAGTCCACATTTTTACTAAGCTCCTTCTGTGGCGTCATGCAGGTTGTACTCCCTTACACTGGGCTGTCATAAGAGGAAATTTGGAGGTTTGCACTCTTCTTGTACATGCTGGCACCAAGCAGGAACTAAAACTGAAGGATAGCGGCGGGTTTACTCCTTTGCAACTTGCAGCCGACAAGGGTCATCGGCATCTTACCAATATTCTTGTACGTTTTCTCCTGGAATTCTTATTTAATCGTAAGAGCTAGCCTTTTTTGGCCGGAGAAATTTAACTATATGCTATCATGCAGTTGCTGATACAGTACTGCAGCTAGATATGTGTCGAATGTGGTAAACATTTGCAATCAAACATAGATATATGTGTATATTTGGATTGGTGCACTCATTTTTTCTTATTCTCCCAGCTTCTTTCCCACCTCCCTGTTGGAGCTGTTTACCAACCAAAATACTTATTCGTTACTATGTGCATAAGGGGGTTCATTTTCAAATCCACTAACGGGGGTTCCTTTTCTCTGCTTTTAGTCTAATTCTACGAAAGCAAGCTTTGGAGACAAGTACTGCTTAGGGCAGCTGGGGAAGGCTGGATATGCACCTATCCTGTTTTCTTACCTTGTTATCCTCATGATCCTTTTCCTGAACTCAATTGTTTTCGGTGAGCATTGCTTGTGAGATTTTGTTGTTTATTTTCAAACCTCAAACTTGTAAAGCCTTTGTTCATCTTCTGACCTGATTATGAAACCTGTCCAGCACCTGATTTTTCTAGAATCACTGCCGCTGTTGGTCTTTGGTCATGGGTTGCTATTTCTCTTGCCTTGGTATCACAAGTGGTGTTCTACAGACTTAGCAGGTAGCTTATGCTATAGCATGTTTACATAACTAGATCATTTGCATACACCGTTTGAAATCTTCTGATATGTGATTTGTTTTCTACTTTTTGGTCTTTTGTGCTGTATAGTACATTAATATGCCTCGGTGATTACTGTATTTATGTAAAATCTTTAAAAGTATGACTTGATATTTAAATTGGAATTATTTGATTACATGGTAAGAAGGATGAGAAAACCTCAAACACTTGTTTCAAACTACCCCTTTTTTGTTTTATTCTCAATAGCTTATTTTGTAGATGTTCAGTTTATTTTCTTCTAAACATGCTATCAGTGTCTGCGTCCTGTTCAATGTTAAAGTTCCGCTCTTCTGGTCTTTGGACAGAAAAAATCCAGGCTACATCAAAGCAAATACCAAGGGTCTTGATCCAAAGGTAAAATGCTCTACTAGAATAATAGTGGTATTCAAACTTTATTGTTCTCTGCATGTAATTTAAGGAAATGGTTCGCATCATTATTTATGAATATCTTGTCAGTAGTGTTCTATATTTCTATTTGAGTTAAGAGTTTAGACTTTAGAGTTCAAACTTGTTAGTTCAATCGCTAGTTGCTACTACTTAGACCATGTTACACTTTATTGTTGTGGTCCAAGAGTGTAGATGGCACCTGCGAAGTAGGTTAATGGTTAAATTTCCTTTGATAACGGGAACATCTGAGTGATCATATATTCATATTGTATTCAACAATAAGATCATATGCTTAGGGTATTTTCTTCAATACCATTAAATTCTTTACTCAGTAACGCTTACTTACAGGAACCACTCATGGCGATTGATCTCAGTTCCCCTACTTGGACAGGCAGTTGGTCTCAGCTGTGCCCTACCTGCAAGGTATTATAAGATTGTTGTTTACGTTTGTTTGCACTTCTTCACTTTTTACTCCTTTCCCTTTCATATTCATGTTAAAATGAATTTTTTTTAATATAAATCATGCGAATGTACCTACATATGGTTTTTCAAAAACAAAAATCTGCTCTTTTTTATGTCATTGATGCCACTACATCTTATTGTTACTGGGCTGAATTTGTAGTAATTGTACTTACCAGATAATTCGCCCTGTGCGCTCCAAACACTGTCCAACTTGTAAGCACTGTGTTGAACAGTTTGACCATCACTGCCCCTGGATATCGAACTGTGTTGGAAAGGTAAGATATCACTCTGTCGATTTTGAACTTCTAGTTCAAGTTTTCAGTTTAGTTTCTATCTTCTATCAGAATAAAGCTTCACACTGCGACTTTAAGTGGTAATAGCAAATGCGTCATATTAGTTTGATAACTGTAATAATTAATCTACTCTATTTTTAACCAAACGGGTAACCCTGTTGTGCTTTTCCACTGTCCAGTTGTTGCATGAAATGCTCCATATAAATTATGTAGCCAAACCGTATGATACTCCCAGCTAAATGGTATTAATCCCGGATGTGCTGTTCGAGTTGTAGGAGGAAATGTTCTCTGAATTTCTGACTAAATAGGGGACACTAATGTTGCTCTTTGGAATAACATGATACTTATTGGCATTCCTAGGTCCTTGAAATTATTAAGATAACATAGTATTATGTTATAGATACTTATGCTCTGCTTACATATAGCTTTGGACGAGGGAGTTTATTTTAAATCTGACTGCAGTTTATATTCAAACTGCCTCATTGTGAACTTCAAAGTAATGGGTACACATGCCTTAATTTTCAACTGCATTCTGCATGCAGATCTGATGGATTTTCGTATAACCAACATATGTTTTGCTTGTAGAGAAATAAGTGGGACTTTTTGGTGTTTCTCTGTATGGGGATAACTACAACCCTTCTGGGGGCAGCTGTTGGATTCCAGAGTAAGTAGATGTAGTAATAAACTGATATATTCATTCCTTTAACACTGTAGTAACAATTTAAGGACATCTGATGACAGGACTTTGGACGGAGCCCATTATACTCTCATCTTCTGAGTCGTGGACTCACTTCATGGTGACAAAACATCCTGGTGCCGTATTGTTCATGTTCATGGACATCTTTTTATTAACTGGAGCTCTAATTCTGGCGGGAGCACAAGCAACACAGGTAAACTGTCCCGTGGGATTGATGGTTTAGGAGCCGCTGGTCACACCGACTTGTTCCATACATTATGTTTGCATGTGATGGAAAAAATTCCTTAAACTACTAGTAGAAGTTATATATGTCTGCATGCTTTGTTGCCTCATTATCATCTGGCATTTTCTTCAACAGATTCCACACGACTTCCATTTGTGTTCATAACAATTCCAAACCTTGCTATATAGTTAATCACGTGCAAGAGAATCTCTAGGGTTACTATTTCATATGTAACTGCATATCACTCCATCGGTTCCATTTCCCCCGACATGCTAGAAATTAAGACCAAAACGGCACACTACCTGGCTTTTCATAAAACACATTTCATTCATTTACATGTTATGTTTGCTTGCAGATTGCAAGGAATCTCACAACTAACGAGGCAGCAAATCAATCGCGCTACTCCTACCTTCGTGGGCCTGACGGACGCTTCAGAAATCCTTACAACCAAGGCTGCCGGAGGAACTGCGCTTATTTTCTTGTTAATGGATACAGCAACGATGAGGAGGCTGCATGGCCGACCCTTCAACAAACATTACAACTAAGCTAAGGTTATTTCTTCTGCTTGAAGCGTGAATTTTTTCTCTTTGAGAACACCCGGTGCTGAAAACTCTCTACATGTACGATCATCTATCCGAGATGACTTGCTGCCCCTGTTGCACTCCAAAAAAAGTTGCTACACATGTGAGAGGAGGTTTTGTAATTCTAACAGCGGCGGCTGTGTCGGGCTAGACGTTTGTTGTTGGAGGTGCTGGGTATGAATATGCATACGGTGGAAGTGTAAAAAGGGGGTGATATTTTTTGTTCATGTTTGTTGCGTCCGGTCCAAATCTAATGGTCCAAAACCGAGTGAATCTGCTGCTTGTTAAGTGGGTTCGCAGGTGGCAGGGCAACTGTTTTTGGGTCCAGCCAGTAGCACTTGAATCTAAAATGCACTTGCAACCTCGCAGTGAATCCGTAAGCAGCATGTGTTAGCGAGTGGCCGCTGGTACCCATGTAGGAGAGGATTGAAAGAAGGAAGATGTGGAAAAGCACTGTGGTGGGCTTGTGGCATCGTGGATATATGTGGCAAAACCGGGTTACGTGGAGGCCACGTAGGCAAACGAAATCCCTTCAACCACGCAGCCGACTCGGATTCTTCGGGGGTAAGGTGTTCCCCTCTTGCGTTCGATTGCAAACAGACACGGTTTCTTAATTCGATTCGGACTAGTTAGAGACAAGGTCTATAAATAACTCATGAATTTGCAGAGGTCCCCGTCAGGTTCAGATCGATCCCAAACCGACCGATTCCAGATCTGTCTGTCTTGTCTAGCAGATCATCGGTGGAGGGATGTCGACGACCAAGCGGCGGCAGGGCCAGGCAAACTACTGCGACCGCACCGGCAAAAGGCTGCGGCCCGTGCAGAAGCACAAGCACCTCTACCTGATACTAGACGACTGGACGAAAGGCTACTCCATCCGCAAGATTGACCTCGACACCTTGCAAAGCAGCAGCACAGACCTCGACCTGGACCTTGAACCCACAGTCCTCCGGCTAGTGGCACCTGATCCTGGCCACCTCATGAACTTCGCTGTCGTGGGCAACAACATCTTCGCCGCGAGCTGGGAATACCCTGGCACCCTGGTCTACGACACGGACACAGAGGCGCTGGCCACCGGCCCTCCTCTCCCGGATCCTGTGCTCGACGGCCTTCGCATCTTTGTGGCTACTGCTGACATGCAGCATCTGTATGCGTTGAAGTATAACTTCAGGGAAAGGCAACAGTACTTTGCGGTGATGTCCACGTTCGGTGGCATCAAGGATCATCCTACTCACTCTTCAAATCCAAGCCGGGATTGGTCCTGGCAAAGCGTGCCCTCACCACTTCCATTCTCTAAGGATGCCAGTATCACCTCCTATGCCCTGCACCCGGATGGAAGCACCATCTTCATGTCTTCTTTGGCCAGGCGCTGTCCAAGGCGCACCTTCTCCTTCGATACTGGGCTCTGCGAGTGGAGGTGTCATGGGGAGTGGACGTTGCCTTTCGTGGGACAAGGCTACTTCGACATTGAGCTGGACGCATGGGTTGGCCTTCACGAGGATGGCTACATTTGTTCCTGCCAAGCCGTGTCTTGCAGCAGCAGCACCGTTACCACACAGCCAGACTGGAAGATGACCAAGGAGAAGCTCCTCAAGCATCCGAGGGGCAAAGGTGCCACCCTCACATACATGGGCAACACCAGGTTTTGCCTCGTGGAGTCTGTTGTACGTGAACAACATGAGTTTGATGACGACTCTGATGATGACTGTAATGGCTACATGCTCTACATCACCATTTTTGGCCTCAAGTACAGCCGCGAGGGAGAGCTGCAAACCACCATCCGTCGCACCGCCAAATCCTATAAAGTGTCTAAGCATTTCATGTCATTTTCTCCTGTGGCATTCTGGCTGTAGCTAGCTAGGAATTAACTGTGGTTTGGTTGTAATTTATGATTTGTGGCAATAAATTTTTTGCTTCCCCTGGCAATTTTTGTGGAACCTACTAATCTTTTGTTTCTGTATGTTAGTTCTGGAAAACACATAGATGCCTGCAATTTTCAACAATTTAAAATAAGAATTCTGGTCTTTACCTATCATGCTAAATATCGATGTTGGATGAGTGATGGATCTGACCACCAAACGTCGTTGTTGGCTCCTCCCCTTTTCCCTTTCCCAACTGCCCTCAAGGTCTTCAAAAATATTTTGGAGGACTGGATTTCCCTACAGTTTTCATGGTTTCTTTTCATTTTCTTGTTCACCGTATTTGTTCGACATGAAACACTTTTTGTAAGGGCCGTCTTCATGTTTTAGACATTTAATTTCCGTGGTTGGTCCAGTTTAGTTTTTGCTTTTTTTTTTGCAGATTTGAAGTTTCAAAGCAGTGGAAGAAAATATCCAGTGCTGCTTGGTATAGAGATTTGTTTGATAAGTGTAATGCCTGCAAGGTTTTCTCTGGTGAAGATAATCTGCCACATTTCTGTACATATTGAATTATTTCGATGGAATTGGGGTTTGCTCTACTTGGAGATTAGATGGCTGGCATTTTGTTCAGCTATGGTCACCTTCTGCCTTGCAGGCTATCCCAACAGAAGTAGGCCATCTCTGCCTGCAAAAATCATTTCCATAGTTTCATCATCGCCAGCCATAGCGCTCGGTTGGGTGTCCATGGTAAGCTCCTTTTACGCCAACCCGCTACCACCTCTGGTATATATATTTTTCTTTGGATGATGCTCGGTCTATTGTGTATGAACTTGGCAGTTGCACTTATTGGTAGAAGTGGCTCGGGGAAAAACATCTTAGTTCCTCTAGTGGAGAAAACCTGTTATCCAGCATTAGATAGAATGTTTGAGCACCCACTCCGATTTCTCCCTTTGGTAGAATGATTAAGAAGTCAGGGCAATCATTCTAAAAAGGAATCCTAGTTCGCACTAATTTCAGCATTATCTTCTATTAACACCTCAAATCCCCTTTTGGTTATAATCCACAAATATAAGTTAACAAATACCATCTTGCACTATTTTAATTGCATGATCTTCTGACACTAACAAGTATTTCGAAAGTGACTTGAAATTTATGTAAAATAATGTCATCTGCTGATTGCATTTCCTAGTTGGGACTGTAGTTTGTCCTCATGAGCTAGTGGTTAATAGGGTGGTGAGGGCGTGGCAACTCAACCTGGCTGCATTGGGCAGGTTGACAGCATAGGTACATTATGTTAGTCTGTAGCCAATCTCATGGCTTTATTGGCATGCGGTTCATGCACTGGCTGGCTATATAGGATGGAGAGGGAGCATGTCTTATTGTCTTGTTGAAGTAGATGTGCTAATTCCGCCGTCATTCACATATTTAAGTTTTCCAGTGTCAATGGCTAAATAAGCAGTCGAAGGGATGGAGCTACGGAAACCTTCACACCTTCACATTTTCTTAAACTTCTAAATGTAATATCAACATTTTAGGTTTCACTGTTGATGTTACTATCTCGTGTTCTTGCAACACTCTTTTGTGAGGTGGATGCTGAAGATCCACGTTTGACATGCTCTCCAAATGAAATGTTAACTTGAAGTAAAATGCTCTCTGATTGTTTTTGCAGTAATTCATTGATTCATAGATATGCTATTGTAATTCTTGAGAAAGTGGTTGTTCGTACTATGCGTGTATCATTTGGTGATTTGGAGATGCCTTGATTTGTTTTGTTTTTGTATGCTGATCTGGTTCATACATCATGTAAAATTTTACTAGTTACTGTATATAATTGCCGTAAAATGTGAACATGTTTCTGGTACAGTATGTAGTATGCTCCGTCGTTCACCTTGAATTCACACATCTGCTGTTTGGTACTTAGGTCACAATTTTCTCTCTGCACTTATTCTGCCCCATAAGTTATCTACAATCCATGTTTCAGGTCCAGAAATATGTGGAAGGTCTTTGCTGGGTTATGAGATCAAGGTGTTTGTTCATGGCAGTGGTAGGTAACCATTAACCATCAGCTGTGAGATGCGTAACTACTGTTCTTCCTCTTGGTAGAGGGAAACATCACTTGGTCTCTTGGTAGAGAGTGGAGACCCATTTTAATATTTTTGGCATATCAGATTCTTTTGACCAGAGCTTGTTAGAGATTCTTAACTCTATGAACCTAATTCAACTACCGGAATCGAACCATTACCATTTTGGTAGACCATCATTCACTGTCACTTGGTGTCTATCAGTTGATTCTTCTTGAATTGTCAACCATGCTAAGGTAATACTCCTGTGTGTTGATGTCAGCAACAACGGCTGTTTGCCTGCAGTGCAACATTATGCTGCCGCTGTCGAATCCCCATAGGCATTATCTATACCAATATATTAAATTGGGTTGGTGGTGATGGTACGTCGCCGCCGTAGGTTAACTTCGTTAAAATTACAACCAATATGTCACTGCCCGTTATTTTCTTTTTCTTCAGTTTTTTTCATGATTTCTCCTACTCCGTCTTACAACCGATGCCACTACACCCGCATGCCGACGTCAACGGCGCCATGAGTTGCCTACACAGAAAATAAAAATAAATGGTTTGTGATTTTGTTGACCCGTTGCAACGCGCGGGCACACCTGCTAGTTTATAGATAATATCAGGCTCCTGTTTAGTGATCATTTCACTGATAGTTGATTCCTGATGACTGTTAATGGTAATACCGCACAGACAGAGCCAAAAGTCATCGTCATTAAATCAGGCATATCGTCGGTAATCATTTATACACCATGCATACCTGATTAGCTGGATGCACATAGCGATTATGCATTTGGTAGAGAAAACTCATCAATAACACTATATTTTTGTTTGTTATCAACTATGTAACCCCACCTTTTTAAATCCAAGACAGGTTCTATCCAGATAAATTAGGAACCCTCCCTTAAACTCATGGTTGATCCACAACACTGAGTTTGGAGAGGTAGAAGCTGTGCTATGATCAAGTCCGGCCTACGTGAAGAAATCTGCTAACTGAACAAGGCACGTACTGAAGAGCAATCACCTGATCGTGCCCACGAGTCCGCAGAAAAAAGCATCGATGCGAAAGGACGGACATGCGGAGGGAGAGAAACAAGACCCCATGTGCCCATGCGCTCAAGAGCAACAAGCTCCTCTGCCATCGCATGCTGCCATCCTCGTGAACAACATCATCACGGTAGGAGATTGGCTCAGAAAGAACTCCACCAACTATACCGGTCAATAAGCGGACACGGCGAGCGCGGAGGTGAAGGCTATCTGAACGAGTAGGCGCATCAGAAGAAGAAGATGGCTCACCAGGAGAAGTCGGCTCTAAGCTCAGAAGGTCCAGAAGAAGAACAAAAAGACACTCAAAGGGAATCACACCCTGAGGAGCAGAGGAAGGCTGTATGTTAATGAGATAGGTGGCAGTGTAAACAGTCTCGGCCCAAAAGTGAGGCGGAATCGATGCGGCAATCATCAGGTTGCAAGCTGTCTCAAAAAGATGATGATGCTTGTGTTCAGCAACACCGTTCTGAGCATGAGCACAAGGACAAGAGAACTGGGCCAAGACAACTGGTTTGATACCATGTGAGGAAATATGGAACTTTATCTGCTGCCAAGGCTCCAGGCCAAATAAATACAAGTACAAGGAGAAACTAGGACTCCTAAATACAACTAGTCCTAGTACAATATGACTATATCTCTAACAAAAATCACGCTTTATTCTTCATTTCTTCTGTAGCTCTATTGCATTACCAAATTTGATGATCGATCCAAATTCCCGACTGAAGTATTTATATCCCAAAGGTACTACCGCCTCTTATGTAACACTGAGTGAACATGTTTAAAAGTTACCAGAGATCATTATGAAGTAGACTTAAGGATATACTATAACTCCTTTCATGAGGACATCAAGTATATGATGGTAGTTCATATTTCATATTTGTAATTCTTAGTCACTCCTTGTCATCTTCCTGCTGCAACTGCAGATTTTGAGATAGACATGAATGGAAAGTGTTTTGCATGGGAGGTACTGTCATGAATGGATAAAAAGGTTTTGCTTCTGGTAATGAATTTAATTATTGCTTGAAGGTTCATTTATGTCAATTTGTTCTTCCAGGTTATTGCTAAAGTACCTTTCATTGATGAACGACGTCTGCTTGTGGAGACGCGGAAACCTGATGATTCATTGACAGTATGTGGATTTTATACCAATGCTCTCTCTTCCTTCTTTAAATTTATGTTAGGATCCTTTAGCGCTCTGATACCATGTTGTACCTCGATCTATTGCTGCGTGTGACTATGTATTTATCTTGATAGAAGGATCCTCGATCTAATGGACAGCAGCAGGAACTTCTTGTTGGTTCTATTCCTCTGTGTTCTCGATCTGGCCTGTGACAAGATCGGGATGATAGATATCTATCACCCATCTTGAGGGGGAGTGTTGAACCGGTAAATGACTCTGGGCCCAGCCCTTTAGGCCCATCTCCTGTGTAGAAGACTGAAGAGCCTCCTCCTTCCTGACCTAGCCGCAAGAGTCACACGCAGCAATAGTTAAGCACTGTGTTGAACAGTTTGACCATCACTGCCCCTGGATATCGAACTGTGTTGGAAAGGTAAGATATCACTCTGTCGATGTTGAACTTCTAGTTCAAGTTTTCAGTTTAGTTTCTATCTTCTATCAGAATAAAGCTTCACACTGCGATTTTAAGTGGTAATAGCAAATGCGTCATATTAGTTTGATAACTGTAATAATTAATCTACTCTCTTTTTAACCAAACGGGTAACCCTGTTGTGCTTTTCCACTGTCCAGTTGTTGCATGAAATGCTCCATATAAATTATGTAGCCAAACCGTATGATACTCCCAGCTAAATGGTATTAATCCCGGATGTGCTGTTCGAGTTGTAGGAGGAAATGTTCTCTGAATTTCTGACTAAATAGGGGACACTAATGTTGCTCTTTGGAATAACATGATACTTATTGGCATTCCTAGGTCCTCGAAATTATTAAGATAACATAGTATTATGTTATAGATACTTATGCTCTACTTAGATATAGCTATGGACGAGGGAGTTTATTTTAAATCTGACTGCAGTTTATATTCAAACTGCCTCATTGTGAATAATGGGTACACATGCCTTAATTTTCAACTGCATTCTGCATGCAGATCTGATGGATTTCCGTATAACCAACATATGTTTTGCTTGTAGAGAAATAAGTGGGACTTTTTGGTGTTTCTCTGTATGGGGATAACTACAACCCTTCTGGGGGCAGCTGTTGGATTCCACAGTAAGTAGATGTAGTAATAAACTGATATATTCATTCCTTTTAACACTGAAGTAACAATTTAAGGACATCTGATGACAGGACTTTGGACGGAGCCCATTATACTCTCATCTTCTGAGTCGTGGACTCACTTCATGGTGACAAAACATCCTGGTGCCGTATTGTTCATGTTCATGGACATCTTTTTATTAACTGGAGCTCTAATTCTGGCGGGGGCACAAGCAACACAGGTAAACTGTCCCGTGGGATTGATGGTTTATGCATTGAAGTATAACTTCAAGGAAAGGCGACAATACTTTGTGGTGATGTCCATGTTCGGCGGCGTCAAGGATCATCCTACTCACTCTTCAAATCCAAGCCTGGAATGGTCCTGGCAAAGCGTGCCCTCGCCGCTTCCATTCTCCAAGGATGCCATTATCACCTCCTATGCCCTGCACCTGGACGGAAGCACCATCTTCATGTCGACTTTGGCCAGGCGCTGTCCGATGCGCACCTTCTCCTTCGACACCGGGCGCTGCGAGTGGAAGTGTCAAGGGGAATGGGCGTTGCCTTTCGTGGGACAAGGCTACTTCGACAGCGAGCTGGACGCATGGGTTGGCCTTCACGAGGATGGCTACATTTGTTCCTGCCAAGCCGTGTCTTGCAGCAGCAGCACCGTTATTACCACGCGGCCGGACTGGAAGATGACCAAGGAGAAGCTCCTCAAGCATCCGAGGGGCAAAGGTGCCACCCTCACATACATGGGCAACACCAGGTTTTGCCTCGTGGAGTCTGTTGTACGTGAACAACATGAGTTTGATGACGACTCTGATGATGACTGTAATGGCTACATGCTCTACATCACCATTTTTGGCCTCAAGTACAGCCGCGAGGGAGAGCTGCAAACCACCATCCGTCGCACCGCCAAATCCTATAAAGTGTCTAAGCATTTCATGTCATTTTCTCCTGTGGCATTCTGGCTGTAGCTAGCTAGGAATTAACTGTGGTTTGGTTGTAATTTATGATTTGTGGCAATAAATTTTTTGCTTCCCCTGGCAATTTTTGTGGAACCTACTAATCTTTTGTTTCTGTATGTTAGTTCTGGAAAACACATAGATGCCTGCAATTTTCAACAATTTAAAATAAGAATTCTGGTCTTTACCTATCATGCTAAATATCGATGTTGGATGAGTGATGGATCTGACCACCAAACGTCGTTGTTGGCTCCTCCCCTTTTCCCTTTCCCAACTGCCCTCAAGGTCTTCAAAAATATTTTGGAGGACTGGATTTCCCTACAGTTTTCATGGTTTCTTTTCATTTTCTTGTTCACCGTATTTGTTCGACATGAAACACTTTTTGTAAGGGCCGTCTTCATGTTTTAGACATTTAATTTCCGTGGTTGGTCCAGTTTAGTTTTTGCTTTTTTTTTTGCAGATTTGAAGTTTCAAAGCAGTGGAAGAAAATATCCAGTGCTGCTTGGTATAGAGATTTGTTTGATAAGTGTAATGCCTGCAAGGTTTTCTCTGGTGAAGATAATCTGCCACATTTCTGTACATATTGAATTATTTCGATGGAATTGGGGTTTGCTCTACTTGGAGATTAGATGGCTGGCATTTTGTTCAGCTATGGTCACCTTCTGCCTTGCAGGCTATCCCAACAGAAGTAGGCCATCTCTGCCTGCAAAAATCATTTCCATAGTTTCATCATCGCCAGCCATAGCGCTCGGTTGGGTGTCCATGGTAAGCTCCTTTTACGCCAACCCGCTACCACCTCTGGTATATATATTTTTCTTTGGATGATGCTCGGTCTATTGTGTATGAACTTGGCAGTTGCACTTATTGGTAGAAGTGGCTCGGGGAAAAACATCTTAGTTCCTCTAGTGGAGAAAACCTGTTATCCAGCATTAGATAGAATGTTTGAGCACCCACTCCGATTTCTCCCTTTGGTAGAATGATTAAGAAGTCAGGGCAATCATTCTAAAAAGGAATCCTAGTTCGCACTAATTTCAGCATTATCTTCTATTAACACCTCAAATCCCCTTTTGGTTATAATCCACAAATATAAGTTAACAAATACCATCTTGCACTATTTTAATTGCATGATCTTCTGACACTAACAAGTATTTCGAAAGTGACTTGAAATTTATGTAAAATAATGTCATCTGCTGATTGCATTTCCTAGTTGGGACTGTAGTTTGTCCTCATGAGCTAGTGGTTAATAGGGTGGTGAGGGCGTGGCAACTCAACCTGGCTGCATTGGGCAGGTTGACAGCATAGGTACATTATGTTAGTCTGTAGCCAATCTCATGGCTTTATTGGCATGCGGTTCATGCACTGGCTGGCTATATAGGATGGAGAGGGAGCATGTCTTATTGTCTTGTTGAAGTAGATGTGCTAATTCCGCCGTCATTCACATATTTAAGTTTTCCAGTGTCAATGGCTAAATAAGCAGTCGAAGGGATGGAGCTACGGAAACCTTCACACCTTCACATTTTCTTAAACTTCTAAATGTAATATCAACATTTTAGGTTTCACTGTTGATGTTACTATCTCGTGTTCTTGCAACACTCTTTTGTGAGGTGGATGCTGAAGATCCACGTTTGACATGCTCTCCAAATGAAATGTTAACTTGAAGTAAAATGCTCTCTGATTGTTTTTGCAGTAATTCATTGATTCATAGATATGCTATTGTAATTCTTGAGAAAGTGGTTGTTCGTACTATGCGTGTATCATTTGGTGATTTGGAGATGCCTTGATTTGTTTTGTTTTTGTATGCTGATCTGGTTCATACATCATGTAAAATTTTACTAGTTACTGTATATAATTGCCGTAAAATGTGAACATGTTTCTGGTACAGTATGTAGTATGCTCCGTCGTTCACCTTGAATTCACACATCTGCTGTTTGGTACTTAGGTCACAATTTTCTCTCTGCACTTATTCTGCCCCATAAGTTATCTACAATCCATGTTTCAGGTCCAGAAATATGTGGAAGGTCTTTGCTGGGTTATGAGATCAAGGTGTTTGTTCATGGCAGTGGTAGGTAACCATTAACCATCAGCTGTGAGATGCGTAACTACTGTTCTTCCTCTTGGTAGAGGGAAACATCACTTGGTCTCTTGGTAGAGAGTGGAGACCCATTTTAATATTTTTGGCATATCAGATTCTTTTGACCAGAGCTTGTTAGAGATTCTTAACTCTATGAACCTAATTCAACTACCGGAATCGAACCATTACCATTTTGGTAGACCATCATTCACTGTCACTTGGTGTCTATCAGTTGATTCTTCTTGAATTGTCAACCATGCTAAGGTAATACTCCTGTGTGTTGATGTCAGCAACAACGGCTGTTTGCCTGCAGTGCAACATTATGCTGCCGCTGTCGAATCCCCATAGGCATTATCTATACCAATATATTAAATTGGGTTGGTGGTGATGGTACGTCGCCGCCGTAGGTTAACTTCGTTAAAATTACAACCAATATGTCACTGCCCGTTATTTTCTTTTTCTTCAGTTTTTTTCATGATTTCTCCTACTCCGTCTTACAACCGATGCCACTACACCCGCATGCCGACGTCAACGGCGCCATGAGTTGCCTACACAGAAAATAAAAATAAATGGTTTGTGATTTTGTTGACCCGTTGCAACGCGCGGGCACACCTGCTAGTTTATAGATAATATCAGGCTCCTGTTTAGTGATCATTTCACTGATAGTTGATTCCTGATGACTGTTAATGGTAATACCGCACAGACAGAGCCAAAAGTCATCGTCATTAAATCAGGCATATCGTCGGTAATCATTTATACACCATGCATACCTGATTAGCTGGATGCACATAGCGATTATGCATTTGGTAGAGAAAACTCATCAATAACACTATATTTTTGTTTGTTATCAACTATGTAACCCCACCTTTTTAAATCCAAGACAGGTTCTATCCAGATAAATTAGGAACCCTCCCTTAAACTCATGGTTGATCCACAACACTGAGTTTGGAGAGGTAGAAGCTGTGCTATGATCAAGTCCGGCCTACGTGAAGAAATCTGCTAACTGAACAAGGCACGTACTGAAGAGCAATCACCTGATCGTGCCCACGAGTCCGCAGAAAAAAGCATCGATGCGAAAGGACGGACATGCGGAGGGAGAGAAACAAGACCCCATGTGCCCATGCGCTCAAGAGCAACAAGCTCCTCTGCCATCGCATGCTGCCATCCTCGTGAACAACATCATCACGGTAGGAGATTGGCTCAGAAAGAACTCCACCAACTATACCGGTCAATAAGCGGACACGGCGAGCGCGGAGGTGAAGGCTATCTGAACGAGTAGGCGCATCAGAAGAAGAAGATGGCTCACCAGGAGAAGTCGGCTCTAAGCTCAGAAGGTCCAGAAGAAGAACAAAAAGACACTCAAAGGGAATCACACCCTGAGGAGCAGAGGAAGGCTGTATGTTAATGAGATAGGTGGCAGTGTAAACAGTCTCGGCCCAAAAGTGAGGCGGAATCGATGCGGCAATCATCAGGTTGCAAGCTGTCTCAAAAAGATGATGATGCTTGTGTTCAGCAACACCGTTCTGAGCATGAGCACAAGGACAAGAGAACTGGGCCAAGACAACTGGTTTGATACCATGTGAGGAAATATGGAACTTTATCTGCTGCCAAGGCTCCAGGCCAAATAAATACAAGTACAAGGAGAAACTAGGACTCCTAAATACAACTAGTCCTAGTACAATATGACTATATCTCTAACAAAAATCACGCTTTATTCTTCATTTCTTCTGTAGCTCTATTGCATTACCAAATTTGATGATCGATCCAAATTCCCGACTGAAGTATTTATATCCCAAAGGTACTACCGCCTCTTATGTAACACTGAGTGAACATGTTTAAAAGTTACCAGAGATCATTATGAAGTAGACTTAAGGATATACTATAACTCCTTTCATGAGGACATCAAGTATATGATGGTAGTTCATATTTCATATTTGTAATTCTTAGTCACTCCTTGTCATCTTCCTGCTGCAACTGCAGATTTTGAGATAGACATGAATGGAAAGTGTTTTGCATGGGAGGTACTGTCATGAATGGATAAAAAGGTTTTGCTTCTGGTAATGAATTTAATTATTGCTTGAAGGTTCATTTATGTCAATTTGTTCTTCCAGGTTATTGCTAAAGTACCTTTCATTGATGAACGACGTCTGCTTGTGGAGACGCGGAAACCTGATGATTCATTGACAGTATGTGGATTTTATACCAATGCTCTCTCTTCCTTCTTTAAATTTATGTTAGGATCCTTTAGCGCTCTGATACCATGTTGTACCTCGATCTATTGCTGCGTGTGACTATGTATTTATCTTGATAGAAGGATCCTCGATCTAATGGACAGCAGCAGGAACTTCTTGTTGGTTCTATTCCTCTGTGTTCTCGATCTGGCCTGTGACAAGATCGGGATGATAGATATCTATCACCCATCTTGAGGGGGAGTGTTGAACCGGTAAATGACTCT
This sequence comes from Brachypodium distachyon, assembly GCF_000005505.3. Classification (NCBI taxonomy): domain Eukaryota; kingdom Viridiplantae; phylum Streptophyta; class Magnoliopsida; order Poales; family Poaceae; genus Brachypodium; species Brachypodium distachyon. Next base: position 17,320,589 of record NC_016134.3, on the reverse strand, counting down.
GGGCCCAGCCCTTTAGGCCCATCTCCTGTGTAGAAGACTGAAGAGCCTCCTCCTTCCTGACCTAGCCGCAAGAGTCACACGCAGCAATAGTTAAGCACTGTGTTGAACAGTTTGACCATCACTGCCCCTGGATATCGAACTGTGTTGGAAAGGTAAGATATCACTCTGTCGATGTTGAACTTCTAGTTCAAGTTTTCAGTTTAGTTTCTATCTTCTATCAGAATAAAGCTTCACACTGCGATTTTAAGTGGTAATAGCAAATGCGTCATATTAGTTTGATAACTGTAATAATTAATCTACTCTCTTTTTAACCAAACGGGTAACCCTGTTGTGCTTTTCCACTGTCCAGTTGTTGCATGAAATGCTCCATATAAATTATGTAGCCAAACCGTATGATACTCCCAGCTAAATGGTATTAATCCCGGATGTGCTGTTCGAGTTGTAGGAGGAAATGTTCTCTGAATTTCTGACTAAATAGGGGACACTAATGTTGCTCTTTGGAATAACATGATACTTATTGGCATTCCTAGGTCCTCGAAATTATTAAGATAACATAGTATTATGTTATAGATACTTATGCTCTACTTAGATATAGCTATGGACGAGGGAGTTTATTTTAAATCTGACTGCAGTTTATATTCAAACTGCCTCATTGTGAATAATGGGTACACATGCCTTAATTTTCAACTGCATTCTGCATGCAGATCTGATGGATTTCCGTATAACCAACATATGTTTTGCTTGTAGAGAAATAAGTGGGACTTTTTGGTGTTTCTCTGTATGGGGATAACTACAACCCTTCTGGGGGCAGCTGTTGGATTCCACAGTAAGTAGATGTAGTAATAAACTGATATATTCATTCCTTTTAACACTGAAGTAACAATTTAAGGACATCTGATGACAGGACTTTGGACGGAGCCCATTATACTCTCATCTTCTGAGTCGTGGACTCACTTCATGGTGACAAAACATCCTGGTGCCGTATTGTTCATGTTCATGGACATCTTTTTATTAACTGGAGCTCTAATTCTGGCGGGGGCACAAGCAACACAGGTAAACTGTCCCGTGGGATTGATGGTTTATGCATTGAAGTATAACTTCAAGGAAAGGCGACAATACTTTGTGGTGATGTCCATGTTCGGCGGCGTCAAGGATCATCCTACTCACTCTTCAAATCCAAGCCTGGAATGGTCCTGGCAAAGCGTGCCCTCGCCGCTTCCATTCTCCAAGGATGCCATTATCACCTCCTATGCCCTGCACCTGGACGGAAGCACCATCTTCATGTCGACTTTGGCCAGGCGCTGTCCGATGCGCACCTTCTCCTTCGACACCGGGCGCTGCGAGTGGAAGTGTCAAGGGGAATGGGCGTTGCCTTTCGTGGGACAAGGCTACTTCGACAGCGAGCTGGACGCATGGGTTGGCCTTCACGAGGATGGCTACATTTGTTCCTGCCAAGCCGTGTCTTGCAGCAGCAGCACCGTTATTACCACGCGGCCGGACTGGAAGATGACCAAGGAGAAGCTCCTCGAGCATCCGAGGGGCAAAGGTGCCACCCTCACATACATGGGCAACACCAGGTTTTGCCTTGTGGAGTCTGTGGTACGTGAAGAACATGAGTTTGATGATGACGACTGTAACGGCTACATGCTCTACATCACCATTTTTGGCCTCAAGTACAGTCGCGAGGGAGAGCTGCAAACCACCATCTGTCGCACCACCAAATCCTATAAAGTGTCTAAGCATTTCCTGTCATTTTCTCCTGTGGCATTCTGGCTGTAGCTAGCTAGGAATTAACTGTGGTTTGGTTGTAAGTTATGATTTGGGGCAATAAGTTTTTTGGTTCGCTTGGCAATATTTTTGATACTAAGCTTTTCTTTCTGTATGTTAGTTCTGGAAAACACATACAAGCCTGCAATTTTCAACAATTTAAAATAATAATTCTGGTATTTATTACCTATCATGCTAAATGTCGATGTTGGATGAGTGATGGATCTGACCACCAAATATCGCGGTCAGCTCCTGCCCTCTTCCCGCTCCCAACTGCCCTCAAGGTCTTCAAAAATATTTTGGAGGACTGCGGATTTTCTTACAATTGTTTTCATGGTTTCTTTTCATTTTCTCTTGTTCACCAAATTTGTTCGATATGAAACACTTGATTTTGTAAGGGCTGTCTTTATGTTTAGCCATTTAATTTCTGTGGTTGGTTCAGTTCAGTTTAGTTTTTTTATATATTTATTTAAATATATTTTTAGATTTGAAGTTTCAAAGCGGTGGAAGACAATATCTAATCTAGCGCTGCTTGGTATAGAAATTTGATTTGTTTCACAAAGTGTAATGCCTTCTGCCTGCAAGGTTTTCTCTGCTGAAGATAGTCCATCACGTTTCTGTACTTATTGAATTGTTTCGATGGAATTGGGGTTGATTACTTGGAGATTAGATGGCAGGCATTTTGTTCAGCTATTGTCACCTTCTCTGCCTTGCAGGCCATCCAAACAGAAGTAGGTCATCTCTGCCTGCAAAAATTATCTCAGTAGTTTCATCATCGCCAACCATAGCTCCAGATGGGCCCCGTTGGGTTCGGGTACAGCTACAGTTCAACCATATCCATACCCAATGACCTTACCCTCAACCATGACCCGGACCCGTACCAGTGGTCGGGTATGAAATTTTACCTTGCCTGCCATCCGTCACGGGTACAGGTTACCCACGGGTATTTTGCCCGACCCGCAACGGTCGGTTGAGCAGTAAAAAAATGGAAAACAACAGTTAGGCAAAAGGCTCGAGTGCAGCGCATGCATAGCCCTGCCGTATCCATGGGCCGGGAAGGGCCAGAAGTTCACAAGTGTTAATCTCGGTGGGCTTTTGACTTCGGCCACTCGACACTCGGTGGTGACGCAATCCCTAGCGGTGAGCAAGTCCAGGAGGGCGGCAGGGCAGAGCAAGCGGACTCACGGCTGGCGGAGCCTTGACACCGATCTCCACTAGCAACGTCCAACCAACCGCCTCCGGAAGTGAGTCTTCTTCTTATTCTTCAGTTCCTGAAGCTCCGGGTAGTTCCTAAAGCCCGGCCGCTGACGGAGGATTCGAGGAGGCAGGGGCGTGGGGCGGCGGACTGGAGGAGGCGGCTGCGGCACACAAGGATAGGAAATGAGTGGAATTAGAGTTAGGTCCGAGGGCCAAGTTATATACAAAAATGTTGGGCCTTATGCAAGATTTTATAGGCCACTTGTACGGGGCTAGGTGCGTGTACACTGGTATACAGGTTTGGGTTTTTCAATACCATACCGGTACCCGCGAAACCCGTTGGTTATATGATTTTACCATTTACATACACACGGGTATTTTTCTTACCATAACCGTATTTTAAACAGGCAAATACCCGTTGGGTACGTGGGTATCGGGTGCCCATCGGTTGGGCGCCCACGGTGAGCTCCTTTTACACAAACCCCCTACCACTTCTGAATTTTTTGTTTTTTTTCTTTGGATTTGGATGATGCTTGGACTATAGGTAGAAGATGACGAGGCGGGTCGGCGGCTGCTATGGCACGGAGGGGAGTTGGCAGGGCAACGTGCGCCCGCGGATGGGGGCAGCAGCTAAGACGGCGGCTGCTGGTTCTGTGCAGCCCGGAGTGGGGGGCGAGCTGTTGCGGCGCGGCCGTGAGGAGGCGGATGTCTAATTTATAAGGAAAAAAAACAGAGACGAGGTAGGGCGAAGACCAAGCTTTTTTTTTTAGAATAAGGTGAAGACCAAGCTACTCACGCGCTGCTAAGGCCGAGGCTGCTTCACTCGGACGGGCCGTTGGAGCCACCGCAGCTAGTTTGGGCTTCGTACACAATCTCTGTTGGGCCAACGGGTGTTGCTGGGCTGTCAGGCTACTGCGCAGTCGGAGGAATATGCGCTCGTTCGCACGCGGGGATTGTGCCTTTGTGTCGTAACGGAAGAATTTGGCGAGGCCAGATGTGGCACAATCCAAATAGAACCAGCCCGGCCCAGCCCTCATTTCACTTCCAGGCATAGAGAGAGACATTGGGGCGGGAGAAGGGGCGGCGGCGCGACACCAAGACAAGGAAAGCGCGAGACCGGCCAGACCGGCGGGTGTTGCTTTCCGGTCCCCTTCTCTATCTCCGATTCAACCACGGACCCGACTCGCATTCTGCGGAGGTACGGTTCAGTTTTCCCCTCTTGAGTTCGATTGCAAACGGAGACTTCGATTTGGACGAGTTAGAGCAAATGCAGACAGGGTCTATAAATAACTCATGAATTTGCAGATTAGTTTCGCAGAGGCCCTCGTCAGGTTCAGATCAATTGCAAACCGATCTATTCCAGATCCGTGTTGCTGCATTGCCACCTAAATCGAGTCTTGAGATGAACGAGAGAGAGAGAGACCTCAGACCTCAGGGATGAATCAGACAGTTAACTCGGTCTCGGAGGAGCAGATCATCGGTGGAGCCGTGGAGGGATGTCGACCAAGCGGCGTAAACTACTGCGGCCGCACCGGCAAAAGATTACGGCCTGTGCAGAAGTAGAAGCACCTCTATCTGGTGTTAGATGACTGGACCAAGGGCTTTGGCATCCGAAAGATTGACATTGACACCTTGCAAAACAGCAGCACCGAGACCGACCTGGACTTGGAGCCCACAGTCCTCCGGCTAGTGGCACCTGATCATGGTCAGTCCATGTACTTCACTGCCCTGGGCAGCAATATCCTCACCGCGAGCAGGGAACACCCTGGCACCCTGGTCCACGACACAGACACAGCGGGGCTGGCCATCGGCCCTCCTCTCCCCGATCCACTGCTCGGCGGCCATCACATTTTTGTGGCTACTGCTGACAGGCTGCATCTGTATGCACTGAAGTATAGCTTCAAGGAAAGGGAGCAGCATTTTGCGGTCATGTCCACATTCGGTATCAAGGATCCTCACTCTTCAATTCCAAGCTTGGACTGGGACTGGAAAAGCGTGACCTCACCACTTCCGTTCTCAAAGGATGACATAATCACCTCCTATGCCCTGCACCCAGATGGACACACCATCTTCATGTCTCCTAGCAGCACGCGCTGTCCAAGTTGCACCTCCTTCGATACCAGTACTGCGAGTGGAGGTGTCACGGGGAATGGGCGTTACCTTTCAAGGGAGAAGGCTACTTCGGCAGTGAGCTGGACGCATGGGTTGGCCTTCACAAGGATGGCTACATTTGTTCCTGCCAAGCCGCGTCTTGCAGCAGCACCGTTACCACAGGTTCGCGGTCAGACGGACACGACTACGAGTTCGGACTCAGGTTCCGACTCAGGTCGATAGTCAGTAGTGGCGCCTAGCAGCACGTGCCGACTCCCGAATAACCACAAAGTATATTGATGAACCATACAATGTGTCATATGCAACATTTCTTTTGCCTCACGATATGTGTGTCGAGCTCAAGGCGAGTGCTTGTCATCCTTGTAGATAGTTCGACTCTCTTCTCAATCTTGTGATACAAATTCTCGAACGGGTTAACGCTTCACTCAAGTCGCATGGCCATGCTTTCTGAATCTATTCACTCGAGATGGCCCAGAGATATCTCTCCGAATGGGAGGGGCCGGCAAATACCATCTTGATCAACCATGACTCGTAGCATACTTCTCAGCAAATTCGAAAGCTACCTTTATAACTACCCAGTTATGGAGTAACGTTTGGCAACCCATAAGTAAGCCGATTCACATCCCAAGCTCATGCAATGACCTCAGGTCTAGGACTGGCATAAACATCGTACTTGGGACTAACAAATGACAATCATCTCGTTGTGTCTCAGTGCGGGTCTGTCCGACTCGGCAATCTCATTGTCGAGTCCATGCTATTAGTAGGCAACACCTTGTCCTATGACTTGTGAAATATAGTCATCATACTGATTCACATTGTAGTCTAGATTATGTGTCTGCATAATCTCAATGACTAGGGACCATTAGAACAACATCATAGAATATATAGTCTCACAAACAAATCACATATTTATTGATACATATCAGTGATGATGTTCAATGACAATAACATTAATTCATGAATACATAGGAAATAACATCATCACATGATTGCCTCTAGGGCATATCTCCAACCATCAGAACCTCGTGGTTGATCTCCTAGTAATGGGAGATCAAGGCACATGGTTAGAAAAAGAACCTAACATCTCCAGATGACGGGGGTGTCCGTTCGGCCCGATGTGTGACGGGGAAAAATGTTGGGTTTAGTCCCACATAAGAAATTGACTGTGGAGCAAACCTCTATCATATCAGCTTTTTGGGTTGAGTTAGGCTTGAAACCTTAGTTTGTTGTGGACTTTCGTGCACCTACGCCGATAAGGCGTCAGTTCAAGTGCGAGTAGCTGGGCCGAGCCACTGTGCACTCCAGCAAGTGAAATTAGAGCCTCATGGCTGATCTCCTAGTAATGAGAGATCAAGGCACATGGTCATAAAAAGAACCTAACATTTCCAGATGACGGGTGAGCCCATTCGTTCCGATGTGTGACGGGGGAGAAATGTTGAGTTTAGTCTCACATAGGAAATTGACTGTGCGGGAGTACAACATATAAGGTGGGGCAAACCCGATCTATCAAATCGGTCTTTTGGGTTAAGTTAGGCTTGACGTCTTAGTTTCTTGTGGACTCTCGTGGACCTGGGTCGATAAGGCGCCAGCTCAAGTGCGACTAGCTGGGCCGAGCGGATGTGCGCTCTAACAGGCGGCCAGGGACACACCGCGACTTGGGAGCAGCTGAAGCTACGGCGGAGCAGGCCGCACGACGGGGGCGGAGCGACACGGGGGAGATCGCCACAGCCTCTCCCACCTCCAATGCCGCCACTTACCATCCCCATCCCCAACGCCGTCATCGACGCCACCTGCCTTGCGCTTGCACTTGCCTCAGTCCCCACCGCCGTCGCCGCTCACCTCACTGCTTGCCGCACACCAACCAGAGGAAAGGAAGGGAATTGACGGACCTTGACGGGAGGAGCGGAGGAATGGCGAATCGGTTGGCGCCGCAACGATGGGGGATCCCGATCCAGCGGACAATTTTGAGGAGCCCCGAGCGCATTTTGAGGATCGGTTATGTTTGGGGGTGGCGATGTTGTGTTGGTGGAGGTGAGATGAGGGTCTCCTATGAGCGGCCGAGTGTCTGAATGGCCAGGGGGTTATCGGGCCGGCCTGGCCCGACACAGGCCCGGCTCCGTCTAAACGGGCCTAGCCCGGGCACAGGCCCCCGAAGCCCGACAATATAGGGGCCGGGCCAGGCCGGCACCAAATGACCACCTCGAGGCCCAGGCGCGACACGAAGCACAAACGGGCCAGCCCGGCTCCGAAAGCCCAGTGGCCTTAAAAGAAGCCCGTGAAAAAATCACAGCCCAGTGGGCTGTTTATGTGTGCCAGCCCATGAAGAATGGATCGAAATGGTCCATTTACGTAACTTGACACAAACAATCGGTTAGTTCAGTGGGCGGTGAAGGGTGAGAGGGAGGTCGTGGGTTCGTGTGATGAGGACAACCTATTTTCATATCCACTTGAGTGATTATATTAAATAAAAACTTGCTAAATGGGCCCGACGGGCCTAGGGTTGAGGCCTAGACGCAGCACAGGCGGGGCTTCGGGTTGGCCCGGCTCGATTAAATGTGTGCCCGGCCGGTCACAAACGGGCCAGGTATGCTCAATGGTGCGCCGCCCATCCCCACTCGAACACACGTGTCGCCTCCTCTTCCATGCGTCCTCGCCCTTCTTCCCCAGCCGCACGAACCCTCCGCCGGATCCCAACCCTCCATCCCGCCGCACCGACGGTCAGATCCCTCTCCGGTGGGGCCACCGAGTCCCCAAGTCCAGTCGCACTTGTCCTCCTCCGGCCTCAGGACGACGCAGCAGCAGCGATCGAGCAGCCACAAAACCAGCCAGAGCTCGCAAGCAACCCATGGCCATGGCCGTGATGCACCTGGCGCGCCCGGCCCTGACGTCGTCTCCCTCGTCGACGCGGCAGCTCAGAAGGCGCGCGACGTGCCTGCGCGTGAGATGCCGTGTCGGCGGGGACGAGGACCGGGGGAGCGAGGAGGATGCGGCGCCGGAGTCTCTTTTCGCCAAGGAGCTGAGGCGGAGGGGGATGGCGCCTGGGTCCGCGCCTCCTCCGGCGGAGAAGTCGGGGGCGTCAGCGGAGGCTGAGGAGGGCGGGCGCGGGGGAGAGGCGGGGAGGAAGCGCGGCGTCGCGGCGGCGGCGGCGGAGTTCGGGAGGGCCGCTGCTGGGATGGACGGGCAGAGGGAGCGGTCCATGGCGCTCAATAGCGAGGGCCTCGAGGTTTTGCCGCCCTCGCCCTCTTAGTTGGCTTCCATTTCTGACCTTGGCTATCAAGGAATTTGAAAATCTTTGCTTTACTTTCTCCAACTTAAAGAATCAACCAAAGTTCTGCAATGGTCGCGGTATGTTAGTAGTTGAAAGTGGAGCAGCGGATGCTTTGCTATTTGCAGATGGGAAAGCAGTTAAGTATAGATAATCTCGACTTCCATTGCGAAAAAAGAAAAGATAACCTTGACTCATTCAGGGGCGGAGCCAGAAGAAAAGTTAAGAGGGGGCACTTAGACATTCTTAAGAAGCTCTAACTTAAATTAGAGGGGGCATCAATGGTGAAAATCTAACATTTGTACTAGTGAATCAAAATTGAGTGGGGGAATTGGCCCCCATTGCTTATATGCTGGATCCGCCCATGGACTCATTAGTCAAAGTTGGCTGCTTAATTTGCAGGCACCAATTGTGGAAGCCTGTGATGGTTGTGTGTTACAAGTTATTACTACTCCCTCCGTGCCATATTAAGTGCCGAAATATTATATCTATCTAGACGTATTTTAATATATAGATATATCCATATTTAGACAAATTTGAGTTACTTAATATGGGGTGGAGGGAGTACTAGGTAGTGATAAGAGCTGCTCCCTCCGATCCTAAATTCATGTCGACCACGACAAGAATTTAGGATCGGAGGGAGTATTTGCACTGGTCAATAGAATAATAGTGGGAATTTGAGACTTGAGAACGGAGGAAATGAAACATAGTTTTGTGGGGGTAGATCCTGGAATGTCGTTCTTTGCAAAAGGGTGTAGTTTCTTTGTGCAGGTAAAAGGCATGTCAATATGCGTCGTCGACCTTTGTATCAATGTAGCTCTCATTGATAGAAAATTGTGGACATGATCGCAGCATAGTATTATTCTTTCTTTTTCTTTGTTGGTACTTGAGCATGCTTGTCTTATGTTGTGTATCAATGTATCTTCCTCTTTTCTGCAAGACCTAATGATTATTATTTTTTGTCAGTGTGGTACTTTATAGTTGATGCCAATCATTCATTTAAGGCCATGTATACCACATCTATTTCATTATCTGTAGCATGCCTCCCTTAGCGGCCAATATGCATTTTACGTTCTCTTGTCCCTTGTTTATTTCTTGGGAGTATGGATTGTCAGTCAAGATTAACTGGTAATGGCTTAGTACACATTTTTTTTCAATGAACCTTCCGTTGTCATTTGTGTTTGAAGATGCTTGATATGTCAATAGTTGCACTGAAGTCTCCATGTAAAGACTCATTTGCCATTAGCCACTGGGCTACTCCTGTGAATAGTTGTCGTGTTTGTTTATCAAATTAAAACTGATATGATAAGAATGCAAGAGCCAATCTACGTTCCACCTATTTATTTATTTATTTACTTATTTATTATTTCAGGGTCTATTACCACGGGCAAAGTTGCTATTATCTCTTGGTGGTACCTTTTTCCTGGCATTTGGTCCTCTGATTATTGTCACACTTTCTCTTTTTGCTGGTCTTTATTTGGTAAGCTCTTCAATCTCTCTTTGTCCGTGTGTTTACACTCACTCATATAGGCACAATGCGTTTTGTCCCTAATTACATGTATGTCTCAATTTATGAACCATATTATGAAATGGAATGCATATATTTTTCTAAAGCTTTAGAGTACCAGAGTTAATATCCTTATTTAAAGGAATCGGAGTTAATCTGAATATGACTGTTAAGAGAAGTTGACTGAAAGCTTGAAGATTCATTATAAAACTCTTGTTCAGAATTAAAAATTCGCCTTGTATTACCATTGTGTTCTTTGCTTTTAATTTTGTGTGGGAGCACTTCATGAGCTCTATTTGACAGTGAATGTTTATATTCAACAGTTTGGAAATCAGACCTGGATACAATCTTGCTGTTGACATGTTATGTTCATAACCGACTAAACATATTAAGTTTCACATGAAGTTGTGCTCATCATGCTACATTCCAAATGGCAGACTGTTTCATAGAGAAAAAACATGGACAAATTAAACTCTTTTGTGTCAATCAGAATATCAAATGTGTGAGTACATAGGAATTATGGTCCCATTGAATATCTTGCTGAAATATTTTTGTGCCCTGGTTTCCGGACCTATACAAGAAACGAAACAGTTGCAGAAAGAACAAAAAAAATCATGATCTCTGTTCTTTTGAGTTCTCTCTTTTGTTTCTTCAGCTGATATGTGAAGGGAGTGCTCTTTTTGGTATCTGTTAATTGTTGCTACTCGCTAATGTTTTCTCCAACATTTGTGTTGATCAAAAGTGTTCATCTTCTGATTTGTACATGATGCAAGCAAGCTGACATTATGGTTGTCCGGGATTTTCTCATTGTAGTATTTTGGGCAAAGTTTTATACATGATGGGAGCAGCAAACCAGTGACGCCACCACCATACATTGATCCATATGCGCTACTGGAAGACGATAGGATCTCTCGGCCTTCCCCAGATGTGTTCTGAATATCAATGGACGCAGGAACAATGGTCATAGATAGCTCAATATTTTTCCTTTTTTACTAGATATGTAGCTGTAAATGCAAAGCTAGTTGTAGACTGTTGTTATCTAACATTTCCACAATATTTGTGACAAATCTCCGTGCCAAAATCCTGTGGTGGTGGATTCTTCTGCAAGTCTCTACCCATCTATCTGTAATGGTATTCCTTGAAGTACTTAATGGATGTCAAGTTATTCGGGGCTCTGCAGCATTCCAGCTACATGACAAAAGATCTGACAGCAGTAAGTCTTGCACGTAAATTCTCCAATCCAACCATTTAATTAGTGAGGAGGAAACTGATATGTTGCTTCATGAACGTTCCAATCAAAAGAGTACCACTGTTCCAGACATAGCTGCAATCTCCTAGAGACAGATTGGTCCCCAAAATTTTTTATATAAGTGCAGAGATGTCATCAGAAAAAACACTGTTGGTCTAAAGAGCTGCTCCCCTCTATTCGGCAATATCGGGCGTATTATGATTTTCTAAGACAGTATTTTGACCATGAGTTACTCTATTTATAAGTAATATATGCGTGCGATATAAAATTAATCATAAGCAAGTACAATGTGCAACGTATATTAGTAATAAACTAAATGTCGATCAAACTCTCGTCTTAAACTATTCATATACTCTCTCCGTCTAATAAAGGATGTCTCAACTTTAATTAAATTTGAATGCATATGTACACTAAGTCGTGTCTAGATACATCCAAATTTTGACAAACTTGAGACATTTTTTGTTTGACGGAGGGAGTAATATATTTTATGAAGAGTATTATGAAAGTGAGGGCACCCTTCAGAACCTCTTTTGGTTCACAAGCTCAGGTAAGCCTAGCTTTAAAAGAATAAGTAAATATCACATTTTGAAGTTTCAAAAAATTATGAAAGAAAATTTACATGTATGCATCGATGTAAAAATTGTGAGCAACAGGAAAAAGACAAATTATGTCTTGGTCGGTGTCGGTTACTTTTCAAGGATGTTTAACGCGATAGCTACAGCACTGCACGGGTCGAGTCGCCCAGCACCTAGTATCCATCGTTTATGGCTAGGACTACTGGGGTCTCTAATCCCATTTGCTCCCCTATCTTTCATCTCTCAGTGTCAGTGTCGGCGCAGCAGAGTGCTTTCGCCGTTGGTGTTCTTTCCGATCTCAATACATCAATACATTTCACCGCTCCATCGGAAATTCCCTCTGCCCCTACCGTACTCCGGCTTGGTAGTTTCCACCGCCTGTCCAGGGTTGAACCCTGGTTTTTACTTTTTCGTTTTATTTGAGAACCCCTTGAACGCCTTCTCAAAGAGTTCTCAAAAATGCGAGATAGATCTAATTAGACTTTTTTATTTTTTTTCTCCACTAATAGAGCGGGCTAGTTAAAAATCCCTATTTAGGGTAATAATTGGATGGCTTCTCTTGCATTACCAGGAATGAGCGGTTTTGTTGCAGAATTATTAGTATTTTTTGGACTAATTATCCTATCGAATTCCTATAGTGAAATTCCTATAGGATAGAACATACACAGGGTGTACGCATTATATATGAATGAAAAATATTAATTAACTTAAGCATGCCCTCAATTTTCTGTAATGAGTTGCTATTAATTGAATATCTCTTTTTTTTATGAGATTTTTGCTAAAGTTTCGAAATGTACACATGTTTTTATGGCACTTCTGTAAATTACTTTCTCCGATCCTAAATTGTTGTTGAAATATTACATGTATTTGGACAAATTTGAGTCAAGAATTTAGAATCAGAGGGAGTAGTCTTTAATCTTTTTTTTTTTGATAAATCAGCCTTTAATCATCAAAACTTTCCAGGCACTTATGTAAATTGCCTTAGAATGACACATCCGGCGTTACTGTACTAACCATAAACGCCTTTGATTAGACTATAATTAGTAATGAAAAAGTGCCTTGAAATCTAAATTTGGAGGCAGTAGACTTAATAATACCCTAAGCAAACTGCCATTAATACCTTGTCATAGTGGCGTCCCTAACGCCACTCCGGTCATAGGTGTGTTCAACTTCCAGACATGAATCGATGCTCTGTTGATTCCTTTTCGTCTCCACGGCTAATTTTAGTCAGATTTTCATGGGGCTGAGGCAATGTTGAGTCAAACTCCATCTTCCCCGTGTTTTCGCCAGTTCCAGAGAAAATACCAAGACGTGGAGAACTTTACCCGAGCAATATTTTGCCATGTTTGCAGTTCATGAGTCTTGCTGGGTCACTATTGTTAAAGACCATCTATTGCCCTTTCCCCCAAATGCTGGTGGTGATGTGTCTTTGTCCAGATGTAAATCTTACTATGGAGAATATCACTTATAACTAAGATTAAAACATACTTCCTCCGATCCTAAATTGTTGTCGAAATATTATTTTATAAGAGTAGATACATCCATATTTAGATAAATTTAAGACAAGAATTTAAAATCGGAGGGATTAATTTGTGGTGCCTTTTAGGACGGAGTACTAATTTCTTCACACGAATTAAAATCCTTAACACAATGAAGTACGGAGTATCAACCTTCAGTTTTTAAGACCCAACGAGTTCTTATTACTGATGAAAGAGGACTCGACCGCTTTCTTCTTCCCAGCGTTTTCTCTAGTTCCTTCCGGAGACTGTTGTTTGGCCACGTGCCGTTAAATCCGCCTACTCCCCTTCCCGTCTCCTCCGCCGGCGCCGCCGGCCGGAGTGAAATGGGAAGGGGAGCATGTGCGTCTTCCTCTGTCTATAGTAGGGTCTTCGTAGCTGCCTTGGTGTCCTTTCTTTTTGGAGGTGAGCTGGTTCCTTCCATGACGAGTCTGTTTCGACATCCTCGTCGGTTTCAGCCAACAGGAGTTCAAGAGATTTGTTTTGGCTTGAACCAGGCTTCTCTGTTTCTTCCCTTTGTGTTTCCTCCCAATAAATCCAGCCTCGATCTATTTTCTCACCTATCGGAGTCCAAGATCTGCTGCTTGCGGGACTGCTGCCAGCAATTTCGCGATGTAGGCGGTGGGTGCTCTCCCTGCGCCAATCGCCCATGCGGCAGCAGAAGCAGCAGCGTCGGTGCTGCAGCTCGTTGGAGACGAAGCGATGGAATCGATTCCGTCGGGAGGCGCAGAGGTTGTGCATGGCCTGCCTGCGCTGCTAGCCTCGATAATGGGCTGGCCCATGGGGTTGTGCTTGTTCCAGATCCAGCCGGCAACCCCTGGAGTATTTGTTGCGCCGACCATGTTCGATGCCATCGAGATCTCCAGGAGTTGGTACGTCATGGTCATGTAAAAGATCTCCAGAATTCCATACAGGATCTGCATCTTGATGCGCTTGGGCATAAAGTTATTTTTCCTGGCGCTAATGTGGACCATGGCGTCGTCGACCGGGATGCGGAAGTTGTGGCTTGCACCGAGCTCTTTGTTGGTCAAGATGGTAGCCCTGCTGCCACTCTTCTTCTCCGTGCTACTGCAGATGTTCAAGTCCTCCGGTTCAGCCGATGTGTTCTTGGAGGTGAGAAAGATCTTGTGTTCCAAGTTGTTAATTGCCGCGGTGAAATCTTTGTTGTTGCAGCGTGCTCTGATGTGGAAGATCCTGATGGCAACATTGGGGTTCAATTCTTTTCTGAGCAACACTGGATTGCCATCGCAATCTTTTGGTCTTCGGAACACGGTCAGGGGGGCAACAAGTTCATTCAGTGTAAGTGTTTCTGCGGCATTCTGGATACCAGGAAACTTGTTGATCTTTCCGAGGATGTTGAGCCTCTTTCATTCGGGTTGATTCTCCGACGGCAGATGAGATCGCCATCCCCAGATTTAATGAAAGAGAAAGTAACAGGTTGGGCTCGGTGAAGCTGCCTTTAGATCTACAGCTCAACTGCTTTCAACCTCTTGTGGAGAAGCCCGCTCGATTGCTGGGAGAGCAGACGGCTCTTCGGCTGGCTAGCACGCTCGAGGTCCTTGAAGATTACAACTGTGGTTGTGGGTCGGATTTCTCAACCGACCCGCCATCAGGCTCCCGTCGTAGTCTTCCTCATCTTCGGATGCTCGTAGTTCATCCTGTTTTCATCTGGCGCAGTATGGCACTACTTGTAACAGCTCTTTCTTCGAGAGCATTGTAACCCCCTTTGCTGGTTTATGATAGTATAATATCTTATGCCTTAAAAAAAAAGGAGTTCGTGACTCAAATTTGTCCAAATAAATATGGATATATTCATACCCAAAATACGTTTATATACATGTAATATTTCGGTACTTAATACGGGACGGGGTGAGTATATCCAAGGCAATGGAAGATTAACTCAGATCTTTGCATCGAGGAACGCGCAGCAACTTATTAGAAACCACAAAATGTTACTAACATAACATGTAAACAAACTGGACGGCACGCACAAGGAGAGGGAACCGACCGGACTTAAGTTGCTGGCATGGCATGCAATCCACTGACTAACGATCAACTTCATCGTTGCCGGACTGTGTAGATGGTCTGCACGATGGCTAGAGCGAAGAGCGCGATGGCGGCGAGGAGGGAGATGGCCGTCCAGGGGTTCCGGAAATGTGTATGCGAAAGGTAGTCGCGCGACTCAAAGAGCTTCTTACGGAGCCTGTGCTTTCTGATGTATTCATCCATCTCCTCATGCACAGGGTGAGGTTTCTTCTCGATGTCACTGGTGAGCCTGTTGAACATCTTCGCCACGGCCACGTCTTCCCCAACGAGGTTATGGATCAACCCATCGTTGTGCAGCCGTTTCACGTCCTTGGCCGTTTTGACGATGACCTCCATGAACAGCACATACATCGTGACTTCGTTGGTGGCGCTGACGTGGAGACGTTCGAACGCCATCATGTTGAGCAACATTTGCTCGGTGGAGTCATCCACGAGCAAGAAAGGCATGCTCAGCACGCCATGCTTGTCATCAAAGCCGATGTCGCCCACCTCGAACCGGATCCCAGACTTGTAGAGCTTCGCCGCTGACGATTTAATGATGCTATTTTTGTATTCTGATGGGTCGAAGACCAAGCTCTGGCGGGAAATGTCGAGGGGGTGGAGCCCTGCTGCGTCATCTTCAGTTGCCAAGCGCGACGAGGGCATGAACTTGAGCACCATCCTGTTGACAATAATTCGGACAGTAGAATACTCCCGATAGGAGATAATGTTGTCCACGCCGCGCCCGGGGCTGTCCAGCGACACCACCTGCGACGACGGTAACTCATGCCGGTCCTGGTCGTCGAAGGATTGCGCACGGTTAGTCACGTCCTCGCTCAGCACAAATCCATTGTCCAGCATCGCGCTCACCACCTCCACTGCCTTCTTCACCGCCCCCTCAGGCGTCCTCGGCGAGCTCAGCTCCTTCCTTACATAATTTGTTTTTGCAAGCACACATTTACAGTTAGGAAATGTGACTAACAAAATCGAATTCATTCATATTTACGGGTTAGTTAATTGGAAATATAGAAGACGAGCAGCTCTCATACCTCTGTACGGGAGTAGGCATCGGGGCCAGGCAGGTCATAGCCTAGCACTAGTGTGATATTCGCAGAGACATCAAATATGCTTGCTCCCTGGTACAAGTGTATCGAACACAATATTTCAATTCTCATTATTAATAAGAAAAAAAAATCAGATATAGAAGTACTATGCAAGATGACAAGATGGGGAAGGTGATTACAGAAAAGAGCAGGGCAATGTCAGCCCCATGGCGCTCGTTGTAGATCACATAGTAGGCTAAGGCAACCTGCGATGTCTGTGGTTCCCTGCCATGCATGAGCAAGCACAGGAAGAAAGACACATGAGAACATCTAGAGATGAGGGCATTAGTTGTGATCGAATCACTCGTAGGTGACAAGGAGATGGGTGGGAGTGTAGAGTGCAGACCATCGCCTCTCGAAATACTCGATGTCGCCGCACAAGGAGAGGAACTGCTTGACGTTGTCAATATGGGCTTCTGCCGAAACTGAGATGTTGGTCACCTTTATTGTTCTCGCCTGAAATTTAAATGATACCAAATAATATCAATCTACTGACCACTACCAGGGGGTGTCTCGCTCCTAACCCGGCAGGCCTCTCCATGCACGCAGCCACGCACCCCAAATCTGTTCTAACGAAGACTGTTTAAAGGGGAAACAATGATGAAATTACTGATACTTGGCATGCTTTTCTCGATCCTAAATGCTCTTCGTTTATTTGTTCCCTCTATAGCCAAATCCTGGCTCCATCCCTATATATTATATCCGTGTTGCCATCTCTCACGGTCTCACCAGAATATACAGAAGGAAGCAAGAAAAGTTACTTACCGATAACTCCAAGGCGACGATCCTCTCCAGCACCAGAAGCGGCAACTGGTTCTCGATCATGAGCATATCGTTCCGGATGTACGGGATAGCATACAGCTGGCCATGAACACTGAAGATGGGATCATTGGAGTCGTAGTCTTTGAGGTTCGTCCCAGCGTCCGCCCTCATCACCTCGAGCAGGAAGCACCCATCGGTGGCCATCATCTGCAAGAAGTCGTCTCTCCTACGTGATCTGCGCCAGTCGTCCGAGAGATCCGTGTAAGCGTTCAGCAGCTGCTCCGCCACCTCCTCCATGGCTTTGACGAGATCATTTTTCTCCGTCTTGCCGGCTCGCTGCAGGACGTGGGCGAGTGCCCGGCGCTTGTGCGACTCCATGGGCTGCAGTTCGCGGTCACCGTAGTGGTAGGGTCCCAGGGACACCGTCCGCGGCTTGTAGGCGCCGCGGTTGAGGTTCTTGATGAACGCCGGTACACGGTAGATGTACTGCGCCGCCCATTGGGCCTTTTCCTTCTCTGCCATGCTCTCATTCTCGTCCACTCGCCTGGCGCGGCGGTTGAGATTCTTGATGACACGGTTGATGTACTGCGCTGGCCATTGGGCCTTTTCCTTCTCTGCCATGCTTTCATTCTCGTCCACTCGCCCGGCTTCGATGTCCATTCAGCACGCCTCAGCTCTGATGGTGTTTCCTTTGATGTTGCTTCCTGTATATTCAATCAATGGAAACTGATATAGATCGTTTAATATATACTTGTCTAACTAGCTACTGCAAGGATTTAAAAGGTTGACATATGTATGAGCATAGAGCCACAAGCTAAAGACTGGTGAAGTAGCAGAGCTAGGAAGGTGTATTATACGTACGTACTCCCTCCGTTTCACAATTATTGTCTCAAATTTGTCTAAAAATAAATGTATTTATTCTTAAAAAGTGTCTAAATACATGTAAGATTTGGACAAGAATTATGGAACGGAAGGAGTACCGTTTTGCTTCCTGCGCGTGAGTAATTGTCAGAGCTAACGAATTTCCAAGCATCCAAGGAACTTATGATAGAGTACATGAATTCTTCTGCATCCTGGATGTCACTCAAACCCCTCTCTATATATATACAGGACAGCAGTCACGGTATGCAGTAGGATTACTGGATAAACAATGATCTATCGATCTCCTTTCCAACATGGAGTTCCTTTCCACCCATACTGAGAAAGCTGGATCATATACAGATAATATGAGGACTTGAACATATGCGCTCCAAAAAAATTAGTCTAATTAATTAGTCTTGGATATGGAGCAGGAAACGTGATCATATCAATCATGAGGTGTCGGTGTAACCACCCTGATCTCAGTCAAAGCATATATATGCCTTTAGTGCTACACCAGTGGTTAAAGGCGATGACACTCTTTAGTGCTCACTACCACTGATACATCACAAACAGTTCAAAACCTTTCTATTATATAGAAGGTTTCATTAGTGGCCTAATCGTGCCAATCCCCTTGATGGGAATATATCATTCAGCCCATCAGAACACATGCAAGAAAAGGCAAAGGTGTGATTCCATTAATAGATATATTGTGAATATATATTCCCAACAAATAGGAGGGACTATTTTTTTTTTCTAGAATATACCTCGGCAGGTATATCATGCATTAAAAAAGGAGGCCGCGACGCGGCAAGTACAAAGATACAATTACAACTACTCACGCAAGATCCACCGAACATCCACTACACCAAAATCGGAAAAAAGAAGGGACCCATCGAACAATCCCGCGCGTCGCCAAGCATCCCCCTCACGACCAATCTCCCTAATGATGTGAGTAACACTTGGCGTCGCCCCATCAAACACCACCACGTTCCTGTGTTTCCAAATACACCAGCATACAAGGCTAATGGTAGTATGCAGGTTCCTCCGGTCCTTCCTAGCCGCAACCACCCGACCCGGCCACCAAGTCTCCAGACGGTCGAGTGCGCCGGGCAACCAATCCTGCCTCTACCAACGCCCAAGCACAACGAGCCACACCTGCCGGGCGACCACACACCCCAAAAGAAGGTGATTTATGTTCTCCTCATCCTGATCGCACATGGGGCAGCGAGGGGGGTGCAAAGACGATCCGCCGTCCAACAACGCCCTTTAAGCGCAAGCCAGAGAAAGAATTTGCATCTACTCGGAGCCCTAGAGCCCCACACCTCCGCGGCTCCTGGCATGCAAGTGCGCCCCCCAAAAAAGGCTGCATACGATGATGCCGTTGAATACATACCACTCCTTTCCCACTTCCAACGAAGCACATCATCCTCATCCAAAAGGGCCCAACCCTCGACGATGTCCCAAATGAGCAGAAACTCGTCAATGGCCAAGGATGACAACTCCGGTTTGACCCACTTGACCCAAGCCCGGTCAACTAAAGCCTTCACAACAAAGATTTGCCAACCCCGTCCGCTGACCTTCGAGAATAAGTTTGGCGCTAAGTCACATAGGGCCACTCCATCAATCCACGCATCCATCCAAAATCTCACGCGCCGGCCGTTCCCCACGACGATGGAGATGGCCGCCTTGCACAGCTCACGGGAGGCGGGGGGAATCTGAATATCGAACTCCGCCCACGGCCTAGTCGACTCCGTTTGCTGCAGCCAGCCCCACCTAGCCTGCAATGCCACGTTGAGCACCCTAAGATTCGGGATGCCCAAACCGCCGAACTCCCTTGGCGAGCAAACCACTTGCCATGAGACAAGACAATGACCACCGCGAACCTCCTTCCGCCCCTTCCATAGAAATCCACGGCAAAGCTTCTCAATAGCTGAAACCGTCTTCACCGGGAGATCAAGCGACATCATCGCATAGATCAGCATGGCAGAAAGTGTATACCGAACTAGCGTTAGTCGCCCACCCGAGGAAAGCATGGGCGCAGACCACATTTGGAGCCGTCTCTCAACCTTCTCCACAATCAGCGCAATCTGCCCAGCCGAAGGTTTCCGCAAACCAAGCAGCAAACCAAGGTAGGTGCACGGGAATGGACAAACCACACAACCAAGAACGCGATGGACAATCCCAATCTGCTCCTCCGTACATCGGATAGGGTGAGCCGAGGTCTTGAGGAAGTTAACCCTCAATCCCGAGGCCACCGCGAAGTCCTCCAACAAGGCCATACAAGCCCGCAACTCCCCTTCAGCCGGTTGTAGAACCACAACGGCGTGAAAAAAGACGCCCTTTGCGAAAGACCACGCGAGGCCAACCGGCCAAATAGTCCGGAGGGACTACTTTTGATATTCACCAATAACACAAGCTAAAGTAGGGGGCTTCGTGGCTACACATTTTGACAACTTTTGACGTTTACTCCAGCCAAATCAAGGGGTTTAAGTATAGGCACTCAACTATCTTCCCTGCCTTTGATAAAAGCTAGGAGGCACGTTGCAGAACATCTGGCTAATGCCAGTAAGGCACGTTAGTGGCCTAATCGTGCCAGTTATGTAGTTTTATATCTAGTAAAAGGAAATACATACGCGAAGTTGCACTTCAATCTGGTAACAACGAAACAGTTTAGCCTGTAAACACGCAAATCCAGCAACACAATCTCTAAGTTTGTCGGAAAAAGCCAAGCATATGCGATTGCGCTACAGTGGCATGCTAAGCTGGCAGGGGCGCTTGTTTGATCAAACTGGCTCAGATTATGACCCATTAATTGCTACTAACCAGCACTATCCAAGTCTTTATATCTTAGCAGGAAGTTCTGCTCTTTGCTGACATTTATTCGCTGTTGCTGAGCTGACATCCTCCTAGTGTCTCCTTAATCCTTATTGCCCATACCAGCTGGTCAGACCAGACAGAGATCCTACAGTTTATATCTTGACACTGGATTAGCAATCCCTGAACTCTGATTTAGTTTTTTCTTTCAATCATCCAGTAAGGTAGCCTTTCTCTCAAAGTTCAACTCCACAACACTAAGGGTAATTACCCACCAACACAAAGATTCCTTTGGTGTGCCTTTTCAACTTGAACCTGTCAGGCAACTAGACATTCTACATCATATACTCTATTCTCATAGGCGACGCAAAATTGAGTTACACAAGTAACAGAACCAACAAACTATCATGCAAACCAAGCAACGAACCAAAAGCAGCACAAACAATTGAAGTACATTCAGGCCAGATTGTAGTCACAAATGACATGATACGGGTGCGGGTGGCCCGATCTTTCGATGAGATTGATAACTCTCGATTTGGGTAGGAGGTGACGTTGACGATCCGACTACGGGCTAGGAGGCAGCGCCTTAGCAATCGATACACCAACTCCAGAGGGTTATTGATCACGCGGGGGCACGATCAACCTGACCACGAAGGTCTTTGTTCCTGCAAGCAATCGAAGAACAAGCAAGAACAAGATAAATAGCAGATGCAATCTAAAATTGCGAGTATACTATATCAAACCAATGTCTCAACGAGACGATAAGTTGGGGTTCCGAAAGCGGTAAAACAGGTGGTCTAACCGACACACGCGATTACACGAAGTAGTAACGATGGCTAACTTTTAACTAAACAAAACCCAAGGCTCCTTAGGGGGGCTCATGGGGTATATAAAGGAGGAGGGAGAGATATTTTCGTCCACCTTGAATAAGGAGTCCGAAATCCAACTCTGTCTCTAACTTTCCTAACAAACTATAACTCTTTAGGAAACAGAAAAACAGATCCGTCAGCTTGTTTTGTCCGCCACGGTCAGCACGAGTCGAATCTCTTGATGGGGCCAGATCCGTTGGAAAGGTCTTATAATTACCTTTCCAACAAGTACTTGTTTGCTTGATTTAGACTCCGGATGCGGCCTGGGTGATTAAAACAAATTCGGGTCTTCTAACAGCTCGGACCCGAATCGGATTCAACTTTAATTCGTGATATTTTTCTCTAGCAAGCTCCGAATCATGTGCCGTTTGATTTGTTGGAAAGTAGACTTGATATGCTTCACTTTGAATCTCCCTTTGCAGGCTATAACATTTCATCTTCACTTTGGACTTGTAAAGTTCAATAAGATGTCTACATAATAAGATTACACAAGATAGTAGCTCCGTCTCTTTGCAAGTAACATATTGAAAACATTTTGTAATTGAATTCACTTGATTATAATTATTAGAGACACCAACAATTAGGGTTCTAATGGTCGTATCCATGGTTAGCATGTCCATATCATGACAGCACAATGAAAAAATAGCACCCCGTGATAGCGTCTGAGAGGGAGTTGCTGCTACACTTAGGCTCCGTTTTCTCCTCTACAGCCAATATGATCGTGATAGCAGCGCTATTCCAGGAGTAGGTTATCAGATGAAACCCATTCAATTTGCAGCCCTCTTTCGGCCCAAATGAAGACCCAGGATGTCTAATCTGCTCCTGATCGACCAAAAAACCTAACACCTCCCTGTTCCCCACTCTCACGGTCTCACCTCTTGCGGTGGATAAGTGCAGAGACGAGAGGTTGCTTCCCTGTGCTGAAACTGGCGGTGAGGGGCACCACGGCTACTCCATTCCTGCTCCGACACACCATCCCTTCTTCAAGATCACCATGGCACCACGGCTGGGCGGCACGAACAAATGTCGCAGCAACTGCCTTATGGACTTGTGTTTATGCCATGGAGTTTGGCCATTTGGACACCTATTTGCTTATGGGATTGTGCCTGTAATCGTCCTGGGCAAGTATTTATATCATGTTTCTGCTGAATATCTGCTGAACTCCCTTGTTTCTGCGCCATATGCACCATTTATTTTACAAAACACCAAATGATTTAGCGTCCGTATAGCACGCTATAGCATCTGTAACAGCTGGAGGAGGCTGACGCTAAATCACTTAGCATGCTATTTAAAACCATGGATAGCACCAACAAATGGAAAACAAAGAGTATGAAATAATACTTAATGCACATTCAAAATCCAAAGGGTATCCTTGTTCCATGCATACACCTAGAAGCTGCAAATTTCCAGTGATAGATAGTCCCAAAGCAAAAATTAGTCAAGTACAAAGAGTATCGTACTCGCTGCATATGATGCATGCATAAATGTAGGCAGGTCAAAGTCGAACTTATAAGATTTATCTGAGTTGATTTCATGGGTCTTGTGTGTTTAATTGTTTATGGTCAAATGAGGAATCTAGTTGCAGTATCCAGTAGGTATAGCAGCTTTTTTTTGGGCCTTGTCGAAAATTAGGAATGCAGCATATTTTAGGCATGTATTTCTTTATGATCCAACTACCATCGTAGCTCAGACAGATCAGTGGTTTTCATATTGGGCTGCAGGTTTACAAGAAATACAGTGCCAAGGAGCAAGATTGCGGCTGTAAGTAGTGGCTGAAGTGTTCAGCCACAAACAAGGATGGGCACCCATGGTTCTGCGGATAGCAGGTTAATGCCCAGGTTTTGATATGGGTGTGTTCTTCTATCTAGTTCCTGGGTCTGGTTTTAGGCTGTAGGAAACAGTGGCTGGTTATCATGTTTGGCTAAAAAGTTTTTGTGCAACGAGGCTGTTTTTTTCTTTTTTTCTTTTGGGTGTTAAATTGCAACCAGTCCTGAACCTGCAGGCTTCTCTCCTGTTGGAGGGGAGACAGAACCATCAAACGTTGAGTTTTTGTTCTCTCAAACATGCAACTAAATGCATGTTATCAACCTCTTGTTTGATAGTGATAATGCACGAAATATATAGGAAGAATGATCGTAGACTCTTATACATGCTCTGGAATGTATGGGAGGAAAAGAAACAGTCCCAGCGAGATCCTCCAAGAGGAAACGCTACAGGCGGTGGAGGTGGCCTACAGGGCAATGGTGGACATTTCACAGAGTTCAGTGGTAGGTCCTGTACACAAGATAGTGTCCTTTTGTGGGTTCAGGATTCTTGTTAATGATAATTACTCTGGCTTGTTTTTTGGTTTTCTCTTCATGAAATTGGCATAGCCCTTGCCTCTCTCAAAAAAATCACATGGCCGAGAGTATGCTACGATTTATCATCACCACACCATGAATTATCTCCACAACAGATTATTTATTGGATGCAATACTTGTAGGGTTAAGTAGCCTGCTGACACTTTGAAAAGAGAAATCAACACTGCTAGATAAAAATAATAGAAGATAATAAGGATCAGTGATCAGCTAACGGGCAGAAATAGTAGCTAAAGTACTAAAGGAACACGTACATTTTTGCAGATTATTGATGATCTTAGAGTATGAAATTTCTGTCTTCTGTGGTTCGTCACGCACTAATCCATCAAGAAAGAACATATCATCTGATATTTATTATAATAAGATTGATATATGGATGCATCACACCGCTTTAAATGACAAAGTAATTAAGCTGAATACTAGTGGAAGACATGCATACCTGCTTCGAGAAAGAAGCTTTTGTCTTGTGTGGTTCATGATGCACTGATAGATGAGAAACATCAGAGATCACCCAACATCTATTACTTGCAAGATGCATATATTGGTCTGCTAGCTACGCCGATGCATCATCGCCACTTCCAATACATGCCAAAGTAAGTTACTGACATAAGTATCAATATGCGCGGAAGGTACAGAAAAACAAAACGACCTAAGAAACAAATCGCAACAAACGATCTAAGCAACTAATCCCAGTATATTTAATTTAACTAATTAAACATGCCTTACTACCTTGCTGAACACGAGCGTCGGCTTGCTGGGATTCACGTCGAGTGCTTTCCGAATTATAGCCTCTGCAGCCTCAACCTCCCCAGGGTCAGGCTTGGACCACCTCCCTACATAGACATGCTTAAGCGAAGAAACATTCTCCAGGCCGAAATCCAAATTTCCAAATTGGTCCCATGTTTGCCGCACCGATAAACGTATCTTCAGGGTTTGGAGTTTTTGCATGGCTCCTTGAGCAAACTTCAGCTCCATAACGCGACTGGCGATCTTGAGACTTGTTAGACACTGGAACGGATAGCTACTGTCAATCAACAATCTACTGTGTCTCTCTTGTGTAGGTTCAACAACCCATATGTCGAGATCACACAGAGATGGTATGCTCCCAAGGACTTGAAGGTCCTCCACTCTCAGTGTTTTCAAACCATGGATTACAAGAAAAGAGAGGCAGGAGAGGGAGGACATCCATCTAGGCATTGCACAGTTGATGAAATTGATCAGATGAATGGAGTGAAGCTGTTGAGGCCCCGGTGACAAATTTTCACCTCCAAAATCTAGGCTGAGATTGGCACCATTTATTCTAATGGTTTTGAGATTGACCAGGTTGGAGAGACACTGCCGGAAAGGTTCCTCATAGCTGCCGTTCCATTCATCAACCTTGATAAGAACATTCCTCAATTTCGTCAACTTGCTCAGATCATGCAGCATGGTTGGAGACGTGACATAGATACCTGGAAAATCTTGCAGAGATTTTAAGTTCCAAAGACCTTCCGGCAATCTCACTGACATGTCAATATGCAGGTACACTAGTTGTGTTAGCTGCACAAATTCTGATGGCAACACTTCTATGCCAGTCTGACTTATGTCCAGTACCTTCAAGAACTGCAGATTCCCAATCTCTACCGGAATCTTAGTGATGGATGTGTTGCATAGCGACAAATACCTTAAGTGAAACATACTACAAATAATCTTAACATGATAATTATCCACATTCAAACAACAACTTAAATCCAACGCGCGCAAGACTGGAAAGCTTGAGAGCGCGGGCAACAAATTCATATCTTGCCCAAATACAAAAAGTGACCTCGCATGGAACAAGCTCATGGTTGCCAACTGCTTGAAATCATCTTCATTTATTTTTTGTACAGAAAGTCGATGGATCTTGCTTGATGCAGACACAGGTTGCAGATCACCTAATATTGTTAGAAAATTCTCTTCACTTGACAAGGAAGTGACAAGGTCACGCACCATATCATGTACACGACAAGCGCTCGCTTTATTACCACTCTTAATATCTACAGGTTGAATCAAGCTTTTGTTAATGAGCTCATGAAAGTAGTCCTCTCCTACTTCATACAAGCTCCTCCCATGTTCTTCCTGAACAAAGCCTTCACCAATCCATTGCCATATCAAATCTTCAGCTACAATCGTATAATCCTCTGGATAGATACTGATAAACAACAAACATGTCCTTAAATGTGCTGGTAGGTCGTAGTAACTGATTGATAATATCCTTCTCATGTCCTTCATATCAGGACTATCTAGTAGCCCAGAACCCATAGATTGGTACACTTTCAACCAATCATCTCCACCTTTAGTAGCTAGCATACTAGCTGTTGTAATGATAGCTAATGGTACTCCACCGCATATCTTTAAAATGTTCTCAGATATTTCAGCTAATTGATTAGGAGGACATTTGTCTTCAACACCAAACATTGTTTGGTAGAATAACTTTCTTGAGTCAATAGGGGAAAGAGGCTTTAGGTCTAACACAGCAGCAACTTCTTTGGCAACATCAAGAATGCGAGTTGTCATGATTACTCTACTTCCACATTTGTTCTCAACCAGAGCATGTTTGAGTGTTTTCCATACAGAACTGTTCCATATGTCATCAATCACAATGAAATACCTATAATAGGATACCAAGGGACCATATATTAGTAATTAGTAAAGTGTGAATCTCTTTCTTTGGGGACACACAAATGAAAGTGTGTTAATAGAAAAGAAAACGAGGGAATTAATCGAAATGTGTTACCAGTATTTAGTCAATATCTAGTAGTATAGACAGGAGCCTCCGAGGTAGAGATAATAAAACTTAAAAGAAAGTGTGAAGATAGAAACTGAGGAGACAAAGCATATAACCACATCTTTCTAAGATGTTTCAGAATACCATGCTATTATTTAAGGTTAAATTAGATGTCGCTACTACTTAAGAAATCATTTCTTATTTACACAATCCTATTAGTGAAGGATCATACATTACTTTTTTTTACGGGAATAAGGATCATACATTATGAAGGATAAGAGTACTCAAGCCATGCAACATGCTTATTTTAGTGATGTACTTATGGACTAAATGTCTTAAGTAAGAAAAGAATCAAGCAAATGATAGATATATCCCATAACAGCACATGGGCAAGCTCTGTAAGAAATTGGAAGTCCAGTTAGACTCCTGTGAAACATTTGAATATTGCATTGCTATGAAGTTCAAAGTTTTGAAAATGCAAAGAAGAATTTTGATTTTTCTTATACTCCCTCCGATCCTCAATTCTTTTCTCAAAATTGCCCAAATATGGATGTATCTATTCTTAAAAAATGTCTAGATACATGTAATATTTCGACAACAATTTAGGATCGGAGGGAGTATATTTTTTACGGGAATTTAAATTAAAAACTCTTGAAAACTACAAAGAAGTGTCACGTGGGTATAAACAAGGGCCACCATCAAAACTGGATTGAAATTAAGCAAGCATCAATGAATAACCAAGTTTAACAACTAAATTGACAAAGCTGATGCAGATTCGTACCTCTTGTTTCGAAGAAAATCTCTTAGCTCGCTGATAAGCTGTGCTTCACTCCATGTTGCTTCATTGATGCTACTATACTTCTGCTTGTCAAGTTGATGCAGTATGTTCTTAAAAATCTTCTCAATGTTAGGATTAAGAGACATGGAAACAAAAGCCCCACAATCGAATTGGGATTTAAGCTTCTGATACACAACATTAGCAAGAGTCGTCTTGCCTAATCCTCCAAAACCAACAACCGAGACTATCTTCAGCTGCTGCTTCGATGCCTCATCTGCCTCCTCCATCAGCATGTTGACTAGCTCTTTCATTCTCTCTTCAATGCCAACAAGTTTCGTCTCCTCTTTGTATAGAGCTGATAGGCGAAGGCTATCAATACTTGTGCCAACAGGCTGTACAACAACTTTGTCCAGCTTATACCTCTCACGCCGTGCAGTGACCTCCTTGATGCGGCTCTTGATGCCTTTGACCTCGGTGCCGACCTTGCGGCGAATCTTAGCCTTGGTCAACAGGTCGATGCTCCTATAGATGAAACCCATAAAGCTCTGCACCTTTTTTTCTTCACGGCTGTCGAGGCGCACCACGAATCTGTCGATGCTGTCCTCGATTTCGTAGGAAAGATCCTTGACATCCTTGGCCCAAAGCTTGACCAGCTTACTAGGTGGGTGGTCAATCGGCGCCTCCGAAACCTCTAGCAGGGCAGCCTCCATTCTCTCCAACTCGGCTGTGAGGAACATGATTTCTCCCCTAACCTTCTTCTGCAGACAATACTCGTCCTTGATCAGGTTAACCAACTTGGGCAGAAGGGTGCTCATCGCCCCCGTCACCACCTCCATCTTCGCCTCGAAGCAGGGCGCGGCGGAGATTTTAGTAAGAAGCCGACGGGACTACCGAAACACCTCCCAATATCAGGGGGAGGGTCTGCAAAATCCGAGAATCAAAACACAAAATCAGGACATATGGATCATGGACAACACAGGAATCTGAAGCACGGAGCTTGTGGCACCAGCAAGCCGAGCGGCGGTTCACCTGCGGGCGGAACGACCGGCGGCGACTCGGCGAGGGCACACACGATGGCTTAGAGTAAGAGATGCGGGGGAAGGCAATGATGGAGCCAAGCAAGGAATGCCTGACCTCTAGAAGCCGTCCCGGAGTCCTGTCGAGACGCGCACGCGAATAGTGCCACCGACGGCGACGGCGACGAGGAATCAGTAAATTCTAGGCCCCACGCACCGAGTTAAAGCCCTACCTCGCGAGGAACACTAGAGTCACTAGACACGTAGACACAGGGCTCATTGTAAATTACAAAACATAGAATAAGAGCAAAATTTAGGAATGTGGAAGTGTCAGCATTGTGTGTTAAATTGGGGTGTCAATTTGGCATTTGGCACCGTTTGAAGATGGTGCCAAAACAGAAAAAATGGGAACCGGAGCAGGAGTTTGCTCCGATGCCAAATTGTGAGAAAGCAATAAACAAGTGCATGGTTTGGGTCAGGGCTAGTACTAGCAGAAAAAGAAGAACATGCAAGAGAGTTTTTTAATTATTGTTTGTGAGATCAAGATAGGCAATTAGAGGTGGGCGAATGATTGCGCAGAAGCAAATTATAACTTTTCTCGAAAGTTCAAACCCTAAATCACCTTTCTATCCGTGATAGTAAAACAGCCGTAACTTTTGATTGGATGAACCAAAAAATACGTATGAGTATGCAAAAGAAAAGTATTGAAATTATCTAACCAACTCAAGAAGAATCAGCTCAATTGGACTTACCAATCAAAAGATATGATCAAATCAATAACAGCTGACAGAAAGTTATGAGAATTAATCTATAATCGATTTCGAGGAATAACAAGAAAGATGAAGTAATCGCGATCTTCCTGATCTTGTGGTAAACCTGCAGAAAAGTATTATGAACTCGTGATAAACCTGTAGCAAAGTGTTAAAAGATCTAGCACGAAGATCCGAGAAGAACAGAGATGACACCGCCAACGAATCTCTTTATTGCAACGATGTCGATCGATTATAAAAGATGCAACCATGCATCCAAGAACTCTTCAAGAATTGATCTAAATCCAAAGCTCTGAGTTCCCTCACGTCCTTGCTAAAACCGAGTCCGAATCCAACACGAACTCCTCTGTCCCGGTCAGTATTTCGCCCGTGAGGCCCGCATACGACCTCGGATTGAGATGACTCCAAAAGCAAAGTTGTTCGTCTCGACGACCCGCACAAGTTTCATGTGGACCACTTTTCCATCCGACGGCATCTTGATGATGCTACTATTTAATCTTTAAACAGCTCTTATCCAGCCACGGCTGAACCTACATATCTTCACGTCGATGCCACTCCATGCCATCAACTCTTCTTGTGATGTCTTCAAAACTCGACCATCACGTATCGAATATCTCCAATACCGTACATCTCCGGTATAAACAACGTACGACAAAACGGTGCCCTCCCAGATCATCGTAGCTTTTACTTCCATTGTTCCTTCGCACGAACGTCCCGCATGACCTTGATCCTCGACCTCAGCTTCTCCCAAGATTCGTCCCTCAATCCCGTCATCGACCACATTCCTATAGCTCCGGCAACATCTGAAAGCGAACACACAAATAACCAGTACGAGCACAAGTCCATGACTTGACTCAGGATAAGTTTCACACAACTCACGCCATGTTTTCACATAAGAAACTAATGGATCAGCACACCACTAGCAAAGCACTAAGTCCAAACAAGATACATGTCATCACATAAATATCCATATTATCCAAAATATCCACATCAATGTTTCATCTAAACACTTGCCAATGTTACACATCACCTATGATTTCACATTGTTGCTGACATGGGTGGGACCCAACAATGAGGAATTTAACACCGCCTACGTTGCGGAGAAATAAGCAAATTTGGCAACGGTGCTAAATGATGTCGAGGTGGCAAATTTGGCTTTGCACATTGCTGATGTCCTAAAGCTTGTCATACTGGGACTAACGTAGGTAGGGAGTATGCGAAAGTGTTATTTACCGGGAAGGCTACCTACCGGTGCGCGGTTGTCCAACCAGGTTGTGCCACCTA
This sequence comes from Brachypodium distachyon, assembly GCF_000005505.3. Classification (NCBI taxonomy): domain Eukaryota; kingdom Viridiplantae; phylum Streptophyta; class Magnoliopsida; order Poales; family Poaceae; genus Brachypodium; species Brachypodium distachyon. Next base: position 17,290,015 of record NC_016134.3, on the reverse strand, counting down.
ATAGAGTTCAGCGGCACCTCTTTCCACCCAGTCATCTCACCAACCCATTAGTACCATTTTCAGGCCATTGCTAATATTTCATCGGAACACATTATATCATTGATACATCATTGACAACTTTATTACCGTACGACTTGAATATCAATTATTTTTTATTTAAAAAATGAGTTAATTACTATATCATGTTTTTATTGTTATATCATTAAAATAATTTTGCCAAGGAAATTTCAATGATATATCAATGGAAGTTCAGCCATATAAACATAAATTTCAAATGATGTATCAATGAAATATGATATGTTTTGGATTCTAACGGTGCATCTATGAAATTTCATTGAGATATCATTGTTTTTTTATTGGCATATCATTGAAATGATTTTATGCCATCGGAATTTCACTGATATACACATAACTTTCATTGATTTTTCAACGAGTTCAATGATGTACACATAAATTACAATGATATTTTGAACAATTTCAATGATATACACATACATTTCAACGATATATCAATGAAATTTCAACAAATCACAGATCGTCATTTCCCTCATGACAGATGAATACATGAATGAGATATCAATATTCTGAAGCCAACAGAAGAATCATAGGTGATTGCTTGGTATGGAACAAAATAAACGCTTGGTTGAGAATGCAAAGGGAATTTGCTTGGTATGAAACGAAATAAACGATACATCAATGAGATATATTTCAACTTGGATTGGAACTGAACAAAATCTAGGATACATCAATGATCAATGGCATACCAATTTTCTAAAGCAAATCAAATTAGTTCGAAATCTGGACCAAACAAAACGAAAATCCGAACCCAATCACACAGATCATCATCTCCCTCACGTCGAATGTAACAAATCACAAATAAACATCACGAAAATCTGAACCTAATCACAAAAAATGGAACCCAATCAACGAAAACATCAATGAGATATCAATGATACATACATCAAATTTCTGAAATTTCATTGACTATCCAAATCTTTGTAATCCAAAATTGCAGTCCGTGCACCACACCAAATCAATCAATCAATGGTACATCAAAATCTTGCCACGAAGGGATTACACCACACGACACCAAATCGAGCCTTGATCTGTAAAGAGAGAGAGAGAGACAGAGGACATAGAGGCAGAACCGTGCGGAGGGAGGCGGATCCAGCGGGAGAGTTGGCGGCCCGCACGGGGGTAGGAGGCGGTGAATCCGGGCGCCGGCACGCCAGATCTTGCGGCAAGGCTGCGGCAGCCCACGCGGGGGGAGTCGGCGGCCAGCACGGGGACAGGAGGCGGTGGATCCGGTGGGGAGGCGGCGAATCCGCCCACCGGCGCGCCGGATCTTGTGGGAGGCGGCGGCGGCAGCCCGCGGCAGGGGATGAAGGCTGGGCGGCGAGCATGGTCCACGGCCTCCATGCCGAGCGGCACGGGGAAGGAGCAGACCGGGAGGGAGGGAGGCTCTCGTGTGGAGGTGGGGGCAGAGGAGAGAAGAGGCAGTGCGCGTGGAGGTGGGGGAAGGAGGAAGAGGAAGTGGGGATCGATCTGGATCGGGGAGAGGAGACCGACGAAAATATCTTCTCGCTCACGTGAACCTGTGTTTCTCTGCACCAATCTTGAGGACGACTGGATGGTGAAAAACGTCCTGGTAGGTAGCCGGCCCGCTAGAATTGTTGTTCTCTAGGGAGTATCGGAAAAGTCATTTCTAGCGGCTCCGCTATGTAGCGGTGTGTGCACGGACTGCCACGTGGTATCCACCCGAACCAATATCATATATCATTCAAAAATATATCTTGTACCAATAAATATATTTTTCACATACCATATACAAATATCATATACCATTGATGATAACATATATGGATGAATATCAATATCATATACCATTTGATGATACCATATATCAATGGATATCAATTAATGAGGGGGGGCCGGCCCAACGCCATGTGGCGGCAGCCTCTGCACGCACCGCTACGTAGCGGAGCCATTAGAACCGCCGCTTTGAGGTAGTATCATACTATCATGTAGTGGCACCTAAGCATATGTTTGATGTGGCATAGCATTAAATGAAGAAAGAAGAGATACCGATATCATAATCGTAACATAAAAAATTTCAAGGCATGACTTCTCTTATAAAGAAGTAAATGAAGGCTCTATAATACTATGCTTCTGATACTATTAACATAGAGTAGTATCATATTCATAATACTACTTTTATGTTACTCCCACTATGACCAGCCTAACGATCCAATTTCACTTCTACGAAAAAATAGGTTGGACCTAATGTTAATTTTTCTTCAAAACAAAGGAATTCCATGAGATTTTTAAGGAATCGTTTGCATCTACAGTGAATTTTCCTATGGAATTTTCTATGAAAATCCTACGAAACGAATGAGGCCTACTAGTATTACCGGATCCACACATAGTGGTCTAGTTACTGGCGTTGAAGTTATTGCCTTCATAGTGGGCAAGGGGGTTTGTAATAGGCAGACAACCGCAAATACGCAAATGGGAATTTTGTTTTGCCATTTTTTGCAACTTTTTATTTTTTGTTTGCTGGTTTTTAATTTCTTTGAGCTTTTATTTTTTAAACTTTTACTTTTTATTCGAAGGTTTTGATTTTCAGCTTTTCATTTTTATATATTTATTTTTAACTTTTATTTTTCCACAAAATGTTTTTTTTAAAGGAAATCATACCTCGGAGGAGCCCGATCCCTTCAACTCGGGCGACGATGGCATGCGGCGTGGTGGGGGAGGACCTCCGCCAGAGCCCCTCATAGGAAGGCGACGCGAGGGGCACGCGGGTACGCACGGCGCCATGAAGAGGCGGGCGCATCGCTCCGGGAGAGGGATGGGAGGGGAGGCGGAAGGGGGAAGGGGGCGCGGTCGGAAAGGAGGAAGGGGGGAGGGGGCACCTGTGCCTAACCTCTTAGAGACACTCCTTCATCCGGCGAGACGTGCCTGCGCGAACGGCCGCCGAAGAGGGATTGCAATGGAATAGGTGTGATAACATGAGTACTTGCATTTATTATTTGTAGGAGTACTTCAATCCATATCAAATCGGTAAGCATCAAAAACTTCTCGTACAACACGTATACGGTAACCAAATAGGTTACTCTATATGCTACTCTCTTTATCAACTTGTTGCCGCATAAGCAAATTTGCTGAGCGACCCATAGTTATTGCCAAAGTTATCTACACTATGACCATGTGCCTAAAGTTATTACTGACTTCCACTAAAAAAATGATACTGACTTAAAATTACAACATACTCCCTCAGATCCATAATAAGTGATTTTATACTGAGTGTTTCTACGGTACCCCTATACTGCTAAAGGTGAGGGAAGCAGCGTATAAATCAACACCGTTGATTTGTTGAGGGTATATTAGATATTTGCGTTGAAATAAAAGGTGTTTTCTTTTTCTTTGTTCGTCAATAGCATTAATAGCATTCCTGACGGGGAATCCAGTCCATTTGCTCTCATCAGGTGTCCCTATCTGTTGTACATATATGATCGTTCGCCGCCCTCGCCCCTTGTTGACCTCAATTGCTCCTGCCGCCGCCCTCGGCTGCTCGTCGACCACGCCCCGACCGAGGAATGTTCGTTAGGCCCTTGTCTTCGTGAAAAGAGATGGGTTTCAGAAAGGCATCCTTTTACTGTCTAACACTGATAAACCAGGTTCAAGCTGAGATGTACTATTTGTTTTACTACTCGATGATTTTTGTAGCCTAAAGTAGGCATCAACATGGAAAAAAATACTGATACAAAGATTTCACGAAGTACTGACCCGAGGAAGACAACATCCAGGGAATTTTTTTATTAAAATAAAACTATCCATCACTTGTTTTTTGATTGCCCTTTGGCTCGCTTAGTGTGGAGAATGGTCTTTGTGACTTTTAATCTCCCGCCTCCCACTTGCACCAGGAATATGTTTGGTCGTTGGCTTAATGAAATGGAGAAGTGCCTCAAATCGCTCATCCTTGTTGGGTCGTGTGCGATTTTGTTGGTCCATTGGAAATTGTCGGAATCATTTAGTTTTTGACAAAAGAAAGTATCCAATTTTTTTGCAGGTGGTCTGCCGGGTGACGTACTGGTTCCGTTCTCGAGCCCACTACTTTCGATGGTGGCCAAGGAATATATGAAATCTGGGTGCAGCCGTACGTAGATGGTAGCACGCGAGTTCTACAACCGGTTTGGGTGGCGCCCCGCTCGTAACATGGATACTCGATGATTTTTTGTAGCCTATTTGTTTTGCTTTTGAGCTATTTTGAGATGTAGTTGAGATTGATGCAGATTAATGATACGATACTTTGACTTAATAATATTATGACTGTGTGCATCGATCGATGCAGATTGATGATACGATACTTTGGCTTATTAAGTTCAAGGTGTCCTGATTAGGTGGGGCCCACATGTAAGAAAACATATCAAAATGACTTAACCCTCCATTTTGGACAACTTGAGACAATTAGACACAAACGTGTGGTTTTTCAGAGAAATTAGCAAAAATTGTGATTTCGTGAGAAGAACGCCTAATACCGTACCGTGGTTATGTGAATTTTTTTTTTCTGTTCATATACTTCCGTGATAACACGCCTAGACGTTCTACATCATTATACTCTATGCTCATAGGCGACCGTAAAAGTGATTTACTACACAAGTAAAGGAACCAACAAACTATCGAGCAGACCAACTGACAATCAAAAGCAGCAGCAGCAACATTAATTGAAGTAGCATTCAGGATTGTAGCCACAAATGATAGAACCAATAAATGGAAAACAAAGAGAAAGAAATGATACTTATTGCACATTCAAAATCCAAAGGGTATACATGTTCCGTGCAGCGTACTCCAGCTAGAAGCACGGGATGATGACAGACCAGTGAATCTCAACGAGAATTTAACCCTTACTTCAGATAATCTAGGATGGCGAAGATGGTCTGCACAACGGTGAGTGCGAGGAGCACAGTGGCGGCGATGAGGGAGATGACCGTCCTGGGGCGCGGCTCCGGAAATGCGTGCGGACAAGATGTTCGCTTCACTTGTTGAACTTCTTCCGGGGCGTGTGTTTCTCCAGGTATGCTTCCATATCTTTATATACTCCTTCCGATACATATTAAGTGACATTTTATTACATGTATCTAGACACTTTTTAGACATAAATATATCCATATTTGAGTAAATTTGAATCACACTTAATATATACGCCACACCCCGCCCTCCGGTGCTGCGCTTTCTTCTCACCCAAGTTCGATCCCTCAGAACAAAGGCCCTTTGCTTCGACGCAGGACATGGAGTTTTTTTCGTACAGTTCCTTGCTCAAGATGGTAGAAGCTGGGCTGCTGCACGTGAACAGGTATGTGGGCTCGCTCTTGTCGTTAACAACAAATTAACGAGGGTAAAACCAAAAACCAAAAGGCCTACTTTCTGGTTCCCCGAATGCTGTTTTGTTTGTTCTCTCCGAGATGTCATCTTTTTAAGTCTGAACGGTAAAAAAAATATAAAAAAATATGCTCCTTCTTTGTTTTTGTTCTTCGATGCTAGAGATGGAAACATCCACCGCCCATATTAACAATTGAAACCTTTCTTTGTTCGCAGCACTGGGGGGTGTTACTAGGCTCCGACGCCCCTGAATGCCAATCCCCCGAGTCTTGCGGCGACGGAGATGCGTGCTCTCCACGCAGCGCGTCGCATCTGTCGGGTGGATCGACAAAGGACGGCTCATCATGCCTAAATGACAGCTTCGATCATTCTCAAGATGTAGCGAATCTGTCGTTCTTCGCGAGTCTGGACGCAGCTGTTGACAGCGGTAAAGGGAACTCCTGGGGCGAAGCACCGTTCTCTCGTGAGACAGATTGTACCCACAGCGGTGTCCCAGGACATCCTGGCATCCAGGAGCCGCAAGAGGGCCGTGGGCATGTTGCGTCGGAGAGGCGCGTCGATTTGGGCATAGGGTCCAGATGCTCCGGAAGGAGGTTAGTCCTTCGATAGATTACATCCTCGTTGTTGTTTTTTTCGTAACCTTTTATTTTCCGAACCGTCACAATTAAACCTCCATGTGCTCCATTTGTCCATATCGCCAACACGATTTTGCTTTTATTGGTGGAAAAAAGTACTGCTAATAGTACCATTAATTCCCCGGAATTGCTATTGGCAATAAAATGTCTGTTACTCTGTCCTCCTCACGTATTTTTTTCCAGCGATTATAGAGTACATGTTGATCTTGAATTAACACCAGCTCGAAAATCTTGTTTTTTTTTTGCGCGTGCATGAATGATACTTCAGGAAAAGGTTTCCCGACGGCGTCCCACAAGCCAAGTTGTCGCCTTGCGAAAAGTCCGCTTTCCAACAATGCGTCGAGAATGCGAAACACCGCGATAGCCAGTACGTGTTCCTGCCGTCGTCGGTACAACATTCAACACAAGGGAAGAGGCTTACGAATTCTATAACTTCTTCTCATGGGAGGTTGGTTTTGGTATAAGGTACGGGAAAAGCAGAAGAAACGAGTCCAGGTACCAGAATAGCCAGGACATTGTATGCCAATGTGCGGTGAGTCCTCACTTGATTAGAAGAGCATAAAAATATGGACATGGTTCTCTACGTATTCCGTCGCAGCACAAAAAAAAAAGTAACCTGAACCATCACTCACTCTTTTCCTCTTTTCTGTCTCTGCAGGGAAGCGACGGAAAAGAAAATTCCGCTACTTGCAGGAATGGGTGCAGGGCCATGATTAGGTTGCTGAGGACCGACGATCACGGGTGGTACGTGAGCCGCTTCGTCGAGATACACTCTCACCTGCTGTCAGAAAGTTGTGGGGAGAAGACGCAATGGAACTCGCACAGCAGCATAGACCCGCTTGCGAAGGATTTCATCAGCAACCTGCGCGAGAACAACATCAGTTCCGGTCGTATTTACAGTATAATGGGGTCCTCTGGCACATTAGGTGTCGGCACACCTTTCCGGCGTCAGGCATTGCGATCCATGCGCGCCAAGCTGGCGCAGGAGTCGATTAATGACGATATGAACAAAACTGTTAGGTTACTACAGGAGCTCGCTACCAAGGATCCCAATTTCGCGGTACGTTTAGACATCGATGAAGAGAGCAGGGTAAAATCTGTGCTCTGGTGCAATGGTAAAAACAGGATAGATTACGCGCACTTCGGCGACGTGGTTACGTTTGACACAACTTATAGGACAAACTTGTACAACATGCCGTTTGGACTATTTGTCGGTGTGAACGAGCATTACCAATCAACAATTTTTGGCGGTGTGCTAATGCGTGACGAGAAGATCGCGGCGTTCGAGTGGGCATTCAAGACTTTTGTTGAGATCATGAATGGAAAAGCTCCCGACACAATCTTGACAGGTGCGCCTTGACACTCGTCCTAGTTGTTATATAAAAAAAAATTCCGACTACGTTTTTGCTACCGTACATCCCTATTTTTCTTTTTTTTTTGGCATCCATTTGGGCCATCCTATCTTAGACAGAAAAACTTGTTTGCTAACAGTGCAAAAATGTTCGATATTTCAAAACCTTTGCAGACCAATGTCAGGCAATGGAGGCTGCGATCCGGAACATTCTTCCGGGAACGAGACATAGGTGGTGTAAATGGCAGGTTCTGCGTGTTGCGAAGGAAAAAATCGGGTTTGTGTACAGTAAGCGTTCGGGGTTCAAAAAGAGTTCCACGAGCTGCTGATTCACGAGACCGATCGAGATCAGTTTGAGAGACGCTGGAAAGACATAATTGCAAGGTACGAGCTAGAAGGGAATACTTTCTTAGAGAGGATATACAACAAGCGACACATGTGGGCGAAGCCCTACTTCATGAGCACATTTGTGCCGGCATGACGAGTACGCAGCGTAGCGAGAGCGCAAACCATCTGCTTAAGCGCTTCATTCCTAGGTCTTAGCCAATGCACCTGTTTGTTTGTCAGTACAACAACATGCTTCAAGCTCGGTTATCGGATGAACAGCAGCAGCTTCATGCATGCCGCCAGTTGATTCTACTGTTTTTTCTTCTAAACGATTACATTTGGAATACTAGTTCATGTTCCGTACTTACCTGGCGGGGTTTTTTTATGTACGATCCTATAGAAAGTAAAGTTCACTTCATATCTCGTTTTTTTACAGAAAAGGAGGATGCTGAAACAGTGTACCACTCGAGGTAGACGCCGCCGGTGTACACCAAAGCTATGTATGACCGGTTTTCGGAGGAGCTGTTCAAGGCCGGTTCATACATGGTGAGCTCGTCGCTGCCTGATATGGAATTCAGGGTGAGGATCACCCCCGGCTTGGAACTTTCTACGTATGACTTCAGCGAGCACGCTGTGAAGTTTGAGTTGGGCGGGCAATCGATTAGTTGCGACTGCGGCTGGTTTGAGCACGTCGGAATGCTATGCGCCCATTCAATAAAGGTACTCGTATTACAGAAAGTGGCAACAAATATTTCGTATCTCAACGTTTAACTTTTTTTCCCTTGATGCCTACTGATTCATATTGTTTCTTTCTTCCGAACAAATAAAAAGGTACTCCTGCACCTATCCGCGACAAAGATCCCGACGATGAATGTTGTTAGGAGATGGACAATGAGTGCAAGGGATTCAGCGATCATGCATCTCGTGCCTGATGGGCTGGAGAGCTTGCAGGCCCATGACGAGTCTTACCGGAAGAATGCATTGTACGTCGCCGCCATGGAGATCGTTAGCGAAGCAGTAAAAGAGAGGGAACTGTTCGAACCTGCTAGGGGCGCACTCAAACAAGCGCTGGAAACCATTGTTTCGAAAAAGCGTCCGAGGTCCGAATCACAACTGCTAACAGTGCCTGATGATTATGATACCCAGGACTGCCTGTCAGCACTCCTAATTAGGCCGCCTGACCGGATGAATCCGCGTGGCCGCCCGGCAACACTGAGGCCAAAGAGTCGGATGGACTATGTCGCTGCAAAGAAACGGAAGGAAGCAGCGCGGCAAGCTTTGTCGCACGCTGAAGCTGCCGACGAACTGTCCCCGGTAGACATGCAGCCTGAGAGGCCGATATTTTCCAAGACACGAGAAAGGCGGTGTGGTCGATGTAGAAAGCTAGGGCACAATAGATCACGGTGCAATGCTAGAGGCGTCTGAGAGTGCAAATAACGGAAATCGGAATGGTGCATCACAACCATCCTTTTTTTGTTTTGCCGATGTAAGAAAATATGTTTTTTTCTTGTGTTGCCGGTTATTTTTTTAAGCAGGCGACGTGAAGAAGGCGCCAGAATCTCTTTTTTTCCTTGGGCTACTCGCGATTTATATATGAAAATGTATCTTTTCAACCTTTTTTTTTTCATTGGCGAAACCAGGACAGCGGGTTGTGTGTGATGCAAGAGAGCAGGAGAAAAGGCGTAGACCGGTCACCGATCCAAGAAAATAAAAATAGTAATAATATATGTATATAAGTATTAAAATACATGAAAATCACGGCAGGGGATTGTAAAAAAATGATACCTCGCGACATACCTCCAGTGCCAACGAGTCCCAACCAAAATGCACGAAAAAAAGGTAAAAGCTTATAAATGAGTTTGTACTAATGCTTTTTTTTGTTGTAATAATGCACAACTGGGCCCGTATTTGTGTCAAACCTTTTACGTGTAAAAACATGGATGAGCAAATATGAAGTGTGTGCGGAGACAAAAAATGCATCGCACCTAACACAAAAGGTTAATTTTGTAGACGGAGAGAAACCCCATCATGACAAGTGTCAACCCGAAACCGCCGACGTACCTAGTGCGACGGGTATCGCGCGTGTTTTTGATCGTTAGAATGTATGCCGTGGTGGGTGTGGTGGTGTTGCAGCAAACAATCACGATGTCTGGCATAGATCATATTGTCGGTGATGAACAGACGTTGCGAAGAATTTAAAATAGATAGGTAGTTTGATTCGGCCCGATAATCGTTGCGCGATATTACACAAAAGACGGCCTCCCCTTGCCACATAGGTGTTGCACGGCACAAAAAAAAGAGAATAAACTGCCACTTTTCTTTTTTTCCCACCCGGATCCTTGTAACCGCAATCACATCTCCCAGTTCACGACGTGGTCTCTCAGTCTGAATATGTTGCTGTCCATCGTCATCAGGCTGTGGCAGAGTACTTTACGTTCGCGTGCAGCCTCTGCCTGGCAAAAAAGTTTGCTTCGTCAGATACTTTTTTAGTCAACCCACAAGTCATGCTTGTTGGAAAAAAAAATGTGTTGAAACCGAGTCTAAAAAAAACGAGTTCCGCGCGTAATTGCTACTTCATTGACGTTACAATGATAGTAATTGTTATCTACCGGGCTCTGAAGAATGACGGGCGATCTTATGAATCCATTTTGCGGTTCCATGTTGCTCTCCCTGATCTTCATCGCAACGTGTGAGCAGAATAGCGCCGTGTCATGCCTGGAAAGCACAAGTATAAAAGCCAGACATTATAAAAGAAAGAGAAAGCGCAAGGGCATATATGCTGGCGCACGGCATGTAAAGGATTTCCGTTTCATTTGTACCGCGCAAAAAAACAACGAAAAAAACTCATTGTCCTGATTGATACACACCTTTCAACAGGGCCGCCTATGTGCTGTATGATGTTGACTGTAAAAGCGTTAGGTGTTGTCCGCTCGAGCACATGCTTAATGCAGTGGCAGTACGGATGAAGGCATTCCTAATCCTTTGTCATCTTTGTCTAATGATGATCTGGCTGTTCAAGATAAATTCAATGATCTACGCATTGGACCAATTACACGAGCACGTGCCAAGTTATTAGAACAACAGGTGAACTCACTCCTAACTGCACCTAATGTTTATATTGATGAGAATTTTATACTGCCTAAGTCTTTGTATCTTTGTGTGACCAGGTTTGAGGCTGAGTCAACCGTAGAGCGTGGAGGAGAGGAGGCCGCGTGCGAGGATCATCAAGTGCTGTTATCCAACATCAAGATATGCGCGGGGGAGGAGAGGGAGGCAGACGCACCACAAATGAAGATGGAGCATACAAAATGTTAGAAGAGCAACTTGTGAGCAAGGGGCAGCCAACGACAAGAATGATCTGCCCATCACAAGTTGAGTACGAGTACGAAGCGCACAAGGATAGCCTACGACGAGTCCGACACGTCTAAGGGGCGCCCGAACCTGTGAGTCCTAATTTAAGCCAAATCCTATTCGGATTGGTTGTATGTGTTTAAGTCGAACCTAGTTTGAGTCTGAGTCCGTTTGTGTGTTTGGCTGCCCCTCGCATATATATACCAGGGTTAAACCACGTTTTAGCTATTTTCGAGACTCTTGTTGATTGCGAGAAGCATTCATCTGGAATCATATACACCATATTCGTTTCGATAGGGTGTTTGACATTTACTGAAAGTTCGAGCGTAATCTGTCGTTCCGCTGGGAATTGGAAGATTGCGAAACCGCTTGTGGTCGGCGGACTACTGCGCAAGTGTGTGGTGTTACGAATTTCCATTGGGTTGCAAGTTCGTCGTGCGGCGACGGGTGAACAGCCAGAAGATTTGTAGAATCATACAAGTTATCCACGTTGCTCTCTGAGAAGATCGGGCCGCCCCTTATCATCTTGGTATCAGATTCCCAATGTTTACTCGGTGAGCGTAATTTTTCCCGTAGTTAGATCTTTTTTCGTCCTATCCAGAAAAAAAGCGTCCTAAATTCTAGGTTAGATTTTGCCAAAACCTTAGTTGCACCGTTTCCTTGTGTTTAGTTGCTGGTCGTTTTCCTTTGCGTAACTTTTTCTTCCGTTTAGTAGATCATCTTGGTCGTCTAGGTTCTTGTTTCCGAGTCCTTTAGCAATCGGCGAGTTTCGTTTCTCCTTGTTCTAGTCGGAGTCGCCGAGATCTGTTTTGTGCTCGAGTCCTACTCCAAGTCAGGTTTGTTGTCTACGTATACAAGCCGAATCCGGTTTTCGAGTCCTATTTGCAGTCGGCGAGATCTGTTTTCTCCTTGTTTTAGTCGGAGTCGTTCTGTTCTTGGACGAGTCCTTTTCCCAATCGGCAAGCTCAAGTTGAGCCGAGTCCTTCTTCTAGTCGGTTAGGGTGTATCTGAGTTCTACCACAAGTTAGAGTACTATTTCCAATCTGAGTCCTTCTTTGAGTCGGTTTGCTCTTTCGAGTACTAGTATATCTTTTGCTCTACGGGCTGCTCTTGTTTTTCCATAAGAATCCGATTGATCTGTAAGTGATTTGAGTTCCCGGAAAGCTTCGGTTGCAAGGAAAGAGTAGGGGCGAGCAAAAAAAAAAAGAGTCTAGAACTCTCTCCGAATTTTTTTCAAGCCTATACTGTTTTTACCCTTCCGGGATCGTTTTTAGCTATCCGTCATTGTAGCAGAAAAGTTGTGATCCAAAATTTGCTATTTCCAATTGTCGTTTGAGCAATCTTGTGCCCGTTTCCTTTGAGCCTTTGCTAGTGTCTCTCCTTGTGCATTGCAACACGAGCTTACCTCCGACGTATCTCATAGTTTCAGCTCTTTCATATAGTTGCATTTGCCCCAATTATCTCCACCGTGTGTGTTTCCCGTATGAATCGAGTCATACGATCAGTACTAGGCCTTGTAAATTTGGTGTTGTTAGGTATCCCAACCAAGCTCCACCTTATACACCTTAGTTGTCATGTGATAGTCTTGACCCATAAAATTCGCTTGATCACACACACGTGCGTGTGAGCCACCGCAGCGGTAAGTAGCTTTTTCAATTCACTTCGGAACGGTAAGATACCTTGTTATTTTCAGTTTTGAGTGAGTTGAGAGTTTCCACCTATATATCTACACTTGGTTGTTGCTGTTTTTGTTTCTACCATGTCTACAGACGCTGATCAGTATGATGTGGAGAAAAAGCACGATCCTACAGCCCCGGTGCAGTTCTATCAATATGAGGCGCTTCGCAGGCACTTTGAGCGTCAACTCGGCCTCCAAATTGATCCCCTCGCAGAGCAAGTGCAGAACATGGAGCTGAAAGTGGACAATACCGAGAAAACCGTGCATGACACGCATCAATCTATCACCGCGTTGCAGCAGTCGGTTGGCGTGCTACAACGGTCTATTTGTGCTATTCAAACCACCTTGGAAGGGTTGCAAGGTGATGGTGAGAGTGTCCATGGTCGTGAGGAGGCGGATCGTGAGGATGATGGCGCTCGACGTGAACGGTTTCAGCAAGACAATCGTGATCGTCGAGTACACCAAAACATTCCCCATGGTCGCGGGATGGGTGGTCGTGGTCCGCATGGTCGTGGATTTGCTCATCGTGATGTTGACGGTGATTTCAGGCAGCCACACCATTGTGATGATGATGGCTTGGGCAGGCCCAAGTTTACAATTCCAAAGTTTGAAGGCTCCACTGATGTTGAAGAGTATCTCAATTAGGAGCTGAAGGTTGAGAAACTATGGCGCATGCATGAGTACACCGAAGATAGAAAGATCAAGTTGGCGTCCTCTGAATTTGATGGTTATGCTTTGCTTTGGTGGGAGAACCTTGTGCAAACACGGGAAGAGGAAGGATTGCCTGCTATTGTTACTTGGTTGTCCATGAAGCGCGAGATGCGTGAGCGTTTTATTCCACGCAACTACATCCGTTCTCTTTATGATAAGTTGCAGAATTTGAAGCAAGGTACCAAGTTCGTAGATAACTATCATCAAGAGATGGAGCTTATTATGCAGCGTGCCCGCGTGCGTGAAGATGCCGAACAAACCATGCAACGTTTCCTTTCTGGTCTAAACTTCAATGTCAAGCGCATTTTTCGGCATTACCAATACCATGATATCACGGAGTTGCTGCATCAAGCACGTGAAGCGGAGGCTCAGTTGGTGGAGGAGGCGAAGTTTGCTGCACGTACTACCGCTGCCAAGGGTCGTTTTACACCACGGACAGCGAGCAGCGCGTCTACTCCTAGCACGGCATCCGGGTCACGTGGCACTTTCAATACCAAGCCCGAGGCTGCTGTTTCTAATGCCAAGAAGCCGGTGCAACCCGCTTCTAGTTCTGCGTCATCCTCTACTTCTACCGCCCGTAACAGGGATATCATTTGCCACACCTGTGGCGGACGAGGCCATATCCAGCGAGATTGCCCCAATAAGAGGATTATGCTTGTGAATGAAGAAACCAGTGAATATGAGTCCGGTGATGAGGTTGATCCTGAATCGGTTCTTGAGGAAGATGAGGAGGATCCCTATGGTACTGTTTTATGCTGATGCTACACATCTTCCAACCATAGTTTGTATGCCGAAAGTCTTGAGTGTGGTACCTAGCGCTGCAATTTGTTTCAAACCAAGGCCGTTGTGGGACACGACAAGGCGTGCAAGGTGATTATCAATGGAGGAAGTTGTTACAATCTAGCTAGTAAAGAGCTTTGCACGAAACTGAAGTTGAAGTATTTACCGCACCCCAATTCATACTATATTCAGTGGCTTAGTGATCATGGCGAGATGAAGATTAGCCACATGGTGCGTGTTGAGTTTCAGATTGGACCATATAAGGACACCGTCGAGTGCGATGTGGTTCCAATGACCGTGTGTCATTTGCTGTTGGGACGCCCGTGGCAATCCGATAGAGATGTTCGTCACAATGGGAGAGCTAACACTTATAGTCTCCATTGGCATGGCAAGGAGGTGATATTGCGTCCGATGACACCACAACAGATTGTTAATGAATCACGACAGAAAGTTAAAGTAAATCGTGAGAATGAGCGTGAGAGATTAGATAGGCGAACGACTCCACTTTCGGTGAGTGAGTGCCACAAGCCAAATTTGAGTGGCAAACAGAACCGTGAGGGAGAGAATTCCTTAGTAATGCTAGCCACCAAATCAGATTTAAGAGAGTTCAGTGAGGATCCTACTTTGGAGCCTTTTGTGCTTATGTGCAAAGGTGTCCTTCCTTCTACTAACGAGATAACCCCGTTGCCTATTAGTGTTTCTCATGTTTTGCAGGAATTCGGTGATGTGTTTCCGGATGAAGTCCCCGCTGGTTTGCCACCATTGAGAGGGATTGAGCATCAAATTGACTTGATTCCAGGAGCGTCGCTGCCCAATCGTCCACCGTACCGTACAAACCCCGACGAGACGTAGGAAATTCAGAAACAAGTACAAGCGCTTCTCGACAAAGGTTATATTCACGTAAGCTTAAGTCCTTGTGCTGTTCCTGTTATTTTAGTGCCTAAGAAAGATGGTACTTGGCGCATGTGTGTAGATTGTAGAACGATTAATAACATCACTATTCGATATCGTCATCCTATTCCCCATTTAGAAGATATGTTAGACGAGTTGAGTGGTGCTGCGATATTCTCTAAAATTGATTTGCGTAGTGGATACCATCAAATTAGGATGAAAGAAGGGGATGAGTGGAAAACAGCTTTTAAAACTAAATTCGGTTTATATGAGTGGTTAGTCATGCATTTTAGGTTAACTAATGCACCTAGTACTTTCATGCGTTTAATGAATCATGTTTTAAGGCATTTCATAGGCAAATTTGTGGTTGTGTATTTTGATGATATACTTATTTACAGCCGCACTGAATCTGAACATGTTGATCATATTAGACAAGTCTTGCAAGTGTTGCGTGATGCTAAATTATTTGGTAACATGGAAAAGTGCACATTTTGCAAAGATAGGGTCATTTTCTTGGGGTATGTTGTTTCTGCCCATGGGGTTGAGGTTGATGAATCAAAAATTGGAGCAATTAAAAATTGGCCTACTCCTATCAATGTTAGTCAAGTTAGAAGTTTTCATGGTCTTGCTGATTTTTATAGACGCTTTGTGAAAGATTTCAGCACCATTGCTGCCCCATTGAATGAACTAACTAAAAAGGGTGTTGATTTTGTTTGGGGACCAGCCCAAGATAATGCTTTTGATGAATTGAAGAATCGTTTAACTGCTGCACCTTTACTTGTTTTACCTAATTTCGCTAAACAATTTGAGATTGAATGTGATGCTAGTGGAATAGGTATTGGTGGTGTTTTGATGCAAGAGGGTCATCCGATTGCATATTTTAGTGAGAAATTGAATGGTGCACAATTGAACTATCCTGTTTATGAGAAAGAATTATATGCTCTTGTTCGTGTTCTTGAGGTTTGGCAACATTATTTATGGCCTAAAGAGTTCATTATACATTCTGATCATGAGGTTTTAAAGTATTTGAAAAGCGAAGCTAAATTGAACCGGCGACATGCTAAGTGGGTGGAATTTATTGAATCTTTTCCTTACATTATTAAGCATAAAAAGGGTAAGGAAAACGTGGCTGCTGATGCTCTTTCTAGGAAAGTTGTGCTTTTGAATCAATTAGATGTTAAAGTTCCTGGATTGGAGAGTTTACGTGATTTATATACTTCTGATCGTGACTTTGCTGCACCTTATAATCTTTGTAAGGATGGGAAAGGATGGGATAAGTTTCACATACATGATGGGTTTTTGTTTCGAGCTAACAAACTTTGTGTACCCGAGTTGTCCGTGCGTTTGTTATTGCTACAGGAATCACATGCCGGCGTTGAATCGCACACTTTCAACGTTGCTGCGATCAATGATCAAGAAGAACCTGCGTGCATGGGAGGAGTGTTTGCCGCATGTGGAATTTGCATATAACAGGGCAGTACATTCAACAACGCAGCTTTGTCCGTTTGAGGTGGTATATGGTTTTAAACCCATTACGCCACTTGATTTGCTGCCACTTCCAAGTCAAGAGCGTGTGAATATGGAGGCGTCCAAGCGTGCTGATTTGTTCGGAAGATACATGAGAAGACTAAAGAAGTAATAGAGAAGAAGGGCAAGTACAATGCTACACGTGTCAATACAAAGCGAAAAGAAGTGCTCTTTCAGTCCGGCGATCTGGTAAGGGTTCATTTTCGCAAGGATAGATTTCCTGAACAACGTAAGTCAAAGTTGCTGCCACGAGGAGATGGACCATACAAGGTGCTTGCCAAGATCAATGATAATGCTTACAAGATAGATCTTCAACCCGATAAGTTTGGCATGAGTAATTCGTTCAACGTTGCTGATTTGACGCCATATGATGGAGAAGACCTTGGAGCGTCGAGGTCGACGCCTTTTGAAGATGGGGAGGATGATGAGGGCATCCCTAGTCCTTTGTCATCTTTGCCTAATGATGATCTTGCTGTTCAAGATAAACCCAATGATCTACGCATTGGACCAATTACACGAGCACGTGCCAAGTTATTAGAACAACAGGTGAACTCACTCCTAGCTGCACCTAATGTTTATATTGATGAGAATTTTATACTTTCTAAGTCTTTGTATCTTTGTGTGATCAGGTTTGAGGCTGAGGCAACCGTGGAGCGTGGAGGAGAGGAGGCCGCGTGCGAGGATCATCAAGTGTTGTTATCCAACATCAAGATATGCGCGAGAGAGGAGAGGGAGGCAGGCGCACCACAAATGAAGATGGAGGATACAAAATGATAGAAGAGCAACTTGTGAGCAAGGGGCAGCCAACAACAAGAATGATCTGCCCACCACAAGTAGAGTACGAGTACGAAGCGCACCAGGACAGCCTACGACGAGTCCGACACGTCTAAGGGGCGCCGAACCTGCGAGTCCTAATTTAAGCCAAGTCCTATTCGGATTGGTTGTATGTGTTTAAGTCGAACCTAATTTGAGTCTAAGTCCGTTTGTGTGTTTGGCTGCCCCTCGCATATATATACAAGGGTTAGACCACGTTTTAGCTATTTTCGAAACTCTTGTTGATTGCGAGAAGCATTTATCTGGAATCATATACACCATATTCGTTTTGATGGGGTGTTTGTCATTTACTGAAAGTTTGAACGTAATCTGTCGTTCCGCTGGGAATTGGAAAATTGCGAAACCGCTTGTGGTCGGCGAACTACTGCGCGAGCGTGTGGTGTTGCGAATTTCCATTGAGTTGCAAGTTCGCCTCACGGGTGAACAACCGGAAGATTTGTAAAATTATACAAGTTATCCATGTTATTCTGTAAAATGATCAGGCCGTCCCTTGTCAAGTACGGCTTGATCAGGCTTCTCGCTCTAGGCACGTGCTTCTCGAGCAGGCCCCTGACGCGTTGTACACAATTGTCATCGCCGTCCCGTATGACTGTCACGGACTGCGGCCAAAAGAAAGGAGGAAATTACAAACTAAACTTTTTTTTTCCGATCGTGTACGCCAGATCAGCGTCATGCGCCTGAGAAATAGGAAAGAATTAAGAAATGAAGGTGCGTAATGACAAGTCATGGATGGATGTCTTACCAGTTCGCACGCCACGACGTCGTATAGCGCGCCAGCTCCCATGAACATGTGGCCCACCGATCTAACCGGTGGCTTCCAGCCGTATGACTCACATATTTCCTGTGAAGAAGAAAAGGATTTTTTTTGAATGAATTTCAAGTGCTGATGGGCCGCCACCTGATGATAACTATCCCCCATATACGGGCCGGTAAAAAACATGATTTTATCTGTACTTACGGCCCATTGCGGAGGTAGGTAGTGCGCCTTCCGCGCCGATGAACGGCCCATGGTAGCCTTACTGTCAATCTCGTTGCACAATGCCATGACAGCCTTCATGATGTCCATGCAGTAGTCCTCGCGCCCGATGACAGCTGACCAGAACTTGTATCCGGGAATTTCAAGGGTTTGTTCACCGGGTAGACGGATGTTCAGCCACACCCTGTGGATGAATAAAATAACACGTTTATTCGAAAAGAAACAACATAATTTAAACAACATTATAAGTTTTGATTTTCTTTTAGAGGAGACATAGGGTTTTAAAAAGGAGACATAATTTGTTTTGCGTGGGAGCGTCAAAAGACCTGGCTTGCTGTTGCGCGGTGGTGTGGGTGTGCACGTATGAATGCAGTAGATCGATCGTTCGGTAGTATTCGTCCGGAACTGAAACTCGCACGGTGCGGTTGGCACGTTCGTGGATCCCAGCAGAAGGGAGAACGGATGTCGGCGACCCTGCAGCAGAATTGTCCGGTATGTTCTCGGGCTGTGTCGGTGGAGCCGACGCCGTGCGATTCGCATGCATAAGATTTGCTTTTTTTTATGTTCATGGGGCAAATCGTTTTCGGAAAAAAACTAAAAATGTCAGACAAAGCTTCCATCCAGGTTCAAGTAACCAACCATGTTTAGGTAAAAAAAATAAAAAAGTTAAGTACGGAAGAGAATGTCCCTGCTATGAAACCAACATCCCTAATTAGCAGTCTTGCGGCGGTATCTGGTATCGCAGACGCTCCACGTTGAATCGAGTTACCTTCTAGGGCCCCGGGTAAATTTTCTTTAATAATAATCGTACACCAGTTTTTTTTGCTTTAAGGGTAAGAGGGTGTGTGGGGGGAGGGTGGTGGTGGTTTGTGTGGCAACATAATTGCTATTCCGGGGAATAAGTTTCTCACCTATCAATACCGGGAGGGCTCCCGATGGCCCCTTGGACAAAGTATTAGTTGGGACGTCCGCTGAGACCACCGATCCTGCAAGCGCAATATGCGACGTAACGGTGGCTCATTGGGTTGAACCGGTTACCGGCATTGTCCAAGGGAGAGCGCTCGTTGTCCCGTTATCACCTGTCAGCGACACGACTGTTTTCGTGTTATCCCACGGTAAACCGTCGAGGGAAAAAAAGAGACCGAGAGGCCCCGTTCTCCATTTTCTCAACCACCTATTATGGCGTGGTAAAAACTAACAACAACATCTGACAATTTATAGAACCTGCTACGCAACCCGCATCCCTCGGTGTTAGAGCGAGCGCCTTGTTCAGGTCGATCTCCAGCTCACTCCCTTCGACACGCTTCCTTTTCCCTATTGAAAAGATTGTGTAAGAACATTTTTTTTCCTTGCAAATTTTGTCGTGCATCGCTCGAACGATAATTTAAGATGGAATAGACAATGTGCGTGCGTTTTTTTTTACCTAACACCTCGATGGCGTGCGCTGCTGAGACGCCAGAGTCCACGATTGTCTGGTCCACGTCGGTTGGGCTGCCCTCTATTTGAATCGGAGCAGACGCTGACCTGCCGACCACCCCACGATCGAGGACTAACGATTGTTGGTTAACACACACCATTTAAAAAATAAATGTCAGTGAACCATTAGCGTTTTCTTGTCTCTATGTATTTTAAAGGAACGCATGATGAAAAAACCTCTGTCGCCGTGGCCGTGTTGATCGGTCACTTGCCGTACGGGTCGCTGCTGCACGCGGCATCTGGCACATCAAAGCAAAACGTGCATTGTGGGATGGTACCGCACCACGAGCATCTCGTTTGTTGTAAACGTTATCCAAGCAAAACGTGAACTGGTATGATGAAAAAAAAGGAGGGTAGCAATTAGGGGACGCGGAGAAAAGGTCATTAAAACAAGTACGACGATACAAAAAAAATGCAGCTGTTTTTGCCTGGAGCAAAAAGGCACACGAAATCCCTAACGGGCGGAACAAGAAAAAAATGTCTCGTTTATATACACATAAATTGTTGGGGGGTGGGGGGTGGGGGGCGTCACCTTTTTGTTTCTGAACTTCATCAGGAGCGAGCAGTCTTTTTTTTAATCCTTTCTTCACCTGCTTGTTCACCTGAGCCCTCAGGTATGATGCGGTGTCGGAGCAAGGTTTCCGCCACTGGGATGCCGAGCACCCCATTTTTGGTTCGGTGGAGGGCGAGGTGATCGCTCCGGCGATCGCCGGCGTGGCGATAGACACGAAATGTAGACACAAGAGTTACTCAGGTTCGGGCCACCCGGAGGTGTAATACCCTACGTCCTCCTTTGAGTTGCATTCACAAGTTTGAGTGCGTACAGATCACCCGGGGAGTTCCCGGGTTGGCTACTTAGTGAACGCTGTGCTATGTTCTAATCACTCGGGTTGGAACCTTTTGACCGGTGGCATTGGTCATCCTTTTATAGACAAGAAAATACCACATGTGCCAATGCATGCAGCGTGACACGTTGCCTAGACGCGTGTTACAGCCACACGAAATACACTTTTGCTCATCCATGCTGCAGCGTCCGGTCTACTGTACACGGTAGAAAAAATAGTTCTCAGGGTAGTCGCCCTAGAGTTCGGGAAGAC
The DNA here is from genome assembly GCF_000005505.3 of Brachypodium distachyon. Classification (NCBI taxonomy): domain Eukaryota; kingdom Viridiplantae; phylum Streptophyta; class Magnoliopsida; order Poales; family Poaceae; genus Brachypodium; species Brachypodium distachyon. Next base: position 17,268,999 of record NC_016134.3, on the reverse strand, counting down.
TTATGTCGGTGCATTAAATGCACTGCGCCCGCTGTCTTGTCCTGTCTTCACTATTCTGTGGGTCCCGCTTGCATGCCCGAGCGCGGGTTGCTAGGGTGCACCCTCCCGGCTAGCGTACCTGCTAGCTGCCGGGAGGCGTTCCTTCGGCTTCCCGGGAACGGAGTTCCCGGGAGCATCTTGTACTCGGCCCTTAGCTTTAACTTCGCCAAAGGCCGTTTCCTCGAGGCAGGCTTCCCGAACTCGCCGCTTCCCTGGTGGCCTTCCTGATGGGGCTTCGTCACCGGCGACCCACACGTCACGTATCAGTGCGACCCCGTGGGCCACTGGTACGACAGTAAGCCCCGGGCGTGGGCCGGCAGCCTTGAAGCTTCCAGCAAGTGTTATCCTCAGTCGGTTGCCGGGCTACGGCCTATCCGACGCGTGGGTCCCAAGGGGGAAACCCCCTGGCACCCGGCCTCGCGGGCCGCATTTATAGTTCCACTCCTCCGAGCGGACGCACGATTTCGTGCCTTATCCCCCTTAAACACCAGAGAGTTAAGGCCACGTCGCGCACCCCCGTCTTAATCCCCGATTCTTTAGGGCTCTCCCCAATCGTGGAGATGTCCGCTGCAGTCCGCAAGCCCCGATAAATACCCAAGGCCGGCGGCGGGCACTCCCCATTGTCTCTCGCTCCTCCATTGCCTCCTCCCAAGCTCCCTGCCCCCCAACTCCGACCAAATCTCCTCTCCACCTCCGCCGATGTCTTCCAAGAGCCAGATCGTCCCAAGGAGAGCACCAGCAAAGGGGAAAAGCGCAAAAAGGCCGACAAGAAGGAGTTGTCGGACAGAGCCTGGAAGGATGACGAAATGCGGGCTAAGTTTGCTTTCTTCTCCCCCGGGTACAACGGGGAAGGAGTTGACAAGCTGGTCTTGGCGCTGGCCACTAAGCACAACGAGCGCGGGCCAACGCGGGTCCTCCTCCGCTAGAGCCGCCTGAGGCGGGCGACACAGAGAGGCCTCCGCCAGCCGGGGCGGGCGGTGGTGCCCTGGAGAAGCCCCCGAGCCCCCAGCTCGCCCCTTCGGACGAGCAGAGAGCAGCGGGCTCGGCCAAGACGGGGGCGCGACATCAAATCCAGACGCCTCAGGGTCGCAGAAGGTCGCGGCGAGGTCCTCCTCCTCCGCCGGAGCCGCCTTCAGCCTGGGAGCAGGGGAGCTCGCCAGGCGGACTTGGGGTCGGATCACCTTCGACCCCAGCGTGTTCCAGCAGGGACACCAAGTGATTGACCACATCTAGCAGCAGCAGCGATCGTTCGTCAATTTCTTCAACGACGCGCAGCAGCACCACGCCCGCGTAGTGGCAGAACGGGGCGCAGCGCGACGGGAGGCAGAGGAGCAGTGCACCGAGCTGCATCGGCTCCGGGAGGAGCTCCAGCAGGCGCGACAAGCCGGGGCAACGCCTGCTGTGCAAGGGGTGCCGGAGGCGCAGGTCCTCTAGCAGTTGTGGGATCTCCAGCAAGAGCACCAGCGGGAGCTCGAGCTGGTGAAAGCCACACACGCCAAGAGCGAGGAGGAGCACCAGGCGGCTCTGGACTCGTTCCAAGGGCGTCTCTGGGAGAAGACGGACTTACTGTCCGGTTACTCCCTGGAGATCCAGCGCCTCCGTCGCGAGGTCGGAGAGCTGGAGACAGCGGCTGCAACAACAGCCGAAGCATCAGCGCGCCGGGAGAAGGAGCGGCAGGACCAGGCCCGCTCTCGGGAGCACGAACTTGCAGAGCAGCTCAAGGCCGCCCAAGATGCCCGCTCGTCCCTTCAGGGCGAGCTCAACATGGTGTGGTAGGAACTCCGACTGGTCGACAACGACAACACCAAAGAGTCGGAGATCGGTAGGCTGAAGTCCGAGTGCCGCGAGCACAAGCTGCAGGCCCAGGAGTTTCGCGGTGCGTGCACCGAGCTGTGGGCCTGCAGGACAGGGGAGGTGGCCAGGCTGAAGAAGCTGGCTGACTCGGCGGTGGAGGCGCTGCAGGGGTTCGACATCCCTGTGGCTTCCTTCGATGGGGTAGACATGGGGATTTTCACTTCGTTCTTCGCAGACTCCGTCGGCCGGCTGAGTGGCCTACAGAGCTGTGTGACGGCCTTCGGGGACCGGCAAGTCGGCCTTGCGGCCGAGCAGGTCGCCGGGCAAATTCTCACCCAGGTCCACTCCGCCCATCCCGACTTCCCGTTCGAGTCGGTCTTCGACGCCTGGTCGGACGAAGAAGAAGCCAAGACCCACCGGGAAGTGGTGCAGGGCAGCGTGGACGAGAGGGTGGCGCGGATGCAGGGCAAGGTCGACGAAGACGAAGCCGCTGCTGAGGAGGTTGCCGGAAGCCCCCGATGCCGAGGATGCACCTGACACCGACACAGCCGCCCCGGGAGCACCTCCCGCATAGTTTCCTTCCCTTTTTTTATTTTCCTGCAAGTGGCACGTGGCGCCTTAGAACTTTTTTATGTTAGCTTTCCCTTGTCATTATCAGTGTTACTCGTCAATTTGTTTTTCCCAAGCTTCAATATATATCTGATTCTATTTTTACTTGCTTCTTTGCCTAAAACTAGCTTGCCGGGGAGGGGCTCTGTCCTCCTCGTGTCTTAGCCTTGCGTAGCCGGGGACTCGCCAACCACATGCTTGGCCAGACTAGGGACCCAGGACGGACCCGTGGTGCCAACCTAGGACCAAACAGCAGCGACTAGTCACTCCGCCTGCGGGTTAACTACCCCAGCGCGCACGCCTCCGGGGCAGACCCGCGAGCCACGTGCGGAGGGTCCTCACCCTACAAGCGTCCTTCCTACGCTCTGGCAAAACAGGGACTGACCTTACACCAATAAACCAGTGTTACTAAAGGGAAAAACCAAAGACCCAGGATGAGATACTTAGCTTCCCGTTCTTTTTGGACTTGTTGCACCTTGTTGATAGCCGTGACAAGGACGCGGTAGCCATGCACCCTCCAGCAGCACCTTTGGAGCCGCGGAGGCATGCACCACCACCGCGTCTTTATGACGCCTCTCACTTGTCTCATCGCCATTTGTGGTGTCGTTTCGTAAGAGATATGGCAGGGCCGCGATGGTGGGAACATCCTCAGCGACAAGTGCAGAGGGATGCACCACCATCACCTCTCTGCGACATCTCTTACCTTCTTGCCCGTTGCTGGTGTTGCACTTGCCCTAGTCTCCTTAAATAGCTAAAGCGCTGCTCTTGCCTCCACACGTTCGGGACCACCAGTCGCCGCGTGGAGGCACTGGCCCTGTCTCAGTTTCCTGCATCAAACCTCGAAGTAATTGACATATATGTACAACTTACTCGCAAGACGACAACACCCGTGAACACCCCACGAGCATAGCAGTGTGCCTTCGCCTTATCTCTACCCTGCATGTCAAATTCCTGCAGTGCCCAAGGTACATAACAATTTCTTTTCGAAATGTACGAAAAACAGTATAAACTGGATAGCCGATAACCTCCTGCCTCCCAGCCCCCAGGCACAGAAGAGTCGACCTCAAACCTGGTTGTGAGCATCTTTACATTTCCACGGTGCCTCGCTGGCACGTAGCACGTTGCGGACGGGTCCGGCAACTACTAGGCCTCGTTCCGGGGCGTCCCGGCAACGAGCTTGGTTTTCGGGGTTCCGGCAGCCCCCTTCTCACAGCCAAGGATGAGGAGACAATTTTGTGCACCTAGAGCAGGAGACAGAAGCATTCACAAACAACAAAGCACAATATTTACTAATGCAACACTTATCTTTATTCAACTTTGTGCTAGTGGATTACAATCGGGCCTTGCCCGGCTACACTAGTTTAAAGAGGCACGCTGTCGCAGCGTCACCCCTGGGTAAGGCGCCACCGTTTCACGGGTAGAACTTGCGTAGGTGCTCAATGTTCCAACTATTGGGCACCGGCAAGCCTTCTTCGGTTTCCAGCCTGACAGCCCCCGGTCTGGTCACCTGCACTACCCGGAAAGGGCCTTCCCAGATTGGAGTCAACTTGTTCCCGGCCTTCGTTCCTTGTATCCGGCACAGGACGAGGTCTCCAACCTCGAGCCCCCGGGGACGGACTCTTCTGTCGTGATAACGACGGAGTCCCTCCTGATAGCTTGCAGCTCGTACAGCAACCCGGCATCAAATCTCCTCGATGAAGGCAAGGTCATCAATCCTCTACGTGTGTTGGCTCTTGTCGCCGTACCCATGTACTCGAGGTGACCCATACTTGAGCTCGAGGGACAGCACAGCTTCTGCCCCGTAGACGAGGGTAAACGGAGTTTGACCCGTCGCCCGACTCGGTGTGGTCCGCAATGACCACAGCACGGGCTGGAGTTCTTCAACCCAGTGTTTCCCATGGCCTTTGAGCTTGTCAAAGGTTCTCGTTTTGAGCCCTCGCAGCACTTCTGCGTTGGCTCGCTCAACTTGCCCATTGCTCCTCGGATGAGCAACAGAGGAGAAGTGAATCTTAGTGCCCATGTCCTCGCAGTAAGTTTGGAACACCGCACTACTGAATTGCGTGCCATTATCGGTGATGATGCCGTTAGGCACACCAAACCGGCACACAATGCCCTTGAAGTACTTGATGGCTGCCTACGCCGTGACAGCTCGGACAGGCTCCACCTCGATCCACTTTGAGAACTTGTCGATGGCCACGAGCAGGTACTCGTAGCCGCCAACTGCTCTCGGCAGCTTGCCGACGATGTCCAGCCCCTAGACCACGAATGGCCACGAGGACGGGATGACTTGCAGGGCTTGCGCTGGTTGGTTGCTCTTCTTGGCATGAAACTGGCATGCTTCACAGGTCTTGACTAATTGCTCGGCATCGGCTAGTGCTGTCAGCCAATAGAAGCCGTGCCAGAACGCTTCCCAGCTAGTGCCCTGGAGGCCACATGGTGTGAGCATGTGCCTCGATGTATATCTTCCAGCAACGAGGCGTCCTTCTTCCTGGGGCACGCAGAGGAGTATGACTCCGTTAGGACCCCTACGGTAGAGTTCTCTGTCCACCAGGGCGCACATTTTAGCTTGCCGGGCTACTCGCTCTGCGGCAACGTCTTCCTCCGGGAGAGTCCCGTCCTTGAGGTAGCAAATAATATCCGTCCCCCAGGGTGGTGGCTCCCGGCTAGTATATGCCACCAGTTTGGCGGCATAGTCTCCTGCAGCTGCAGGGTCACCTTGAGTTGCCGGAGGGGCTTCCCCGGCAACTTCCTTGGGGTCGACAGAGGGCTTCGACTGCCTCTGCATGAACACCCCAGGAGACACCTTGCTGCGTTCCGCTGCCCTCTTGGACAGTTCATCCGCAACAAAGTTGTCCTTGCGCTTTACGTGCTCAAATCGAAGTCCTTTGAACTTGGACTCCAATTTTCGAACTTCCTCCACGTACCCTGCCATCTGGGGGCAGTCGTAGTCCTTGTTTACCTGGTTGATCACGAGTTGGGAGTCTCCGCGAACAACCAAGCGCTTGATGTCGACAGTGATTGCCGCGCATAGCCCGGAAAATAGTCCCTCGTACTCTACTGTGTCGTTGGTGGAGTTGGCGAAGTCGAGCTGTATCAGGAACTTGAGCTGGTCCCCAGTGGGTGACTTGATCACCACTCCGGCACCGGCGCCCTGCAAGCACAAGGCATCGTCGAAGTACATGACCCAGTACCCTTCGTCCAATGTGCCGGGAAGGCTCGCTTCCGGCTCTTCTTCCTCTGTGCCTGTTGATGTCCACTCCACGACGAAGTCAGCGAGAGCGGCACTCTTGATGCTCTTGGTGTTTGCGAAACGCAGTCCGAACTCCGCCAGCTCCATTCTCCACTCGGCCACCCTCCCGGTGGCTTCACGGTTGGTGAGGGCCCTCTCTAGGCAGAACCCCGACACCACCGTGATGCTGTGCGCCTGAAAGTAATGGCGCAGCTTCCTTGAAGCAAGCAGGATCCCAAGCAGAAGTTTCTGAAGCGCTACGTTCGTAACAGATCGCGTCCGGAAGGTAGCATCGTGGAATGCTTTAGGGTAGAAGAGTGCATCGAGTTCTGCACGGATTGGTTGGCCGATTAGAAATCAATAGGTCTTCCCGAATCATGGCAAAAGGGAAGCTCGATGGCGAAGGTGGCCTTGGACATACATACCTTAATGTCTATGGAACAGGAAGGGAAGCTGACTTTGAAAGAGCACATTTGGTTATGTTGCAAACTGTCGATTGCTGCCGGCCTTATCAGGAAATGCACATGGAACAACTGTGAAATGAAAACCCTAAAAGAGGAGAAGTCTGGATCCACTGGGAGCACAATAAAACATTCGCAGCGTGGCTGAAGAATTATTGGTATGACAGGGAGACGACCAATGTATCAGAAGAGATGGTTCCATGTTTGTCACGGGAACCTGCTTACCACGTCTCTACTTGGCAATCATATGCGATCAACGGCTATAACTTCTACACTACCTCTCAGGACCGTAAAAGCACGTATCAAAATAGTGGTGTAGTCATGACTTCTGAGACTGCGACAAACAACAACAGCAAAACCAAAGCGTTCTTCGGCGTTATCAAGGAGATCTGGGAATTGGAGTACTCGATCACAAAGATCCCAATGTTCCGTGTAAGATGGACCAAAGGTGACAAAGAAGAAAGTCACAGGTTCACGACGATGGTGCTACCTCCTGAGATCCCTCGTGAACAAGTTGACGTGAGAAAAATCCCGGCAAGAGAGGAACCATGGGTCTTTGCTAAACAATGCAAGCAAGTATTCTACATAGACGACCCGGCAAATAAAGGCCGCGTCATAGTAAGAAGAGGGAAAAGAAGCATTGTTGGAGTGCACGAAGTTACTTCACAAGAAGACTACGAAGATTTCCATGGTCCGACGACCGCCGCATATGACGAAGAAGCAGAACGGACGATACTAACGAGGAAAAGGAGAGGGAAAAGAAGAAGTGATGGGAGCGAGAGCGAGAAAATACCACAAAAACCTACCTCAGAAGCAGTTCTGCGAGGAGTCAAGTTATGACTTACCGAAGGAAGGAGAAGCACTAGTAGTCACATTGTAAAATGTACTCGTATTGTCTTAATGCAAACTTTGTACTAAGTGAAAATATGTGTGAAATTTGTATGCATGTGATGAATTTTTTGAATTTAATGTAGCACAAATACTAGAGAAATACAACTGCCCCAACAAGCATAGTAGCACATCAGTAACGGTCAATTACTATGCGACCATTACTGATGTATAGGAGCACATCAGTAACGGTCGGTCGCTCTGTCGCCCGTTACTAATGTAAGCACATCAGTAACGGTTGCTGAGCCGCCCACCCGTTACTGATGTGTAGGTGATCATCAGTAACGGTCGCGCGGTTACGCGACCGCTATTGATGTGCTTCGGCGTATAAAATGAGCGGTCGAAACCCTAGCCCGTTACTCTACTCGCCTGCGTGTCACTTTCCTAGCAGACCAACAGTGGGCGCTCCTCCTCCCCCGGGTGAAGCCCTGCCGGATCTTCGCCGCCGCCATCAACCTCCTCCGCGCCGTCGACCTCCTCCGCTGCCCCGAGCCCGACGCCCCCGACCCGACGCCCTCCGGCCGCCACCCCGCGTCGCCTCGTCCTCGCCGTCGACCCCGAGCCCGCCGTCCTTCTCCTCAGCGCCGTCTCCCTCCACCCCGAGCACCGCCACCCCGCCGCCGTCGACCCCGAGCCCGAGCCCGCCGCCCTGCACCCCGTGTCGTCGTCCTCGCCCGAGTGCCGCCACCCCGCGCCGCAGTCTCCCTCCTCCCCGAGCACGTGCCGCCGTCTCCTCAATCACAGGTGCGCGCCTCTGCCTCCTTCTCCTCTGCCTCCCTCCCTCTCCTCTGATTTAGGGTTAGGATTTAGAATTAGCAAATTAGTTGTTGTTTTTTGGGTTAGGGCTAGCAAATTAGTTGTTGTTGCTGTTGTTAGGATTAGCAAATTAATATGCTGTTAATTTAGCATATTGTAGCATTGTTGAGTGTGTCAAATTAGTTGTTGTTGTTAGGGTTAGTGTTAGTGTTAGAGTACTTTAGGGTTAGGGTTAGCAAATTAATATGTTGTTAATTTAACGAGAGCTAACTCAATAAGACAATGTTGCTGTTAGGATTAGGGTTGCTGAATAAGACAATGTTGCTGAATACTGCTGCTGCTGCCCCTTAACTTAATTTAGGGTTATTTGCTTAATGTCATGTATACATGTTGCTGGTCAGACAATGTCATAAAAGAACATGCTGCTGCTGATTAACTGAATTTTTTTAGCAATGTGAAGTGTTCATTATTAGATTATTAGATGCTGTCATATATACATGTTGTTTTATATGCTATTTTGGAGAATTGAGTAATGAATTGTGGGCCCGACCATCGTGTCGGGTCATTGGAGAAGGGGCCGGCCAACGAGCTGACGGGGTACATATGCGGGTGGGTTTTTTATGCAGGTTTCGAGCTCCTAATAGAGAAAAATTGCTAGTTTTTTAGCATAGGTCATGCCGAAATTTTCGGCCGATATATATTTGATGGTTTTGATGGCATAGGTACGAAATGGGCAAGAGTAGCCAGAAATCAGTTCTTTATCGGGAGGAGGTAGATCGTGTCAATGAAGAGTCTTCATCGGGAGAGCAAATTGCCAGCTCTAGCTTAGGTAGCTCTCGTTCAGAAGAGCGCGACAACGAGCGACGGGTGGAAGAAAATAACCCGCAGCCAACTGAAACTACCGCTAAGAAGCCAAGGAAGAAGACGCCGAGGGGGAGCCACAACTTGAAGGAGTTTTGTTACGTGGTCACCCGACACTCTGAGAGAGGCCACCCAGAGTCGCGTGAGAGGGCACAGAAGGCCTTCGCAACGACCTGTGGAGCCGTTGCACGTAAATATTGCAAGATCACCGACGAGTGGAGTGACATCTCTGAAGTCGTTAGAAACACGTGTATCACGGACGTTGCAAGGAGGTTCCAAGTCACTGATGAGTGGCGCGAGCGATTCCTAGCATCCGTCAACATAGCAGTGCGCAATAGACTTGCTAATTGGAAAACCACCGCTAGAAAGTGGATGGACAAACTGTATGAGATCATCAAGAAGAAATGGTCGTCGATAACTGATGAGGCCGAATGGGACAAATTCAAGAAGGAATTGTCAGACCCTGCCTTCATTGCGAAGAGTGAACGTATGAGGGCGTTGCGCGCGAGGAAGCCCTTGAACCATAGGCTAGGAAGTGCGGGGAAAGAGGGGAAGAAGAAGGTCTGGCGCAAGCAGGACCGAATTCTTGTGGCGGCAGGCAGGGTGCCTCCAGTGCATGACATGCTGGAGGACCAACGTGCTAGAGAATATGCACGTCAGCACATGACACCAGAGGAGTGGGCGGGCATTGAGCCTGTTAAAAAATTTACGGTAAGGGTTCACGTGCATTAATTTGTTTTCGGCGTTAATTAGGACACTCCTGATCCATATAGACTCACATCATGTCTTATATGATAAAAAGAAAATGCCCACAAATGGGAGGAAAGCAAGAGGTCAGAAACATCCGACAACTCCGTGCAGAGCAAGAGGTGGGAGTCGGCTGTGACCGCCGGCTTGCAAAAGGCGGAGCACACGGGCCGTGTTCTAGAGGAAGGCGAAGGGGCCTGCTGGGATGATTATTTCCCGCCTGCTCCGAAGCGAAGCAGGGTCCAGAAAAAGCTTCCCGCTTCTGCTGAAATAATAGAACAAGCTAAGGCGGAGGCGCGAGAGCAGGCATCTATGCTGTTTCAAGAGGTGTCGCGAGAATATGCAGTGCAAGCCGTCCATCATTTGGTGTCGGCATTGGCCAAAGACCACCCCGCCCTTGACGCCATGCTCGGGGGAGGAGTGGAAGGTTTTGAGGAACCTCCTTCCTCCTCTTCCTCCTCTTCCCCCGCGAAAGAGCACCCCGCTGAAGAGCAGCGCCGCCTCCGACACACGTACGACGACGAAGACACCTACACCCCAGGTTACAGCCCGGCTCCTGGCATGGACAACCCCCGCTAGCCAACCGGACCCAAGCGAGGGCATCTGGGATAACGATCCGGGTTCGAGAGACAACATCCTTGTAAGCATACTTTTCAAACTCTTTTTCACTCCTTACTTCATGAATAAAGATCTTACACACATATGCCTTCTTCTTGTTACGCACAGGCACCGGTGAAGTGTCGTATCCACGTAGACAAGCCTGGGAAGCCTGTAGGCGCCATTGGCCGCCTGATGCCCAGACAATCACCGCCACTGGTGCACGGCATTCTTATGAACGACGCACAAGTGAGTGTGATGGTGGACTCCGTCGTCGAGGAGCATCGTGATTATGCTATCCCGCTACCTCCGAAGGAAGGCATGGATATCCTAGGCGGTTGTCCAAACTACCGCATTATGTGGCCTAGGAGCTTGATATCTCTCTACAACTAGCGCCGGCCCTCTATGACTCCATCTCCCTCCGCCCACAAAGGTACTTCTCAATCGCCGCTCGGCCTTTCCCCTAAGATACTTCCTCCTGTCGATGCCGGTGGAGATGAAGAGCGGGCAATGTCGATGCCTCCACAGCTCAAAGATAGCCAGATCACAGGGTCGGCACAGGCTGGAAGCGTCCCTCCTACCTTCTCTCTCTTGGGTGCCGCTGAGTCCATGGGTGGCCGCAAGATCGATGACAAATACAAGGCAGAGGAGCAGAAGGCATGGGGCAATAAGAGGAGGCATAAAAAGAGGGGGCGCGGCGGCAAGACCATCAAGGAATTCTCTAATGTCACTCAAGATGAGATGCACTATGTGCCTGACATAACTGGAGTCTTGGAGTCTGGGAGGACAATAGGCCTGACATTCTCATAAAGAACCCCCATCAAGGCCAGAGATTCGAAGATGGATCCTGTTTCATGGTTAGGGAGTTTGACCGGGTGCTTATTTACTATCCTAGAAGACCGATGGTCACCGAAGATTCCCTGCGTGCCGTGTCCAGAGAGATGCAAGAGCTTCATCAGTTCTACATGCAAGAATCAGCTGGTTCTCAACAACATGCCCAACAAATCAATGTTCGAATCCCACGAGACTATGGCTTCTTTGACCAAGAAACCGGGAACATTCAGGAACGTCCTATCACCTTTGGTGTGGAGTTCAACGAACTGTTCCACCTCTTCAACCGCTAAAAGCTTGATATCAACCTCTTAAGGCTATGGTCTGCCTACCAAATAAGAGAATTGCGGCGAATAGAGGTCAAAAAAGTAGCCATTCTAGACCCCGCGATGTTCAACTACGGTGACATCGGTCTTGAGCCAGAAAAGGATCCCTCAAGAACCCTGGCATCTAAATACTTGGCGGCATGTCTCGAGAAATACGCGGACCACGACTTTATCCTCTTCTTTCTTAATTTGGAGTAAGTTCAATTTTATATATGGAACTGTTTGTTTTTTCTAATTCAGTCTTTCTTATACACCCTTAGATACTAAAGTTTGTTTCTTTTCAAAACAGAGACCATTGGGTGACACTACTCATTTGTTTGTCTTGGTCCGTGATGTACTACTTCGATTCACTACTTTCGAAGAAGGGTGTTCGAGGTCGGTTCTGGAAACCCATCAAATCACTCATTAACACTGCCTGGAAAGTGATGACCAAGGAAAAACTAGCTGGTAAAGGCTATAAAGACGAGCCTCATCACAATCACAGGTTCCCTTGCCAGCAACAGCCGTCCGGCAGTGTGTTTTGTGGCTACTGCTGTTGTCACATCCTTATGGAGAATGTTAGCATGTTCAAGCCTGAGTGGAAGGGGTCAGTCGCGGCGATAGAAGAGTACTGTCAGCCCTGAATGACAATGGAACACCGACCTAAATGGGTCGTGTATAACATTCAAAGGGAGTTCGCCCATCTCATCAACAATGAGGTCATCAAGCCTAGTGGGGACTTCTACGAACGCGTGGAACAAGTGGTGTCTAGGGTTCACCCACAACAATAGCTTCAAACTTGAAATGAGATACATTTGTATTCTTTATATGCTTCTATGAAATTTTGAGACTTTGTAATCAATGTCGTGAAGTGAGATACTATTGTATTCTTTATATACTTTAAATGATGCGGCTTTATATACATTTGTATGCTTTAAATGATGTGATGTGATGTGATGTGATGTGATGTGATGTGATGTGATGTGATGTGATGCGGTTTTATATATATTTTTCTGTGCTGTGATGTGATGTGTTGTGATGTATATATTATTCTGTGTATTTTCTGTGGTTTTAATTAATTTTTTAAATACCGAAAATGTATCAGTGTCGGTCGCTCGACCGACACTGATGTGGCAACACGACCGTTACTGATGATATATACATCAGTAACGGTCGGATCGGCCCGCCCGCCACTGATGATATATACATCAGTAACGGTCGCAGTGACCGTTACTGATGATGGTACATCAGTAACACGAAGTTAGTAACGGCGGCCCCGACCGTTACTGATGTTGTTTTTCGACCGTTGCTGATAAGTCTTTCTGTAGCAGTGTGGTATTCCATATGTGAAATTGTTGAATCGTGGAATTCGGAGAACAATACTTGTTGAATTGTACCAAAACTGATGCATTAAGAGCAGGATAAGCAGTGATGTAGGCGTGGGATATGTACCAGCAGGAGTAACTGGTCAATGATGTGATCTTGGACTGCAAGATGGGAAGAACCTCAATTGACTGGTCTTGGATCGATCGAAACTCAGTTCCCCGTATTTTTTTCAGCCTAACCATGTAAGTTTGGACTCTCAGTTCTCAGTAATATTTTTAGCTAACAATGTAATAATTCTTCTCTAAGCCCATGCAACAAAGAGCAAAGGTGCAAGCCAAATCACAGTGATGGTGATGCTTGCGACGGCAGTGAAGGAACAACATATCCTGGAACAACATATCCTAGTAGAAGGTGTCTTGGATGCCTGACCACCCCACAGGCCCAAAACAAAAGATACGGATCTCCGTTTTCACACGACGTCTTCAGGTTCTTTATATTTCTTCGCAGCAATCTTTCTGTGACAACCTCAAGATCGTTCACAATTTCGAGGATTTGCATACCAGACTTCTCCTTCGGTGCTGTCCCGTGCTCCTTCTTCCCATTGAACCTTTCCTTGTCATCCCTCCAAGGGTCTTTAGCATCCAACCACTTTCGGTGGCCCATGTAAACAATTTTCGATGAAGCGGGCAGCTTCTTCGATGTCGTGTTTTTCCCGCACTTTGTACATACCTTCTAGCCATGTGTCACCTGGCATGAAGTATTTCCATTCGCGGGATAGTCATGCACGCAGGTCAGAAGCGCTGCTCTCATCGTGAAGTACTCACTCCTGTTTGCGTCCCAAACCACTCTGCCAGGGTTCCAAAGCTGCTTCAGCTCATCCTTCACTAGCTGCAGATACACATTTAGGTCAGCTCCCGGCTGCTTTGGACCCTGTATGAGCATGCACATGTAGATGTACTTTCTATTCATGATTAACCATGGAGGAAGGTTGTAGACAAACAAGATCACTGGCCATGTGCTATGCTTGTTGTTCATGTTTCCGAAAGGATTTATCCCGTCAGTGCTGAGACCGAGCCTTAGGTTTCTGGGCTCTGCCCCAAAATCCGGAAATGACGTGTCGAAGTTCCGCCACTGAGTCCCATCGGCAGGGTGTCTTAGGACCCCAGGTTCCTCCACACGGTAGTGCCCGTCAAGATCGAATGCAGCCTGTGCCGGATCGTGATGGACGAGATACCTCGCGTCCTTAACGTTCTGCATCCAACGTTCAACTCGGCCACCTGCGGTAAGATACTAGACAGTCTTTGCTGGCTTGCCCTTCATCACTTCTTCCCCATCGTCTTCGCCAGCTCTGGCGTTTTTCTTCTTGTATCTCGATGCACCGCATATGTGGCAGCTCCCATGGTTCTCGTACTCTCCAATGTATACAATGCAGTCGTTTGGACATGAATGATGTTTCACGCAATCTAATCCGAGCGGGCATATAATCTTCTTTGCCTCGTATGTGCTCTTGGGCAACTTGTTTGGCTGTGGAAAAACCGAAGCAAGGTAACTCAACAAGTTCGTGAAGCTCTTGTCTGACCAGCATGATGCTGCCTTCAGCCTCAAAAGTTCGAGTGTCACTTCGAGCACGTTGTTTTCTTCGCCAGCTCCATCATACAAGGGTGTGTTTGCGTCCTCCGACAATTTTTTGAACTGAGTAGACTCTGCCTCATCTTCGGGGTCCTCCAGCTGGTCCCGTAGGTACAGGTCATCTAGCATTTCGGCAATCCTGCCACGTGGATCTCCTTCACCTTCCACATTAGCCTCCTCATCGACCCTTGTTTCTTCCTCGGAATCATTCGCCAGATCATACCGCAGGACATCATCATCTTCGCTACCGCTACCGACATCAACCGCATCCTCCCCGTGACAAGTCCAGCGAGAATAACCTTCCAAAAAACCCGATGCCAGCACGTGCATCTGAACATCTTCAGGCTTCATCATGCATGTGTTTCCACATTTGCGACATGGACAACGCATCATCAAAAGTCCTTTTCGTTCCATATCACCTTTCGCGACTCCAAAAAAGACCGTCCATTCGGTTATCCATCGAGCATTGATTCTGTCCTTGGCGTACATCCAAGAACGGTCCTTCGATCTACAACACAATACACAAGAAAACAAAAAAAAAATAGTTAGCCTGATCATTGACAAGGGGATTAAGGTGTTAATTAACCGAAGCTAACTAATAATTTGAAATTAGAGACATTCGGAGAGAAATTGAAGGCCGGCGAGAAAAATCGGGAGGGAGAGAGAGCTCGCAAGCGAGAGGGAAGCTCTAAGCAACGACGAGGAGGCCGCATTTTGGCCGGCGGCCGCGGAGCTCAAAAATTTGAAATTGGGGAACTTCGGAGAGAAATTGGAGACCGGCGAGAGAGATCGGAAGGGAGAGGGAAGCTTAGGGCTCGAAGATCGGAGCTCGGCGGCCATGGAGGCGGCGCCACCGGCGCGGGGGGGGGGGGGGGGAGGGAGGGAGGAGGGGCTACCTGGGGGGCTCGCCGGCGGCCATGGCGCCATCTGGCAACACCTCGCCGTCGCCAGAGAGGAAGGGGCCACAGCTGATCCGTTACAACGCGCGGCGCGACCAGCTGCGGCTCTACCCAGCGAGTTTAAAACGCGACGATCATCAGTGCTGGTCGCGGTTTTCGTGACCGTTACTGATAATCGTGGACACATCAGTAACGGTCGCGCTGGGCCGACCGTTGCTGATGCATGGTTCATCAGTGGCGGTCGCTTCTTAGCCGACCGCCACTGATGTAACTCGCGAGCTATGAGTGTTCATCAGTGGCGGTCGAGTCGCGCGACCGCCACTGATGTGTGGCTGGGCGGGGACGGGCGGTGCCCGCTCGGTTCATCAGTAACGGTCGCGGCCGCAACCGACACTGATGTTCTTCATCAGTAAGTGTCGTTACATATAGACCGTTTTGTAGTAGTGGGAGCACCACACGTCCCAGAATATATACTGGGTTAATTGATTTTAGGCGATGCTAATTGGACAATGCTTCAGATTGGCTGCCGCACAGGACACATGATGCTGATTCGCCAATCGCCATGCAAAGGGGTGTGATAAGCTAGGGAGGTGGGACGGGAGTTCAGATCATCGCCCAATGGGGGAGGGAGGGATCGTGGACTGGATGTGGCTAGGATCGAGCCGTGGAGGGAGGGATCATGGTCCGGATGGTATGGATGGAGGTGGAACGGGATGGATGGAGAGAGATCGCAGGGATGTAATGTGTTAACATGAAGCGATGAACGGCCGTATTTTGCTTTTTTTTGGCCTTTTTTAGGAGGTCTATCTTTTTTGTGATTGTTCCATTACGTAGCTTTAGTATATAATAGATCATCCAGTAAGGCAACATTTCTCTAAAAACTCACAACAGTGAAGGTTAAGGAAAATTACCCACCAACACAAAAATTCCCTTACAGTCTTTCATGTGCCTTTTCAACTTAAACCTGACAGCTAACTAGACATTCTACATCATTATACTCTATACTCATAGGCGATGATAAAATTGAGTTTCACAAGTAACTGTACCGACAAATAATCGAGCAAACCAACGGACAAATGAAAATCAGCAGCAACAATTGAAGTAGCATTCAGGACTGTAGCCAAAATTGATAGTACCAATAAGAGAGAACAGCCAAAATATCACTAGTCAAAACCGAGAGTTCCAAAATACCACTGAAAAAACCAAACTTGTCAAAATACCACTTCAGTTTTGGTTTTGATGCCAAAATACCATTATCCACTAACTGAGTCTAACGGAGACTAACAGCATACAAAAAGACATATATGCCCTTAACTCTTCACACACCATAGGTCTCTCATTTCCACTGGCAAGCAAACTAACTAAACTTGTTTAAGAGGACTACTAGTAGTAGTTAATTTTGCTCCTCGTAAATGCACTGGGAGGTGAAGAAGCCTTCCCAATGGCTGCTGCCATTGGGCTTGGAGTTGCAATAGAAGGTTGAGAAACTTGTTGCACTGCACATCGCTACAAAAAAGACTGATCCGAACAAAACACGCATGGGAAGGGAAGGACTGTACCAGTGCAGTGGTGGTGGTCCGGGTGGCGGCTCGATTTGGCGAGCCCGCAGCGGCGTAGCATTAGGAACGGTGGAGACCGGAGAGGCGGAAAGGGCAGCAGCAGGCCAGCAGGGGCGGCAGCGGCGGACAGCAGCAGGCCAGCAACAGCAACGTCGGCGACGGGCAGGGAGTGTCCTAGGGAGGGATGGAGAGGAAGAGAAGGGGACGGGACAGGCTGGTTTGGTTTAGACGAGAAGATTTAACGGAGTACTAACGGAGTGCTATTTTGGCCCAAAAGGCTTTAAGGGCAGTGTTGTTTTGGCAAGTTTGGTTTTTTCAATGCTATTTTGAAATTTTTGGTTTTGACTAGTGGTATTGCGGCAATTCTTTCTACCAATAAATGGCAAACAAAGAGAAAGAGATGATACTTAATTCACATTGAAAATGTAAAGGGTATCCCTGTTTCGTACACCTTGAAGCTGCAAATTTCCAGTGACAGATGCTACCAGACCCAAAATTAGTCAAGTACAGAGACTATCTCACCGGACCAGGTTAAAAAAGCTGGTGGAAGTACTTGATGTGATTTCCATTAATCTGTACTGTCATAGGCACTAGTGTGGTAATGATTATTGAGCGCTTCGAGTATGAAGTTTCTGTCTTGTATGGTTTGTCACACACTAATCGATCAAGAAAGAACATACCATCCGATATCTATTAAAACTAAGATTGATATATAGGCTAGCTATTTATCTTGTTTTTAAAAGAACAACGGCAAGAAGCTAGGGGACGATTTGTTTACCTGAAGGACGGCGGTCGAGTACACCAAGATTTGCACCTTCCCGCTGGAATGTTTTCTTCTGACTACGTTCTCTGCGTGAGCGTGATGAGGATGAACACCCTGTGGATGGAGCTACGCAAATTTCCAGCGCAAAAAACAAAAGTACGGTACATCGGACGCACTTGGGACTTCGGGAGTGCTTTGCGACCAACAACTGGACCCCTTCTGCTTTTGTGCAAACACATGCTTCTCTCGGTTCTCTCCCCATATGTTATCCACAGGCCACAAGTCTTTAACGAAAGGTTTACATAAGGCATCGTTCCTTGGCTGTGTGTCCCAGATTGCAAGCTGTAACCTGGAAATGCTGTTTGCCGTTCATGCTTGCAGACACCTTTTCCTTTCTGGAAACAAAGCTTGATCTCGACTTCTCCATCATAAAAAGATGAAAGAGCTAAAGCTGTGTCATCCAGCATTGGGCCAGACTTAAGTTAACTAATCTCCTTTGGAGACGTAGTCAGTTAGTCGGTAGGACAGGTATCTGCTACAATACATTAAGCATATTAATAGCAGGCCTTTTGCCGCACCTTCTGTCTCACCGGCGGCAAAGACCGTCCAGTCCTCAGGAAGCGCCCGAAGCGGCAGGTACTGCGTGGGGTGGCGCTTGATGTCCCACCGCTGCGTCTTCTTGGGCCGCGTCCCCTTCTTCTGCGGCCACCACGAGCACTCCACAAAAAAAATAAGGATTATGCAATCTGTAGATGTCTCACTGCCAATTGTGGAATTTGGAGGCCCTTATAATTTATTTCTCCAAGCAACTAACACCCATTTCTATTGCTAGTCAGCAGGCCACTCATCAGGGGAACTGAAACAAAAACAAGCAAATGAAGGTCCTACGGGAGCCACACAAACTGGCCACCGGAGAGACAAAAAACAGATCGTTTCAGGTTATGCACAGAATTTTCAGTTCCCAATATGTTTTTGCATGACTCCGACCACCCCTCTTGATGAAAACCTGCTCCAGTTGGAAATTACAATCCAGTATCCGATAACCAGACACTTGAAAGTCTGCTCCTTGCCACAGGAAGTTCAGCACTTTACAAACATTTGATCATCGTCATGTTCTGAACCATTGTTGCATGATTCCTTGCAAGATGACTTCACAGATGCTCCCGTGGATCCGCTCCACCTGCAGGCAGCCGACCGCCGGCGATTCTTTTGCAGCTTGGTGGCAGGAGTCTATCCACTCCTCCCCTTCCTCTGCTCGGAAGGGCACTTCGTCTCTGGTCATGCTTACGGCATGGTCGATTTGGAAGCAGCAACGCTGCCATCTTCGACAATGGAACCCCCAACCTCGCCTCTCTCCTTTACCTTATCAAGACAGACGCTAGGTGCTGGGTGAGGGCGGGAGCTGTGGCCTTGGAGCGGTCGTGTCGTGTTGTAATTCGGGTGTGGCTCTCTGTGGCCTTGTACGTAACTTTATTTCTATCAATGCATCGAGACGCAAAGCTTTTGCGTTTTCTCGAAAAAGCTGACTTCACAGACAGCTCCTAGAGTTTATATCTCTTCTCTTCGGACAGGGTGAAAAGTTCTGAATCCTGATATCCTGTGCAGTTGCAGTTGTGGAAACTTTAGCCCACACTGTATTATAATTCATCAGCTGAACTGGGCTGCATTCAGACTTCAGAGTCATCCAAAATGGTGAAACTTCAAGAAGTTTACGTACTCCCTCCGTCCAACAAATGATGTCTCAACTTTGATCAAATTTAAATGCATCTATACACTAAATCATGTTTAGATACATCCAAATTTTGACAAACTTGAAACATCTTTTGTTGGACGGAGGGATTACCAAAATTTTGCTATTTACAATGCATAATGCATTGTCAACTTGAACCTATGACTATGAGCAGCCAATGTACATGAGCCAAACATTCTACTCACTTGTTTCAGGACGGAGGGAGTGTATCATCGTATCCATAATCCATATGCTGATCTTCCAAAAACTAATAAAAAGTAAAAATCATATCCATAGGCGGCGCAGCGATGAATTGAGACTTAACATTTTGAGTAGCTGTAGCGTGAAGCCAAGAGATCAACAAGCAAAGAAGCCACTGAATCGAAAGCAGCAACAGCCATTGGAGTACTATCCAGGATTAACTGTAATCACAAACGATAGCATAATATCTCAAACAAAAACCATGCGTGGTGAAGAGTTCAAGGAAACGACGAAATACATGAGACAAAAGGTCGGGGTTTGCGGAGACGGCTTCAGTCCGCGGCGGCGGGGGCGGCGACCACCTCGACGTCGACGGCGACGGCGGGCGCCGACTCCTCGTCCTGCGCCGCCGCGTCCTCCGTCTCGCCGGCGGCGACGAGCGTCCAGTCCTCGGGGAGCGCCGGCAGCGGCGGGTACTGCGTGGGGCGGCGCTTGATGTCCCACCGCTGCGTCTTCTTGGGCCGCGTCTTCATGTGGTGCTTGGTTCCCTTCTTCTGCGGCCGCGACGAGCACTCCACCGTCAGCGCGCACCCTCCGCCGACTCCGAAGAAGCCCGCAGACGGGCGGGCCGTCCTTGGCGCCGCTGCCGGCGCGGCGGCGCCCGCCAGGAAGGCTGTGACGAGCGACATGTTCGACGAAATGCCTCTCTGCTTCGGCGCGCCGAGAGCTATGGGAACTGGGGTTGTGCGGTGTTTGGTTTGGGATAAGACAGGGGATGCTTTGGATTGGGTTTTGTGCAGCGCGGTTGCCCGCAAGCCGAGTAAAATCCGACCGTCCATATGTTTTCCCCGAAATATCTACCGTTCATCTTGGAGCAGCATCACATGAGGCTCGTAAAAGAAAAACGTCTTCAGGATCAATCCTCCAAGGCCTTATTCCAAAGGGCTCCCAAGGGAGGCTCCTGTTCCCTCCTCTCCCATGCCACGTCAGAATATCTCTCATCTCTCTGTCCATGCCACACAGCCGTCGCTGCCCCTCGCCTCTGTAGTGCAGCGCGCGTCCACCCGCGCCTTGCCGTCGGCCGCCGCCAACGGCCGCGCAACCGCCGCCTCCGCCGCCCCCGACTGCGCCCTTGTCCCCGTCGCTGCTTTCCCGCCTCCTCTAGAACCGGCGGCATATAGATCCAGAGCCGGCGGACTCCGGCCCTCCTCCCATGGCACGGCCGCCACCGCCTACCTCCAGCCCTAGCAGCGCCGCCTCCTGCCTACCACCGGCTGTTTCCTCTTCCCGCATACCCGGCCCTCCTTCCACGACGAGGTCGAGCTCGTCTCGGAGCTGCCCGGCCAGCTCGCCCAGCTCGGTGTTGCCACGGAGCAGGTGCCGGTTGTCGTAGTCGTGGCCGTGGGACGAGACGAGGGGGAGGAGGGGTTTGACGGTGCGGTGGAGGGGCAGAGGAAGGTGCCCCCACACGGCACGCATCAACTCCCTCCCTGCGTCGCCGGCCAGCTCGTCAAAGAGGATCCGCTCCATGGGTTGTTTGGCCGAACTTCGGCTGCGCGGGTATGCTTTGGGGGAGAAGACAAGAAATGGAAAAAAGAAAATGTCTCACTGACAAATGGGACCCATATGTCAGTGTAAAACAAATAGAGGCCAAAATATAGGCTCCTGCTGAAGATGGATCTAAAATAGAGGCTGAAAAATTTAAAAAGAAGCACCTAAACAACAAGGAGGGGCCATGTTTTAAAGGCCACTGCTGAAGATGCTCTTATTCATCTGATCATCGGTTCAACTTTTATAACAAAACTTTCATGAAATACCACAGAAAATGGATGGAGAAAAATCAACTCGTAAAATGTTTATTCATAGATGTTGTAATATAATAAAATCCTTACATAGGCCAGACCGCGATCCTATGTGGCGACGACCAAGTCAACGAATCCCGAAGACCAATCAAATCGTCAATAAGGCATAGCCATGCCAACTAGACGCCGGTCAAAAGAGTCAAAAGGTCAAGGCCTCCAATCCATGGTCAAAGGAGCTAGAGTAAGGGCCAAGAAAGCTCTAGGAGCAAATTTACCACCTTACTCTCACTTTTCTTCTCCCTCAAAAATAGCCATGGTCTTTTATCATGGACTCCTAAGCTATAAATATCCCCCCATGAGGGCATGTATCATTCACACTCCATTGGAATAAGATCAAAGGAGAGAGGGCTAGAGCATCTCAAGGAGCCCGCTCTCGAGTGCTTGGATCGAGCCTAGTCTCGACTCGACCTCGGCGACGCGACTTGAGAAGCCTAGTTTCGAGGTTCCGGACCATCTAGTACGACCTCGACTCGAAGTAGAGGGGTCGGGTTAGAGTCTCGAGGGTATCCTAATCTCGCTACTTAGAAAGACGAGTTCAGCCTAGGTCCGAGGCAGCCCTTAGAGATCTCTCGCTATAAGCGACTTAAGAAGACGAGTTCAGCCCAAACGCTTGGCTAACGACCCCCTCGAACCCTCTCCTAACATAGGACTGAGACATACCCGCAGGGTCGACCGAACCTATTCAAAAAATATCGACATGTCAACTTGTCCCAAGTATACGACGACCTTCGCTATAAGGCCGGCGTACATCCCCTACACCTTATTCTCGCATTTGTGCCATCGTGCATTGACACCCCGTATTCCTGTTGTTTTCTAAAACAATGACAATACAAATGATAAGACGGCCAGGCAGAAGAAAAATGTATTGTACTTGTGCCACGTGCGGACGTGCCCAGAAGCAAATAATGAACCTGCAACAATTACAAAACTGGCATGCTCCCGGCTGAATTTATGGCCGAAATGTAGAAATGATTTCTTTGCCAGAATATCAAAATGAAAGAGGTACAATTTACAAACCAGTCAAATTCTCATTGCCAACTACGGAGTACAACTGTTCTATCTAACCACAGGGTTATGAAGCGAACAGTTCAGTTTTCACAAACAAAGCGCAATGAGATCAACTGATCATGGTTCCCATTGCACTACTAAACTTTCAACCATCAAAGTGTGCATTCACATTACAATTGCTCATTAAAGCAAATAGATGCAACAGCCAACACAGCTACTACTGCTCCGAATTAAATCAGAAAACCGATTTGAAGACATATTTACACCGTAGCAGTCAACATTCCTCCAGTTCCATCTCCATTCAGATCCATGTAATGTCAGATGGCGTCACTGAGGTGAAGAACAGAACATGGAACCATCATAGCTGTCTTCAGATTTACAAAGATTGTTGTCTAAGCAATATATCAAACCACATTAAAATATGCAAAGATGTTGTTACTCCTTGGGCAACTGATCATGGGGCTGTGAGACGAAGAGTTTGGCGTTCTCTGCAACCTCTGCCTCGAGCACAGCCTCCAGGAGTATGTCTGAGCCTTTTGGTTCATCTGTGAACACATCAAGGAGCATATATTGGTATGCATTGGTTAGGAGAGTTGTTGCAGTACTTAATAACTTTTAAAATATATTGCATTAGATGGGCGAACAAAAATAAACTAAGAAAATGCGCAAAAACATTACATGAGATTGAAAACTACGGAACTCGGAAGACGCACAGCATTCATTTGTGCGTAACTTACGTCACCTATGTAATATGTTCATATCTCCCTTTTGATATTGTAACTTTATTTGCAACCTACTCCATAATCAGATCTGTAGAAACAAAGTAATAAGCTTGTTTCTCAGAATTTCACGATATACGGCAGAAAATGTTGGTAGAACTCAATTCACAAAGGTAACAAAGGGGTGCTACTAAGGCCGAACTGAAAACGCGAAAATAGTTTAATGACAGACATTCTAAATTTCTAACCAACAGGTTTGAAGGAAGTTCTCTATGGGCTTGTACAAAGCTGTAGAAAATATCACTCGAGTACATATATTCACATTGCTATCTCATACAAATCTAAGAGAGTGAAACATTTTTAGATTTAACCATCAATATAGAGAGAATTACCAACATCGAGAGCAACAAATTGATACTACTAGATCAATCATGGAACATACTTTCAAAATATATAATTGTTGTGAAGCAACATATTTTAGAAGAAATTGATGGTCAAAGTGTGGCTTCAAACATTATGTCAACATCCCAAACTACCTACATATGAAATCACTAGGAGTAGGAGTGCAATCTTGTCATGGACATCAGGTGTACATGGACTTCTAGGGCTCAGTGGTATATGTCTCATTGTAGTGGGACACATCCAAAATAACCACAAGTTAAGTTTTAGTAGTTCCTTGAAATAATTCACAGAAGATTAACACATATAGCACAGAAGTCAGAAGCATCAGTGACAAGATAACGTTAGGAGTTAAGAATGTTGTTCATGTACCTGTGCGTTTGGGAAGCAATCCAGCACTTTCAGCGGATATTGGGAGTATATTTAGCAGTCCATTGCTCTCTTCGAATTTTTCTCCATAACTCACACTTGTCGAAGAACTCATCTTTATTCCTGGGGATTCACTTAGCCTTGCATACATCATTGCTTGGGTATGTAGATCTGTAGAGCCAGTATTCGTCGACTCCATGTCCTTCAGGAGCCAGCAAGCAATGACTAGTAAGCTCACACTTGCACTGAAGTTGAAGAGACAATATCATCATACCTTAGATGTCCCCTTTGTAGATCTATCAGCAACATCAAACTTTGTAGCTTCAGCTGTGCTTGCTGATATGTTGGTAAAAGACCTCGTTAGTCAATTAGTCATCCAACCAAATAAAGCGTAGGGAAGCAATATATCAGAATTCAGAAAGGAACAAACAGGCAAGTATAGTAAGGGAAACACATTATAATCACCAGAGTTCTGAGTCCTGTCCGGATTATTCAACATCGTCATAAATGGTTCAGGATTTTTTCTACAAAAGCTTTCGATTTCATCACGAATCATACTGCGAATTTGATCACGAAATTCTTCTGGCTGCACATTGATAATTAACTCTATCAACAGATGTATCAACATAAATGGAAATAGAAATAAAATGAGCTATTGTTTTAATAAGAGCGTGGAACTGAAAGACAATGAGATATCATCATACCTTACTTGCAGAACCATCATATGATCCTGCTTCAGCCAAGCCTTCTGCTGTTTCAACAGAGAGCATATTAGGGTAATTCAAATACAGTACATAAAAGTAATAATCATATAGAAAAAGTTACCACTATTATGCTGCCTCTTGATAAACTGGCCAGGAGTTAATCTAGATAAGTTCTGAACTTCATAACCAATTGATTGTAACTTTGACATAGCATCTTGAAGCTCCGTATTAATCTGAATAATATAGGGGCATAAATTAAATGTGCATAATGTTGAATTCCACCATGTGGGATGTGTCAGCTATACTGAATAATGCATGGCATGAAATATTAGCAATTTATGATTGATTAATCATTCAATCTGTCAAAAATTGTAATCGATATTATATAGGGACAATCATACTACTAACAGCATATATGCAACAAAAATAGTATTACTAGCAATTATTCTTTGACTTGGTCAGCCCAAAATGTATTAGCAGCTAATGGTGAGTTTCCTTTGTTCTAACTAGAAAATTATTCTGGGAATTATGAGTTATAGCATTTCTGAAGATTAAAGTTACATGAACTTCAGTATGGGTGATTATAGGCCTATCGGCATAATGCAAACTCCTGCCAAAGTCCTCCCAAACGGAAAGGCTAACCGTATCACAGGTTGAGAACCAATCAACCAAGAGGCCTCATCAACCAATTAAATGCCATACATCAAGAATCCTACATCATTGCACAACACAAAGGAACAACCCCTCATGCTCAAGCAGCCCAATTGTGTACATACAATTGCCAGATGTCTCAAATGGCATTGTATGTGCAAGAATCAATTCACAGTTGTTCTGTGGCAGAGTACCTTCTTCGCTGCAGTCTGCTCGAAGATGTCGTCCATTTGTCGGCGGTACAACATGAGGCGCCCGACTGCTCTCCCTGTCATCCGTCCTGCCACCCTTGCCATCTTAATCATGTCGCTGGGCTCTGACAAGAGAACAAAAGAATCAGACTCAGACTACACCCAAAAAACATAGGAAATTGCTAACATTTGCGGTTCCACCACAAATTGAAAAAAGTGCATCCCCCATTTTTTTCTTCGTCTGGCAGCAAATGGCTACAGATCGAACCCCGATTCAACATAGCAGGCAAGGTAGACAACGAGATTGAACAGAAGGCAGGAGAAAAAGAGAGATGCGGCCGCTCCGGTCTTACTCATCATGACGGAGCAGGCCCCGAGGATGACCAGCAGCTGGCCGGTGGAGACCCCCAGCATCTTGCCCCCGGAGCCAGCGACCGGCCAGAAAGGCCTGGCGAGGGCGGCGCGTGCGCGGAAGCTGGAGAGCTGCGGGGCGGGTGGTGCTCGCGGCGCCCTTGGCCACGGCGTGACTCGTGAGCCGGCCCTGGGCGAGGCGAGTTCGCGTGCTGGCCCAAGCGTAGCGGGCTGAATGAAAACCGTGGGCCGAACGGGTGTCAGCACTCGCACATTTCGCGTACTCGCTCGAGTTTAGCTGAAAAACAACTTTACGCTCAAAAAACAAAGCTAAAAAAAAGGTACTCGCTCGAGTCTTGAAAACGATGACATTTTGGATAAAAAAAACGCTTTGGTCACTTATTTCTATTTTTGGAATTTCTTGTTCATGCGTTCACGTGCATTTTAATTCCTTTCACTTTTTTTTGCGGGTAATTCCTTTTGCTTTGACATGGAAACATGATGCACCCAAAAATTCGTATTCAATCGTCTCTTCAAAATTCACATATAAACTGGCTTGTGGTATGAAGGCATTTGAATTAATGAAAGCCGCTTTGATCTGAGCATTCAGATATAGTTAGTGGCTTGTTCAACATTTCGACAAAGTTAGTGGCGGCCATTAAGTTTTTACAGCTAGCTAGAGTGGCTAAGGGTGAAAGTGTTAGGATAATTACCGTCCGAAACCGTTTCCAAATCCGACGGTATAGGATATGGTAAGAGAAATAACTATCCGGTCGGATACGGTATAGAATATGGTACGAGCGTATCCGACGCATGGATACCTGATTATTCGAAATTATGGCCGGATAATCCGACACTAATAAGTCGGATATTATCGGTTTTCATCAACATGCTACATGTACCCCAACATAAACTTAGAGTGTGTATGCTGTCATACTGATATTGGAACTTTTAGTGTGTATATTAGCAATGAGTATGTCTGTGTGTCTGTGATCTTAGCCATAGTATGGTATCTGGGTCAACATAAATGACTATGAACTTATTAGTTATTACTACTATGTACATGAACTATACACCTATCATTATCCGTTTCCGGTACGCGTCGCTCCGCTACTGTACCATATCCGTTTTTGCATCTGAATCCGCATCCGTGCCATTTTCAAATCCGATAAAAGAATACAAAATAGGATACGGTATAAGTATTATCCGACCGAAGCCGATCCGTTTCACCCTTACATATGCAATTTGTCCTTTCCTATTTTTTACAAGGTGATGTTCAGAGAACTCAAAAGAAACTAAGATAACAAGGGATTGTAGCTGCAAAACCGGTAACTTCTTTCACTAATCATAGAAAATGATGGTCAGAACTTAGAAGAAACTAAGATAACAAGTGAGTGTAGCTACAAAGTCGATAACTCCTGTCACTAAGCATAGAAAAATTGTAAACTTTTATACTCAAATAATCAAGGATTTCTTCAGTAATTTATTCTTCGAGTCAATAATTCGAATTCACTCAATTCTACTTCTGAACTTCTTCAACAACAACAAATATTTATACTTTCAGAACTACAATATTTCTTCTTTTTGTCTCCCAGATTTAGATTCAATATCCGACTCATTTTCATTGAAGCATGTAAACTAGGTCATTCCTATTAGTCACAACATTTCAAATAATTCATCAAAAACACTTCAGATAGTTCATGAAACATACTTCATTTGATAATCCAAACCAAATGTGAAACTTGGTTGTAAACATACCACAACCTTATGATCCCAAAATCCTACCATCAATTAAAAGCTAAACATGATGTAAATAAGCATTCCCATGACTTCAGTAGATGCATGCAACTGGCATTTTTTTATAAGATGACACTCCTCTAACTAGCCTGCTACAAATGGTATTATTTCACACACACCGTGTGAAAGAACCATATATTGCGGAGCCATGGGCTGAGTACCCGCCTGCATCAAAGAAATCATCATCGTCTGTCAAATCCTGCAATGAGAAAAGAAGTTTAGTTAGATGAACCATATCTAACCGCATAGTAATTCATGTACAAAGCCTTAAAACACAAGAGACAAGGTAGTTTTGAAACCAGTGACATGCAATGAAAATCAACATATATATGGCATATGGGAACTAAAAAAGTCATAACGCAGGAAAAGTAAACTGGATAGGCATTGTAGGACATGAAAAGACAAAGATTATTACTTTTCATTAAGCACAAGAATGTCATCCCAGGAACAACTTCCATCTAGCTCATTTGTTCCTATAAGGGGGCCATTGTTGTAATTCGGTTGATCATTGACAGCTTCTGGATCAACTGAGCCTTGTTCTTGCATAGAGAGGATACCACCTTCACTCCCACCATTCAACATATGAGTTGAGGTGACGTAACTAACCATTTGAAGGTTAGGCAATGTATAACTACCGATGCCAGAAGTTATACCAAGTGTAGAGCTCTCATTCAGTAATTGTATGGAGCTTGTGTCGTTGCTTGCTACATTGAATGACACATTCTGCTCACTGGTACTCAAGATTGCTCCCATTTGATTTTGCAATTTGTTCTGACACATACTGCCAGCTGATGCGGTGGCAAGGCTTGTGACATGGTTGATGTTCAAGATGTTGGCCTGTGATTCTCTTCCATCTGTATTACCATGATCAGACAATTTTGCATCTTGCCAAAAATTGCCAATGTCCCTATTGTCGTCTCCACATGGATTCTTCTGAGATGAGTGTCCATGTCTCAGTTGGGGAGACGGTTGCACTGGAAGCTGATTTGCATGCACCAGCAACCCACCATATGGTATTCTTGCAAAGTAGTTGCCAGTATCATTGCCTATGCTTGCCTCCAATGGCTTTCCACACAAAATGTTGGAATAGGATATGCCACAAGAACGAAAAGAAGAAAATGCATCAGCTGGCATGTTTGCATATGAGTTGGAGGAAGAGGTATGTTGTCTTGCATCTGGCAACGGTGATGATGCAGAGGTGACATCCTTGAGGAACATGCTACCACCATTGTCAATTTGCCCCATGCCCAAGTCGTCCCTCTGTTTTGACTGAGTGGGCATGACATTGTCCGCTCCAAATGAAGACGGAGAATGCGAATCGATCCTTGTGGAAAAGTTGTTTCGAGATGGCTGATACTGCCCATGTCCATGGTAATATTGAAAGCTTTCTGGTTCTTTCATTGCGTTGAACGAGGAGCTTAGTCTAGTTGATGCATCAGCAGATGGATTGGAGTTCATTATTGTGTTATTTTCGACCTTTGTTTTGACCTTTTTGAGGTATAGCCGATACTTCTGAAATAACAAGATAGGAAACCACATATGTGTGAGCCACACTCATGGAAATCATTGTTCAAGATATGAAGAAAACATATTAAAGCAATCGAGATACTGTTGAATAGTCTAACAAACACTAGAAATTTGGGGCATATGCATTATATGAAATATGTCTCATGCACATTTTCACAAAGTAACATTAATTAGAAGTTTATTATACACATTGCATGAAGCATTATTAAGATTAGAGTATTGCATGTCAAATATTATCTAGAAAGAATGACATCAACATGCAAAGTAGGTACAAGGTGTATAAAATAAACCTGTAGATGACTTGCAATATTCTCCCTATTGAGGTAATCCACATCCATCATATCCAATATCTTTTTTGGTACTGCTTCTACATGTACATAAAGAAAACGTTTGTTGCTGAGAACAAATGCCAAACACAAATGCTTTATTTTGATGAATAAACAATGAAATTTGAGTGCTTACTATCGATGCCCAGCTGGTTAACAGCTTTCAAAAATATGCCATGCAGCTCCTTGGTCCATCTCACCCTTGGCTTTGTCTGGGCCGATAACACCACGTTCTCTTTGATTTCATGAGAGACATCACCATGATATTTAATCATCCCTGGGCATTTCCTAATGTCCTTTGCAGGGCCCTGCTTCTCATCAGCATAATAATTCTTGCCACTGTTGATGCTGCTGCGGTCGTTCCTTAGGTGAGGATTTCTCCTCCTTACTATATGCTGCCATATGTTCTTGAGCTCCTTGGCACACAATGGTTTCACCAAATAGTCACACGCCCCATTAGTTATCCCCTTCATCACAGTTTCTATCTCCTCGTTCGCAGATAGCACTGCATGACATTTTGATCAGTTGTGGATTGCAAACAATATATATTCAAAACATAAAATAAAATGCACAACATACATTGATTGTCCCAATTAATAAACATCAGAAAAAGGTGTTCATTTCATCTTTTCCATTTTCATTGAACGCAAATGTGTTCACCACATTGGACAATGAATCAAAATGTGTGAAAAACAATGAGACTCATGTCACAACTATGGTTATGCGACTCATGTCACTATAAACATGATAGATTGCACACATTCAATTAAATAAATGGGTGTCGTTCACCGAGCGAATATAGAGTTGGTGTTGGTATATGCTTCAAAAAAACAAGATAATAATGCTTCAACATAAATAAATGGACATTGTTCATTGCATTAATGTAGAGCATGACAGTGCTTGTAGGTGGAAGGCGGTGGGGCTCAATGCAGCACGTGTCAATGGTGGTCGAGAGAGATGGTGGCGTACATGACATGAGCTTCCTAGCCTGTTTGTGGCCCTCCGGGGGTTGTAGGCGCAAAGCTAGAAAAAACTCATAAAGTGGAGGAAAGTGGTGGATCTTGACACAAGATGTAGGGTACACACATCTAGCGGCCTGGGTGCGTGATATAGAGCCCGCACTTTATAGGTCGTGGAAAGAACTTGTATCCTTCGGGGTGTGTTGTGGGCCATTAAGTGCTAAGACATAGGAGATTTGTATGATATTATGGGCCGGCCACATACCATGGTAATATTTCTTTTGCATGCACTTTGTGACGACTAGGCCACAACCCAGTATTGCCCCCAAGAGGAATACCCTGGCTTGTTAGTGTGAGTCTCATGTGTAGTTCTGTGGTGGATTTAGTCACACGTGCACAACAATTAGATACACTTTGGTTCAACATATATATCCTTGTGTTCAAGACACATAGAACCATTGGGTTAATTATTTTACACTAAGCGTGGATGATAGCACGAGAGCAGTGCTATGTATATATGCCCTGACCCATAGGTGGGCTAGGTATTGAGAAAATTTGGGCACTGGTATATAAAAGCAAACCCTGCTGGCCGCTGCATGAGCCGTGTGTCCACGTGATACCCTGAAGGGAACATGTATAGAGGGGTGGTCTACATATGCCATTTAGTAGTGTGTGCTGCCGAAGGCATCCCCTAAAAGAGGATAAGTATAATACCCCAACATGTTAGTGTGATCCATTTGTAGTTCCACATGGATATTCGA
This sequence comes from Brachypodium distachyon, assembly GCF_000005505.3. Taxonomy (NCBI): domain Eukaryota; kingdom Viridiplantae; phylum Streptophyta; class Magnoliopsida; order Poales; family Poaceae; genus Brachypodium; species Brachypodium distachyon. The sequence continues at coordinate 17,238,152 of NC_016134.3, read as the reverse complement.
GATAGAGTTGGTCCAGAGTATATATATATTGACTTCACACCACAAGTAGGATGGGCATATATCGAAAAAAATTTGGTCAAGATGTTACCATAGCTACAAGTACGAATTTTTTTGGGTCAAGATGTTACCACAGCTACAAGAGCCACACGTATGACTTCATGCTAGTAGGTGATGCGCTACACCTAGTTGTGCCTTAAGGCCATCACTTCAGTTGGCATTGCTAAGAGGATTCGCCTAGTGTGTACGCCAAGGGAGATGACAACAGGTTCCGGTAAGGCGGCTATTTGGCTACATACAGGGGACGGAGCCAGGATTGAATCATAAGGGGGGCAAATAAGAACACTGGAAGATTGGAGGGGGCAATTAAGCCTTAGATTCTAGCAATTTTCCATTTTTCACTTTCAAACGCCCCTATTTTTTACCTTGCGGCAGAATTGTTGGGGGGGGGGGGGGGGGGGGCAAAGCCCCTGGCTACATGTGATTGCTTCTTGCATCCACATTTGCAGAGTAGCCTAGTTCTGGAGGTGGATATGGCTTCTCACTCCTTGATAGGTGGATGATGGCAACTAACTTGGTACGAGATATGGTCTCGAGGCCTTTATCTCTAATTCTTTATCACCGTCGAGTCTATAATGACCCTATCCTACTTGTTGTATATGTCACATCAGATATGTGTCCTGCTCGACGAAGATGCAGGGTCATCCCATCCCGACGAGGCCATTCATGGCTGTGGTATAATGCTTTGTCTTTTAACCTTATTATATTAGTCCTCTTATCTGTTCATTGCTAGTCTCGGTGCTCCTCTTGGTCAATAATGTTCCCTTCTTTGATCTATTCAACATAGGTAAGGCAGATTTAGCTTCTTCAGCTAACCGTGGGTGGCAAGCTATCATCAACTAGGTTTTTTCTCACCTGTGCTCGGCTCCATCCATGTGTTGATCCTACGTGCAATGATCCAACAACGTTTGTTCTGGTGGTGCATCTTTCTATTGGTCTATGGTCCCGCCCTGTTGTAAGTTTTCTCAGTTTTTGCTCTTTAGTTATTCTACTTTATGTCTTTAAGTGAATTGCACTTGAGTTTTGTCAAACAAAAGTGTATAGACACTTCATATTATTTAAGGAAAGAAATACACGCATTTTATTGCTATAACGAATAATTTAGACTCTCCTAGGGGACACTAGACTAAATCCCACCTTCCATAAAAAATAGACACCCCTCTAACACCTGGATATATAGCCAGTCCATACAAATTCGACATGTGTGCTGACAAAATCAATATCGCCCTAGCCTTTGATAGGGCCGAGTATAATGTCAGCAACAATGCAACTGGGTGACCATGAACCACCGGTCCCATATCTTTACTCTAATGTGAGAAGATAATATATTGCATACTCCGAAGTGAATAGAGGAAACATATTTTAAGAAAATATGCAGTGTAAAAGACATATATGTCTTGTGTTGTCCTTCTCCCCTGTGTTTAGAATGGTCATGGTTGTCGAATCTGCCATGAAGTCCAGTGAGTTTCTTTATCCTCCTTTGTCGCTGATGTCAAGCCCCAAGCCTCATTGACATATCCTTGGCCATTGATCTTCTCCGTCTACACGACTGCTATCACCTCCACAGCTTGCTAATACCACCACCATCACTGCTGCCCACCTTCCTGTTAACGTTTTGCAACTACCATGATATCCAGCGGTGAAGCTACCGTGCGTATGTGCAGTATAGACAATCTCACCAACCGCCGCCACAGCCGGTCTACCCATAGGCCCCGGCTATAGGCCAGAGCACCAGGAAATTAATATCCTCTAACCGCGTAAAAAATATCAACAGAGAAAAAAGACGGCAGAGGAAGAGGATGGCTAATAGGCGCACTGTTTGATTGATCATATTGATCCTACATCACATGGCGACAAAAAATAGAGCATGCACTGCATGCATTCACTAAGAATACATACGTCGTCACATGTATGTGTAGGATGCGAGACCATAAGTTCGATGCATTGAGTACTTTTATTATCGTTCTCAGGGTGAGCTACTGGCTGAACCTATGGTCTCACATAGTACTCAATATATCTACACACAAACATCTTCTACACAGAAAATATTTGTTTCCTGCATGCCTTGCCATCCAAACCAAAGATATACATAGTACTCAATGTCTCTACACAATAGAGCAAACATTTTTAATAAAAGATAGTGGCCTTACTGATGACGGGGAGATCCATCTCGAGACCGATGTGCTCAAGGAGCTCGAAACCGTCCATGTCTGGCATGTGAACATCGCTGATCACCAGATCAAACTGGTCCTTCCCCTCCCTAAGCATCTGGAGCGCCATCACCGGATCCCTCGTCATTGTTGCTGCCGCGGCAAAAAAGCAAACAAATTAATGAGCCACATGATTTTTTTTGACGAAACGCAGTTGAGACTGCTTCATTAATTAAAGTAGGAGCAAAAGTATAAAGATTGTGCTAACTAAAAAAATACAAAGAGCATCCCGAGATGGCTTGCACTACAGACATCGACACAAGAAAAAAAAAAACACGCAACGCTAAAGGAGAGCCCATGACACCATCAAAGGGTATCGCAACACCAAGACATTGCAAAGAGCACAAACATCACCATCATACCCTACTCAGCGGTCATCATGACAAGGCCATCCGAGAGAACATTGCAACAAGTTCCGACAGTGTAGTCAAAGGACCTCCCTCTGCCGAGACAAACGTCAAAGGGCATTACAAAGCCGAGACCACACACCGGACATGAACCTTGAACACCTACTCTTATATAGGAGAACATCGAGCAGAGTACGAAGATGCTAGCCACCTACTCCAACCAAAGGCGCTGGTCAATACGGACTACAATGCAGGAACACAATACAAAGCTAAACACAACACATGGAAGAGCATCGGTGACGCCCGAAGGAGGAAGCCAGGAAAGGCCACTACCCATTGCCCAGTAGCCGCATCGACCTGCCAGGAACCTACAGCTCCAAGAAGGCGACTTCCAAGGCAGTCCGTGACATAGACGCGCCGTCGTCTAGTCAAGAGGACCTAGAGCTTAATTTCAACCCGATCTAAGAGAGGGGCCACAACAATACCTCAAAAAAGACCACGGCATCCGCAAGCATCGACATTGTTGGAACCAGGTATGGTTGGCCTAGGCTTTGCTCGGCCCCATGGCTATCTGCAGCAGGTAAAGCAACAATAAACAACAAGAAGAAAGAAATCTGGTACGACAATCGCCACCTAACCCAAATGGACAAGGTAAGCTCCTCCTCCCCCCCCCCCACCCTGCTAGCGCCCGAGCAAGGGAAGAGATGAAAGAAACCAGCATCGGGGCGTCGCCCAGCCATGCACGACTGGCGGCCATGAAGGGCAAATGCCAGCAGGACATCCAGTTTGCTAGCCTCAACAAGAAGCCACAAATCGATCTACGCACAATGCACTGGATCTTGGTTCTAGCGACCGAGCGCCCTCTAGTCGCCGCCGCAATCGCCCCTTACCACACTAGCACACCCATGCTTTGGCCCGCCGCAGCACAGAACTCACACCACTGCAACATCCCTAACACATCCTTTAGAGGAGGAAACGGGGGCGCCACCATCGCGGCAAGGCGGCAGTTGCAACGGAAAAAAAGAGAGATCTCAAGGGTTCGGGCCTAGCGGCGGCTAGGGTTTGTCCCCCTTGAGACAAAACGAGGTTCGGTTGTTCTTGGTTTTTTGGATTTCGTGAAGACAACTGATTTATTCCCTACAGATTTAACCATGGATGCAACGTACATGTATATCAATCCTAATGGAATAGGGGAACATGGAGAGGTGGGCAGGAAACACTACTCACGCTGGTAGTTGCACCGACGCAAGAGGCCCTCTAGGACCTTGAGGCTCACAGGGTCATCATCTACGGAGAGCACGCGCAACCCTGCAGGGAACTGCTTCACGGCCCCATACCTGCCATAGGTTTCCTCACTCATGGCCGTTATGTCTTCCCCTGGCAAGGCAAACAAAAAACCGTCTCAAACAACCTAGACCACGAAACGTCACGCCAAAACCCTAACCTAGAGCATTAATCCAAGAAAAAAGAGCCCCAAAGATCCCTCCTTTCTCACCTTGTTACCTCTCGCTCACCGAAAACAAAGACAAGACTAGAGAGAAGTAGCAACAAAGTTACGATGGAACGGGGGGCGGAGGGGGGTGGTGTTTACTTACGGAGCTAGAACATGCCGGTGCGCTCTAGAGATGGAAATTGTCATTCCAGCGCGAATTGCCCAACCCCTTAATTTCCTGTATTCCATTGCCAATGTGACACTGGGTTGACGCCTCTCTATGTCTTGCCGATGCTTACCATATTTGAGGTAAAATGCTTAGGAAAGAAGTCAATGCATGGCGTCTTTGGTGCTATATAGGTGGCTCCGTTGGCGACAGTGCTGATCTGGCGGCAGCGTGTCTTGGCTGGTGCGTCGACTTCGCCAGCGTCCTCTCCATTGGGCACTCGAGTGGAGAAGGCGTCAAGGCCGATCTGACTGCAGCGTGCCATGGTTGTCCTCCGCAGTGCGGGTGGCTGTTCCGTCGGTGCAGGAGGTACCGCGTCAGCTGTCGGGGCAGACGGCTGCCTTTTCCTCCGCGTTCGCTAGCTTGTCAGGTGGGATCCCACGTGTGCTAATTTCTAAACTTTAGCTTAAACTAGCTGGTCACGTGTGCTTCGTTGCACCGCTGAAACAAACGTAGATTTTTTTTTATTACAGAACGCGATAGAGCGATGGTAGCTGCCAGCACGATCTAGGACTACTTGTGATCATCTTTGCCGAGCCATGGACTACTGGTGCAGCATTTCCTACTTGATGTACTAAACTGTTCCCTGCTCCCAAGTTCATCGTGACGCATTCTACTCTTAAAATTACGTTTTAAAATGCACGACGAAACAGTGCAGCAGATATGATATGGGGTCGGGGTGGCCCGATTTTTCGATGAGATTGATAACTCTCAATTTGGGTAGGAGGTGACGATGACGATCCGACTACAGCCTAGAAGGTAGCGCCTTAGCAATTAATACACCAACTTCAGAGGGTTACTAATCACGCGGGGGCACGATCAACCTGACCACGAAGATCTTTGTTCCTGCAAGCAATCGAAGAACAAACAAGAACAAGATAAATAGCGGATGCAATCTGAAATTGCGAATATACTATATCAAACCAATGTCTCAACGAGACGATAAGTTAGAGTCTTGACAACGGTAAAACAGAGTAGCAAAGATGGCTAAACTTTATCTAATCAAAACCCAAGGCTCCATAGGAGGGCTCATGGGGTATAAATAGGAGGGGAACTAGGTGGTTTTCGGCCAGGCCTTTGAGGGACTCCGAAACGGTCTAGGAATCCTCCTAAAACACAACGAAGACATCTAAAAATTGGCTGGACCCTATTACATGGCCTTAGGCTCAATAAAGCAAGGTTATAACCCTCATCTTTGGCCCATAGATACCCATTGGAGGGGGAATCCTCCACTTGGCCGAAATTTTATTGATGAAGAGGATGCGGCTTTTTTCTCATCTCTCGTTATGACGGTTTCAATATTCTGAAATCATCACTTGAGTTAGCTCCCGCCACCTTGCTGCCACCTCCATGGTTTGCTGTCCAACGCTGATCCTTGAGATCCAAGCTAGGTCCTTCATTCCTAAAACACATAAAAGAACCCATCTTAGGTTGCAGCATATTCTCATTAATATTAAATGAAGTACCGAGGAACGAAAATACCTGATAATTTAGTTGTTGTGCACGAGTTCTAGTAATTGGTCCATGTATCTCCGGTACTTGAGGTGTAGGGCTGTGGTTGTATCATTAGTTGGGATGTCCTCATCAAGATAGAAAAACGATCGGATCATGTCTGCACCAAAGAATGTCAACACTGTCTCTATTCCAACTCATTATACGACATACAAATGTATACAGAGTAATATTTAGCTGCAAAAATCAGTGGGCTATGTATAAACCGTTGAAATCTAGGGTATGTACTCCATGAGGAAAAGCATAGCCACCTGATGATATCAGGTTTCGGCATCTGCCGTAGTTCAACCAATTGATTGCAAGAACTTGGTAGACACAACAGGCTGTGTCAGGGATTCTCATGTCTGTGATACATACCCTTGTCACAGATGAAGACATACTAATTGTCAGGACTTGAAACAGTTTTATTCAGCTGTGAACAACCCTAAATTTGAGACCAGCAGCTATGCAAAAGTTAGAGAAACTACAAAAAAAGCCCACATAATCTACAGCACATTCGTATGGTCACCTACCACTTTAGAATGGAACATCTCTGATGTACAATAATTCCATAAATGGATACCCAAAATGTGTCAGGGGTGAACTATTCATGGTTAAATACAAATCTGAAATCTGCTTCCCTACATTTGCTCACATCATTAAAGTCAGGACAAGGTGCCAACTGATATTATACCCCTTGAAGCATTACTTAATTTGACGCTAGATGACAACTGGCAAAAGAGAATCAAACATTATTAAACCATCCATTTATGAACAATGAGAAAATGGTTGGTTCCCAAACAAATGAACATAACTTTGTCTCCCCACAGAGAACCAGGTGCAAATTACAAGTGGAATGGAAACAGGATGGTGCAGCCTAGAATTCAGAAGTTACAGGCGACTGCTATGTACAAAGACACGAATCACAATTCACATCTCCATTAAGAACATTTTGGCATGTTGGCGACTCTTTATTTACTACCAATTCTCCTGTACGATCTTCGCTTTCTCAAATATGAACTTGCCTTCCTTGTACTTCTGCGATTCCTCATAGGCTTTCTCGTACTTCCAGCCCAGCACCTCACGGCAATCACGGCAGTGGATATCAGCGACCGTGTGAAGCCCCGTCATGAGTTGCCTGTCCTCCTTTGCCCCCGTAACGACATTCATGGCGTGAGAGAAGAGAAATGCACGACCATTCTTCCCCTAGAACAGCCAAAAGAGCAAGGGCAGGTAGTATCAGTGTCATCCTCCAAACACAATAAAAATCTAAGATATATCTAACAAGTTCTTCATCTGAAGTCATCGAGTTATAGAATCCGAACTGCCAGGACAAACCCAAGTAACTCTGGTTAACTGAAACCCTGCTATATTAGTGTCTGAACATCTCAACAGCAGTTGTAACTAACAACTGCAGTTCCTAAACCTCTTTAACCTCATTTGATGCCAAATTTAGCATTCCATACCCAAACAATCCGACATTACTGTTCCACCTGAGTTCCTAGTGATTCAGTTCTATTCAACGTTGATCCCTAATACAGGGCCCCAACCCACAATAGTTCAACAAGGGGAACCCGCCCTGAAGCCTGAAGGTAAGCTAATTATTCAGTAATTCTTCCTTCACCTGAAAGGCCTTGGAGATGATGTCGTCGTGGAGGCAGACGTGGTTCCTGCAATGGTGGCAGCTGTAAACCCGCGGCCCGACCAATTCCGCCATCACCAGTTCAGGCACCCCCTATCCTGCAACCAATTTCACCGAATCAAGAACTGACGCGCCGCACCACAAAAGGGATATTACAACCAATTTTACCTCGACACCCAGAATCAAGAAACCAGGTACCGGAATCAAACCTACTTTCAATCGGTCCCCGCGGCTGATTCGAGAAGCGGAGGGGAGACGGGGAAGAAGAGGCCGCCACGCAAGACGACGGATCAATCGGACACGCAAGAAAGGACTAGAGGGGCCGCCGAGGAGAGGAGAAGGAAAGAGACGGCGAACAAACGAAACCAAACTCGGCACGAAGGAGACGTCGGGTTAAGAAAAACCGCGAGATTTAACCGTTTGGAGCCGACTGTGATTTGTGAAGAAGGGGAGCCAATTGGGGAAAGATTGAGGTGGGATGAACGCAGAAGAGGAACAGTGAGTGTGAGAGCGATGAAAAGAATGCAAGTAGGACGGGAAAGGGAGAGTGTGACGGTGTTAGAATATAGAAATCGCTAGAGTTTATCCGACTTAAGAATCTGGATTAGGAGACAAATGTTTTGCCAACATGCATGATCCGTATTTTACAGGGGCTCGAAAAAAGAGGGCTGAACAACGGCACACCTTCTAGATGAAAGTATTGGAATCTATGAGAGTGAATGTTTTTTCTTCCGTCCGATCAAGAAGAGCTTGGCCGTAATCCGCGTTTCTTTGCATCTTATTCTGCGTAAGTGCCAATTTTAGTTTTATGGGGACGGTTTGTAGGTATAGCAACTTTAACCCATCACGCGGGGAGGGTTAGGGAGCGGACGTTCCCTATATGGATAAGCACACCTTATATATATCAAAGTAAAATTGGTATTCATGTGTAAGTTTGGCAAAAATTCCTTTTTTCGAATTATCTTCGAAGAAAGATAGCCGTGACAAGCGAAGAAGAAAAAGAAAATGAAGAAACTGGCCAAGGAAAGTTTAACTAGCAAGGTGCGAGGTGGACACTAAACTCACCCGCAGCCAAAAAGAATGGAAAAGCTAGTGGCCTTAGAGGCTCTCTTAATCGACATACAACGATGCTTCAACTTGATATGACCAGAGGTGGCAGGCACAAGGGGAAAATAAAATGGAGGATGGAGAAAAAACGCGAGAATTAAAAGAAGGAGAAAGATGTGAAGCCAGATGAGTTAGTGAAAAAGAATGTGAAATTTCTTCTTTATGGAGCAATTATTGAAATACTAGATTACAATTGTTACTACCATATGAGATATTGATACCACAGCCCCAAAATAGCTTCAACCAGATAGGTAGGCCTAAAATCCTCCAATCCTTCGAAAATTTTGTGTTGGTAAATTTGGTTAGAGATGTTGGAAAGAGAATTTAGAGATATTAGGTTAAGATGACCTCACAGGAAGGGAACATGATAAGTGCTTCACGCAGTCACAATTCGGGGAGGGGATGTTTTTTGCTTCTTTTCTTATAACTTTTGAAACAAACATCTAAATTAAGATAGTCGTGTTTACAGAGAAAACATGAGTGACAAGATAGTCCACCTATAGCACATAAGAAGACATAAAATAGAAAACGGAAAATATAAGACATGAAGCATGAGGCAAGGCGGGACAACTACAAGTCATAAGGCACGACAGGGATAACAATGAGAGGTAAGACACCGAAACAATTTGTCTTTTGGAATTTTGATTCAAAAGTTACCGTGTTTTGTATTTTTTTTAAATCCACCATTTGAGAGTCTCCTTGTGCGCCCTGCGTGACGTGCAACATTTGTTAAGTTAGAAGCGTGGCCTGTATTGTGTGGGATGCTTGAAGCACAGGTGAAATCTTACGGATAACCTTCCCAAGGTTGTACCCTTTTCTTAACAATATATAAGGTTTCGGCTCAAAAAACTATACAACCTCATGCTAAAACTTATTTATGTGATCACATGTCTATGTTGTGGTGTTCACTGTAGAAAAAATACTAAGCTGTCCAAACTCGATTTGGTATTGATAAGTTTAATTGATTCCACCAAGCAATTTTAGTCCCAACCAAAAACTAAACTATTGCAACTCAATTATATTTTTGATTTAACCTTAAACGAATGCTCCAACTGTACATGAAAATTTCAGTTTCAAGTGGACGCTAAGAACGCATAAGTATGTCGACGGGGCGGACAAAATGTTAATATACACAAAAATTATTGAAAGTGAAAAAATGTCAGTTCGGAAAAGTACTACTCCCTCCGTTTCATATTAAGTGTTCAAATTTGCTTAAATATGAATGTATTTATACACAAAAAACGTCTAGATAAATGTAATAATACGTCACTTAATATTGGACAGAGTGAGTAATAAAAATCGCACGTACAAATATTTGGCAGAATGTAAATTAGGATGTGTTTTTGACTTTCGTAGTGTTTTCTACTCCGTGTTAAAAGCTATTTACATCCTGTAGAAAAATCATAGAAGAAATTACGCAACAAACCAAATTTTTGGTTCTCGTAACAAATCTATGAAGGAAGGCTGTGGTAGTAGCCAACTAAGATTTTTGTTGTCTTCTCCCAGAGCAGGGGGTGCATTCAATTGCCTGCTTCCCCTTCTTCCTCTCCCCTCCCCCAAAGCAGCAAAGCCAGCCTGGTTCCCCAAACACCCACAGCCATCACCACCACCTCCTTCCTCTCCCATAATGGCCCAAGAAGCCATTGCTCCCAACGATCCTTCCTAACTGTCTGTCCTGCCCTTTCCACACAAGCAACGGCGATGCTGAGCTCCTGCGGCGGCGGCGGCGGCCATCCGAACTCGCCACAGAAGCATGGCAGATGCGACGAGCAAGGGGGCCAAGATGGGTACTTAGGGCTGGCAGGTGCTTCGCTGCCACCACCTCCCTCTTGCTCCTTTCTTGGATCCACCGGCTCTTCTGGGGCGCAGATGCTGAGCTTCTCCTCCAATGATGCAGCAGGTGAGATGGGTGGGTATGGGAAACGGATATGATTTTCTTAATAGAAAAATCTCAGTTGTGATTGTTTTGCTCATCATGGTCATGGATGGCATCATCCTGCAAAAGCCCCTGCCTTTGGGGTCTTGTCAAGACCAAAAGGGCCCCTTGTTATTCCCCTCTCTTTCGCTTTTGCAACTCATCCCCAAAAGATGTGAGCTTTTTCTTCTTGGGGATATCTCACCCTCTCTTCTTTTTTTTCTCTCACAAAAAAGGTAAAGTGGTGGCACAGATTTGTGCTGCTTCCTTAAATCTTGCATGTGTAGGGACTAGGAAGCCATGCTCATGGGCATCTTCGTTTGCTCCGGTCTTATCTGACTTAAGATGACCATTTCATCATTGTTCTTACCATTTTGCTTCTCTTCTGATTGAAGGATTCGGTTTGACCTCAGGGGCAAGCATGCAGGGTGTTTTGGCAAGGGTCAGGGGTCCATTTACCCCAACACAGTGGATGGAGCTGGAGCACCAAGCCCTGATCTACAAGCACATTGCTGCAAATGCTCCTGTGCCATCCAGTTTACTCCTCCCCATCAAAAGAAGCCTCAATCCGTGGGGTAATTTTTGGATACATCTCCTGTAATTAGTATTTCTCTTGTCCTATTTATGTTGTCAACATTTCAAGACAAGGCATAAAGAAACAGCCATTTTTAAAACATGAAAGGAGCAAGTAGATGTCATATGGTTGTGGTTATCTATGTCCAGTAGTCCGTTATGTAGTTTGGAATATAAAAGCTTATCTGGCATTGGGATTCTTTCATGTTTTATTTGTATTCTGTGTCTTCTAGGGACAGGTTGCTGTTGCACAATTAGTTTGTTGGGGATACCGGTAATCGAGGTTCCCTTTGGGTACTAAATTTGTAGTTTGAATTATTATATTTATGTTTCCAAGAAGGCACTGTAATGATCTCAATGATTGCATTAGAGTAATGTTACTCATGTGGTAATGTTTACTGCTACCAATGTGCTTCTACACAATTTAAACAAAAAAGATGTAAAACTCTCACTCACATTGGATTCCACTGTATATTTTTTATCGTATAATCTCTTCAGCAACAAGATATTGAAATGCCGTCCTTAGTATGCTGAAGTTCATGTTACTCGAGTGCCTTTTCTGTGTACTACCCAGTTATTATGTGCTAAATGTTGCCGAATCAGTGTCAAGAACATATCATTTTTGTGGTGGTTTATGGAATTCTCATATGAAAAATGACTATTTTGCAGTTGGATGGGGACCATTTCGTCCAGGGGGTGCTGATATAGAACCTGGGAGATGCCGCCGCACAGATGGTAAGAAGTGGCGGTGCTCTAGAGATTCTGTTGGAGACCAAAAATACTGTGAGCGACACATAAACCGTGGTCGCCAACGTTCAAGAAAGCATGTGGAAGGCCGAAAGGTGACACCCACCATTGCAGAACCAGCCATGGTTGTTTCTGGTGGTGTATCATCACGCAGCCATGCTGCTTGGCAGCAGCAAGTGGAAAGCTTAGCTGCTAATGTGGCTGATCCTTTTCCAAGACAGTCCAACAGGTGAAGTAACCTGGTCCTACATTACATTAGTACTTGCATCTATGCCTGTTACTTGATTAGTAAGCCTTTGTCAAGAAATGAGTTATGATTGATATAAATGGCAAGCTAATGCTCTGGCATGTGCAAATGGTCAAATGGAGGTGCCTAAGTAGTCCATCTTTGTATCAGGATTCATGACATTATAAAACATTCAAAATGTTATTCCTTTTTTGATGAAACAACCGCAGCGAGTTATTTATTGCCGAAGAAGGGCTGGGAAGATTCCAACCATGGAGTACAATAAGGAACACTGAAAAAAAGTTAGATATTTTCAATTAAAAATTCAAATAAGTTAGATTGAACTAGTTACATGAAAGTAGTTCATGGTGCCTTTGATGAACTTCATTTTATGTTTCTCTCTGTTCATAAATAAAAACTCCAAAAGGAAAATAAAAAACTATGATAAGTAGTGGCAAGCTAGTGGGAACGGAGGCACCATATGTGATTGGAAACGCATGATGTGTACTTCCCTGTTCCTTTTTATAAGATGTTTTTTGACAAGTCAATTTGGCTTTGCCAAAACGTCTTATAAAAAGGAGCAGATGAATTAGTATTTTTCGAAATCAATTAGTTGGGCTTTCGTGACATTGTCACAACCTTAGTAGAAATATTGCAGTAGACAAGCATGGAACTTTTGCACAATTTTTTCTTCCCTGAACTAAAGATAAAGACACTGCTTTACAGGGAACTGCTGGAGAAGCAGAATGTGGTCGAACAATCATCAGTACCCACTCCAATGGATCCTTTTGACTTCCCATCATCACATTCTTCTTCGAATCGTGACGAAGTAGCATTTTCACCACTGAAGTTGCACCATGATCTTGGCCAGGTTTTCAGTGTGTATGGAGCAGGCAGTTCATCAGAAAAGGGTAACAGGTCTCAGCCTCAGGAAAGTTGGTCACCAGTAACTAGGGAAACACTTGACGACGGACCTCTGGGTGAGGTTTTCAGAAGCAAGAGTTGCCAGTCACCTTATGGAGCGTCTCAACTCACAAAAAATTAAGTTGGATTCTCTGTAACCCTGCAATTGACTACTAAGTACTTCAGTACAGTGCCCAGCATCAACACTGAGCATTGGCCCTGCACCAGAGAATCACATCACTAATGATGCCTATCACATGGCATGACAGGTAGAATGGAGCATTTCCAGACAGTGCCATCACAACGTTAAGTATTCAGTCTTGTCTTGTGGAATCACAAATAACTGAAACCATGTTCATCGCATGAGTTTGTTGGTACAATGTCCTGACTTTTTTTTTTGAATTATGTTTTCATGCCCTCGAACTTTGTTTTTTGTTGAGGTGAGCGTATTGTGTTGCTTTGTTTCTGTGCCTGTTTTATCATGTGATGAAGTTAACAAAGAGTTGATTTTCTAGAAATTGCGTCATTAAACTTCAGAAGGACTATAGATGTTTTTGACGTATCATTGCCTTCTTTGACGGCTCGGTGGTGAATGGAAATGACCCTGGTGACCAGCTCCATTTGAATTGTCGATATTTTAGTGGAGCTTGTCGATGCACATCTCTATTGTCGGACACCAACCCTTGAGATTGTTGATGGCTGACTACATCTCCATGATTTGTGACGAGAGCATTGCCATCTTCTTCTTTTTTCCTTTTTGAAAAAAAGAGGGAGGACCCTCTAATTTCCATTTTGAGAAATAACATAGGTTCTTACAAGTTCAACAAAACAGTAAAGAGAAACCCAGAAATCTGATAACCACCAGTTGCCCGCCGAACAGATCAACCTTCGGCAGGCTACAGACCAAAGTTTCATCTTCAGGTCACACCCCATCAGCTTCCAGGTCTCCATCCCATGTGATGATCTACTTGCCACCTGCTCGAAGAGTCTTGTACCGCACTTCGTCTTTCCTGTTTTATCTGCATTAGAACCATAAGTTCAGCAAGTACCTCACCCTGTGAACGACAACCAAAGGACCAGAAATTCTTTGGTCGTCCAAGCATGCCTCAATTCTAAAATTCCATATAGTCCATAGAACAGAAGCTATTCCTATTGCCACTATTTCTTCTTCCGTCTGAAATTGAGAAAGCCTGCTCCCAAATAGGGAATGCATACCATCAGGAATAGCATCTATTCTACTCCCTCTGTACTGTAAAGGATGTCGCGTCCTTCCACTCATCCAGTGCAATCGAACTTTTGCCAAAAAATCCCTCAAATTGAAATTCATTTGAAATTTGGGCTCAAAATTGAAATTCAAGTTGAAATCCAAACTGAAATCTTCCCCCAGAGGCAAGCGGAGCTCCCGCCGTTGCCGTCCCGCAACCTTCGCGCCGCCGGAGGCAAGCAGAGCTCCCGCCGCCTCCCGCCAGAGCCGGCAATCCAATATCGCGGAGGAGATCCATCGCGGACGCCCGCCCCCACAGCTCGCGGCCCATCCACCTGCTCCGGCCAGCAGGTCGCCGCCCCACCACCGCACCGCCCCCAGCAGCTCCAGGCCGCCGGCCTCTGCTCCAGGTCAAGGAGCTCCCGCAGGCCGTCCCTCTGCTCCAGGCCAGGGAGCTCCTGCGGCCCTCGCTCTGCTCCAGGCCGCCGGTGCTGATCTAGGCGAGCTCCAGGCGAGGAAGCTCCTGCCGCCGTCCCTGGCTTGGCCAGCGCCGCCTCCTGCGCCCGCGCCTCCGCCTCACCAGTGCCTCCGCCTCCGGTCGTCAATCCTAGAATTAAAAAAGGAAGCAATCTCAGGATTAGAAGAAGGAAGGGAGCAATCTCAGGATTGGAAGAAGGAAGGGAGCAATCTCAGGATTGGAAGAAGGAAGGGAGCAATCTCAGGATTAGAAAAGAAGGAAGGGAGCAATCTGAGGATTAAAAAAGGAAGGCAGGAATCTATTTCTACCCAAAATAGAAGTTCAACCCTACAATTATAGAAGTTCTTTCCCAAATTTGAAATTACTACTGCTCCAGCATTGTTAATATTTCCATTGTATGGTGTCTTAATCAAATGAATGTTAACCGAAAGTGTCAAAATGCAAAATGAGATTGTAGTCGATAGAAATTCAGTCCTATAAATCAAATTATTGAAACTAGTCGATAGCAATTCACTCCTACACTGTAGAATGGAAACTGAAGAAGAAAAATGCAGAATATAGAGACCTGTGTCTGTTAAGATTTAACTTTCTGAGTACTCCATTTTCACTCAGTTCAGTTTAACTGTTAACTGAATGGCTAGAGTTCTTTTAATTCTTAATTCATTTCAGTTAAAAGTTAATGGCTGTGCACTGAAAGATTTTGACTGAGGAAAGGAAACATGAACATCTTACGTGCCATTACAGGCACAAGCTGAATTCAATTCAGTTGAATTCAGTGTACACTCCATTACAGGCACAACCTGGACGACCTGAGCCTGGCATAACTTCTTGTTCTGTTTGGATGGTGATGTAAATTTCAGTACCACCTCAAAAATCTGGAGTAGCAGATTGTTTTGTGAAGATTCTGTACTTTGAAATGGGCAGATTTTTTTTGTTAGAATTGCAACACATGCTGCTGTGTCTCAAAAATTAACAGGAAAAATACACAAATGACATGCACATGTATATATAGATCTCTGGTTGTTTACACATGCATAGTTGCATCATTCAGAACTGAAGTGACAACTACTTGACATGCACATTGTGAACTGAATACATACTTAGTACTGTCACAAGGAAACTACTTGACAATGTTTTCTGAGTATATGGCTAACACACTTAGTATTGTAGAATCATAATGCTGTACTCTACCAATTTTTAAACAAGCCTAGTCATGCTGTACTCTACCACAATTAACAAGTCTAGTTCAGTTCCAGTTCAGTTAACAGTTGTGCCTGTTTAAATCAGATAGCAAATGAATTAATCCCTAGTTCAGTTCCAGTTCAGTTAATTGAATTTGTCCCTAGTTCAGTCCAATTGATTTTTTTTCCTTTGACCTGTATGGCCATCTATCTAGGTTTTGTTTGAACCCACATGCTAATTGCTAGCCGCACTGTTAAAATCAGATAGCAAATGCATTTCATGTTGAAAAGGAAAAACTTAGAACACTTCATCTTTTTAACCAGAAGGATAGCTTATGTTCAGCATAGGACTAGCTTATGTGCTGGTGCCTATCTTGGACATTCCAGAACTGATTCACAAGAAAACCATGGCTTACCGTAAGCTCACTGTGTGGCTCCAGATAAAGCAGAGAAGCCAATTGCTCGCCAATGAAAGTTTCTAATTCTTGGCAATCTCGACTGATCTGCACAAGTCAAAAGTGAATTAAATAGGCATGAACATAATTCTTGGCAGAACACAGATTGGACCAAAATTAAAACATACAATGTCTCCATGTTGCATGATTCAAATTCATAACTATATGTTGCATTTGTCAGCTCTAAGGAACCATCTCCAACTCGGTTAACAGTTCAGTTAACTTTTCAGAAACTGAACAGTCCATGCTAGAGAATATTGCAACAGAGGACAGCAGGAGCTTAGATGTTGAACTGGTCTATAAAAGGGCCGCCCCATACGACTGAAATATTTCAAGCCAAAACATATGATTCAGCTCTGAAAGTAAGAGTTGTAGGAAACTGAACTCTTCCATGTCTCAGACATCTCTTCAGGAGTTCAGTTTTCTCCAACATCTTATCTTTAGTGCCGTCTAAACTGATTGCAATCGCAAAGATTTCACAACAGCGTGCTCGCTTGGCTTGGCATCACAATCAGAGAATTTGGCAGATGAATTTGAGGGTTGGATGGGACCAAATCAGTTAGTAGTACTACCAATCAATTGTTGTGGTGTGGTATGATGGCATGCAAAATTCAGAGCACAAGAAAGTCAGTCTGTTACTAGTACTACCAATCAATTGCCCCACAAATAACTTGCTCCTGAAACTCGATTATCCAGAATTCAGACATGATTTCCTCCCAGAATTTCTTTCTTCAAATCGAAACAATTAACCACCAGTTGGATGAGAAAGAAAAAAGGAAATTGGGTGGTGAGTAGAGTACAGGGCAGAGCTTTACCTGGTGCAAGAGGGCATCGGGGAAGGAAATACGGGTGTCACCGGCAGCGGAGATCCCAGCGGTGGGGGACCATGGGCCCGCCTTCTGGGCAGCGCGGCGGAGCGGGGTACTCCAATCCTTGCCCCACGCATCGGCGCGGCCGACGGCCAGCAGCGGGACGAGGAGAAGCAGGAGCAGCGGCGGCGGTGCAATCTTCCTGGCCTTTCCCTCTGCTCCGCTAGCACCGCACCACCAACCCATTACCGGAAAAATCAAATCTTGGACAGAGGAGGGGGAGCAGCACGGGGGAGCGTGAAAAGCCCGGTGGAGCAAGACGGCGAAGGTGGAGCAGCGACTGCGATCTATCCGTCGCGCGAGGGGAGCAGCGCCGGGGATCTGCGCGTGCGAGCGGAGCTGCGGCGAGCGAGCGCTACGAGGAACACTAGCCCGCAAGGAGGAAGATGAGGGAGGACTGAACGGTTATGTCGGTAATTTGTCATGAGGGTTTTCACAAAATTGACCGCGCGACATTTCAAATGAAGTATTATATATTAAAAGTACGCGACGGAGCAATAAAAAAAATAGAGATCAGAAAATTCAAAAAAAACCAAAATTTCTGACCATCCATTTAAAAGATAATTAATCTCAGTAACCTAAGTTGAAAGAATTATCCACCTCTGCCCTTAACTAAATTTCCCCGGACCTCCTCAGCCGCCTCCCATCACCCGGCCGCTGCCCGTCCCCTATCCGTGCCCAGGCCCTCCCACGCTCTCTCTTTGCTGCAGCTGATGTGATGCGCTACGCGTGGGCGCTGGCGAGCGGCGGCTTGAGCGATCGCAGTCGGCGACAAAGGTGCGGATGGTGGCGCGGACGAGTCGAAGGATGCGACGAAGGCATGGACGCATGGTGAGGCGTGGGCAGTGGGCACAAACGAGCCGTCGTCGGGCGAGTGGAGCTCCGTCATCGACCCAAACGACGACGCGGCGGCGGTGGCATCTGCGTTAGCCAACGGGGGCGACGCGTACTCGATGGTCGTCGGTGACGACGTACAGGCGGCGGCATCAACAGAGCAGCGTGGAGATTCTGTGCAGCAGCATCGCCCGGTAGTTTGTTTGATTGATGCGTTGGGCAAGACGAGGAACTGAACATCGAGTTCTACAACTTCCATTTTCCAATCGAAGGTCCTCCGCTTGTCATCGTCGGTTGCTGCACCGCCTCTGCCTGGTGGCCGGATCTTGTGGACGTGATTCCGTCCACCTCCGCTGTCCTCTGCTTCTTCTCAGGCATCCAGACCGCTGACTGATGATCAGATTTTGAAGGAAATTTTGGTTAAGTTGGTTGGTTAATTCTTCCTGCTTTTCGGTAAGTTTGATAAAAGTAAATGGTATTGAATATATATAGGGAGATTTGTTTATTTGTGAGGTAATTCCTTATGAGAACATCATGTGTTTCAACATCATAAGTTCAGAACTACTGTGCACTGTGATGATTTCTTTTCAGATGAATCCAAGTGTGTATTCCAGAAGGTTTAATTGCATTGCACCCATTGTTTTAACACTTCAACCTAAACGTCTGCATCAATCCTTGACCTGGTAAGTGTATGACTGTATGTATCCTAGCATGCATTTTGCTGCAAAAAATGCACAAGATACTACATCAAAAGAACCCTTAATTTTGTTCAGCCTTTATATAATTAAGCCCTGATGCTATGGAATTCACATTCTTGAAACAGGTAGCAGGAAGTTTTTTGTTCTTATATTTGCTAATCTAGAAAAAAGCTTACCCTCTAGCTTATCAAAGCATAACATCTACAATAATTTTCCTGCCCTTACTATTTTGAAATACAGGGAAACCAGTCCTAAATAGATTCTGGTGTTTTCAGTACAGACGATTGCATGCAACCTACGTATATACTTGGTTTATGAAATTTAGGAGTTAGAAAAGATCCATGTACAGATAGGTAATGGCTTTTGTTCTTCTCATTTCTACATTCCTCCTTTTTATTACTCTTTAGCTAAACTAAAGAAGTAGAGATGAATTATGTTATGCTTTGCAATATAGATATCTGTGCATGAAAAGTTTGATTGAGTGGGTTGCAAGATGCCAAATAAAAAAAACATGTCTTAAGTACAAATTTTATT
Source organism: Brachypodium distachyon (assembly GCF_000005505.3). Taxonomy (NCBI): domain Eukaryota; kingdom Viridiplantae; phylum Streptophyta; class Magnoliopsida; order Poales; family Poaceae; genus Brachypodium; species Brachypodium distachyon. The sequence continues at coordinate 17,219,023 of NC_016134.3, read as the reverse complement.
AGTTGTCTATGTTTTCGTTCTGACAACTGATAACCTCAGACTTTATCCATTTTGGATGGATTCAGTTTGTTTCGTACAGATCATCTCTTTTAACAACTCTCACATTACTGTAATTACTCTGAACAACATATAAACTGCAATTTCCTTTTACTAAAACTTATCTGAAGCTACGACTACAACTAGCTAGCCTAAGACAAGGAGGTGCCGAACAGCCCAAGGGAGTACATGGAGAAGGAAATGGTATGCTCAATTGCTGACCTGCAAACTCTTTCTAATTTCAGTTCCCAATCTCTTTCTGAAGGGAAGGGAGTACATGGAGAAGGTAACATAGTTCACCTTGGCTTGAATTTGTGCTACAAGTATGTTGTAGAGTTCATTCCGAGTCCACATAAATAATAAAGAAGATTCCATACGGAAAATGATTTATGTGAAAAAAAGAACTTTATGTTGATTCTCATTGTACATCTGTCATTGCTCAATGGATATATTCCATATGTTGGTGTGGAAGCATCTCAGTTTATGTTTAAAAAAAAGTCATATCGAGGGAGGGAAGAACTCAGTACCAACTAATGATGTTTTGGGTAGTAATATTGAAGTGATTAGTGGTAAAAACATCTATATTTTTTGTAGGGGTTATCAAAGTAGCATGAATATGCATGCATATGTGTCGCACCAATGGCACACGGGGTACCACCGCTGCACGACGCGTGGGCCCCGTCCCTGAGTTCCCGGTGAAGTTCCATCCCGGGCAGCGGCTACGACAGCCCGGCAAGCTACCAGCCCGGAAGGGCTAGCGAGGCTTCGGGGAATATTCTCGCCTGGGCACCTTCCGAGAAGCCGCTTCCCGGGGGGAGGTTCCCGAGTGTGTTGGGCCCGGGCGCTTCCCGGGGAGCGACTTGCCGGGACAGGGGGTTCCTGGGCGCAAGCCCCCGCCTCAAGTGTGGGGCCCAATGAGCAGATCAACAGCGCCACGCGGGCGCGTGGCGGGCGTGGGGTGCGCGGCCCCACCGGGGCAAGGAGTAAGGCGCACGGCTCATTAAATGAGCCGACAGAAGGGGCGTTACCCGTCAAGATCATGCAAACAGTGGCTGTCCAATCCTACTCTAGGATTTTACACCCCTAGCGGCGGAGGTGGCGTCCATGCGCGCCACCAGCTCACCGGGGGGCAATTGTATGCCTCCCCGCTCGACACTTGTAGCCCATGCACCGTGGCACCTGTGGCATCCCCTTGAGTATAAAAGGAGGACCCCCGCCAACGGTCAAAGGGTTGTTGGAATCTCAGTTGGTTCCAGTAGACGGTAGGGTTCGGTTGAAGTCGACCAGCCCACAGTTAGCCTCTAGCATTAGCCGAGAATAGTAAGGAGTACCTAACCAAAGGGAGAGAGTACCCGGGAACTTACCCGGCAACCTGTAAACACTTGATTCACAACCAATATCAGCTCAGACAAGCAGGACGGAGGGTTTTACACCTCCGGGTGGCCCGAACTTGGGTAAAAATGTGCGCGTATCTGTTCTTTGATTAGCGGCACTCTTCGTACATCATTTCGCCGGCCCCGCAGGGCCCCATCAGCCGAGCCGGTGATCGCCGGGGCGAACCCCGACGCCCCTATTGAACCTAAAAGGGGGCCGTGACCGCACACCCCCGGTGTCGGAGCACCGTGCGACGACATCTGGCGCGCCAGGTAGGGGGCGCGGGAGAAGAGCCTGCCGGTGATCACCGGCAGCATCATTTGCATCGACGTCGGCCTCGCTTTCTTCGCCGACGAGAATAGTCACCATGCCCCCAAGCGGGCTGGTGATCCTCGTATAGACCCGCGTGAAGCCCCAGCGGCGCACACACGGTCGCATGAAATGCGACCCGAGTCGGGGGCTCAGGAGAACCCCGAGCCCTCGAGGGTGCAGCAAACACAGCTGCCTCCCCCGCCTCCTCGGCCGTCTACCGACAATCGGCCGAGGGGACCGGCTGCCCCCAGTGCTGGGGCCAATCGCGCGAGCACGCACGGTGCGGCCCGCGCTGGGCAGCGGGGTGAGTCGCGGGCCGAGGATGCTCTGCGACAGCGGCACCAGGAGCATACCGCGTCGCGGGCGACCCCTGGGGGTTCGCACCCTGCGCACCCGAAAGCGTCCGGGGCCGGAGCGGGACGCAGCCGCTCGGGAAACCAGCTGCCCCCCGCACGAACCCCGGCAGAAGCCATCATCGCCGCGCGCGTCATGGTGCGGTACGAACCGCGGCAAGGCACGCCGGCGCACGAGACGTGGGGCGAGGAGTTAGACGCGCTCCTCGCCCTGGCCGCCCAGCAGCCGCAAGGCGAGGGCCCCCCGGTAGGCTCCGCCCACGGGCAGAACCCGGAGCACGGGGACGCACCACCCGCCTCGCGACCAGGGGAGAATCCTCCCCCACCGCAGGGAGGCCAAGGGGACGGGGGCCCGGAGGGGTCCTCGAACTCGTCGCCCACCGTTCCGGGGGGCGATGCGCGCAGCATCTTGAATGCCCGCCAGCAAGAGGACTTGCGCCCGCGCTTGGAGCGCCGGCGCAGGCGCGAGGTAGAGCGCCAGCGCCCACAGGAGCAGGAAGACGCTCCCATGGGCCCCGAGGACGGTTGCACCGCGTTCACACGCGAGTTGCGGCGGGTGATGTGGCCCCGTAAGTTCCGAGCGCCCGTGTTCGGTACGTACGACGGGACCGCCAACCCCAAGGATTTCCTCCTGACCTACACGTTGGGTATGCACGCCATCGGCGCCGACGACAAGGTCAAGGCCAACTGGTTCCCGATGGTCCTGAAAGGATCAGCGCGAACCTGGCTGCTCAACCTGCCCGCCGGGTCCACCGCCACTTGGGCGGACCTGCGCGAGCAGTTAGTGAGCGCGTTCCAGGGCGGCTATAAGTTCTCGGGAACCATGGCGGAGCGGCACACTATCGTGCAGAAGCCGGGAGAGACGTTGCAGGCCTTCGTCAACCGCTTCTCCAACCTCTCCTATTCCATCCCCGAGGCGGAGGCGGCTGCCATCATCAACACCTTCGCCATCAACGTCCGCGATCCCAAGATGCGCGAGAAGCTGAGCATGCACCGGATCCGGATGACGCAGGACCTGTACACCCTGGCGCACAAATGCGCCATGGCCGAGGAAGGGCGCCTAGCGCTCGAGCTAGCAGCTAAGGCTGCCGCGAGCCCTGGCGAGGGTTCGCAGAAGAAGGGCTCCCGCAAGCGCAGCGGGAAGCAAGTTCTCGCTGCGGACTCAGGGGTTCCTGCCGCGAGGCCTGCGAAGAAGGCCTCGCCGGGTGGCGGGTCCGGTGGCAAGCAGAGCGATGCGCCCCACTGCCCCATCCATAGCAACTCCACCCACGACGCGCAGAACTGCCGCGTTCTGCAAGGAGCAAGCAGCGGCAAGAGCAGCGCCATGAAGAGCGCCGCGCTGCCGGTACCTGCTTCAACTGCGGTGACATCGGGCATCTCTCTCTAGATTGCCCAAACGACCCCAGAACGGGACCGAGGCCTGCCGGCGGCGGTGCCGGCAGGGACGAACCCCAAGGGGGACGCGGTCAGCCCCGCCTGGGGCGGGACCGCCCACCCCGGGGACGCGACAGGGCACGCGCTAAGGAGCAGCGCGAGTCCGATTGCACTGGTGGCGACGAGCCGGGCTTCCAGGAGCCTCGCGGCGTCGCCTGCATCCATGGGGGAGCTTATGCTCTCCCATCCCACGCCGTGGTGAAGTGCCTCACCCACGACGTGTGCGCACTGTTGCCGGATGCGGAGCCGCAACAGCCACTGTGGTGGTCGCACGTGCCGATCACCTTCAGCGCCGACGATCACCCAGCACGGTAGTTGGGTTCAGGGGTAATACCCTTCGTCGTCTCGCCGATCATTAGCAATATGACGGTGACGAAGGTGCTGGTGGACAACGGAGCGGGGCTTAACCTCCTGTCCGCCAGGCTGATGGAAAAACTCCAGTTGCCGGTGGAGCAGCAAGCCCACCGACCCGTTCCGGGGGGTGAACCCCGGGATCATGCGCCCGATGGGACGCATCACGCTGCCGGTTACCTTCGAGTCCCGGGAAGTGTTCAGGACCGAACACATAGTGTTCGACGTGTCGCATACCCCGTTGCCCTACAACGGGATCCTTGGTCGGCCAGCGCTGATCAAGTTCATGGCGGCCACGCATTGTGCCTATGTCGTGATGAAGATGCCGGCCATCTATGGAGTCCTCTCCATCAGGTGCGACCTCAAGGACGCGGCTTGGTGTGTTGGCGAAGTCGTCTGGGCCGCTGTCGTAGCTGCCGCCGGCGACGAAGACGCTGCCGGAGGCGACAGCTTGTCGGGCGATGCCCCGGCAACGAAGAAGGCCCGCGCTACCCTGCAAGAGCTCGCCGGGGGAGGCTCAGGCTCGAGCTCGCGCCCCTGCAAGGGGCAGAAGCTCCGGGAGGAGGCTGCCAAGGTGAAGAAGCTGCCCCTCCAAGCCGGCGACAAGGAGCGCACCGTTACCATCGGTGCGAACCTTCCTACCGAATAGGAAAGCGCCCTCATCACCTTCCTCCGGGATAATGCCAACGTGTTCGCTTGGGAACCGTCGGATCTTTCCGGAGTCCCCAGGGAGGTGATTGAGCAACGGCTCGCGGTGCGCCCGAACGCGCGCCCCGTCAAGTAGAAGGTCCGCCGGCAAGCACAAGAGCTAAAGGATTTCATCAAGCAAGAGGTGGACAAGCTCAAGGCTGCCGGGACGATCAGGGAAGTTCTGTACCCTACTTGGCTGGCTAACCCTGTAGTAGTGCCTAAAGTAGGGAATAAGCTTCGCATGTGTGTAGATTTTACGACTCTTAATCGCGCATGCCCCAAGGATCCCTTCCCTGTACCGCGTATCGATCAAATAGTTGACTCTACCGCTGGATGTGACTTGCTGAGTTTTCTGGATGATTTCTCCGGCTACCATCAAATTAAGATGGCGGTTGAGGATGAGGAGAAGACAGCGTTCATCACCCCGGTTGGCTGTTATTGTTATACATGCATGCCTTTCGGGTTGAAGAACGTGGGCTCCACATTCTAGCGCGCCCTGCGCGAATGTTTGGGGCCCAGCTAGGCCGCAACGCGGAGGCCTACATGGACGACATCGTCATCAAATCGAAGCGTGGGGACTCGCTGATTGATGGCCTGCGGGAGACATTTGACAACCTCCGCAGGATCAAGCTCAAGCTGAACCCCGAAAAGTGCATCTTCGGTGTCAACTCCGGGCAGCTTCTGGGTTTCCTGGTTTCACACAGGGGGATACAGGCCAACCCGAGCAAGATAGAAGCCATCGAGAAGATGGAGGCGCCCCGCAAGGTGAAGGATGTCCAGCGCCTCAACGGCTGTGTTGCCGCGCTGGGACGTTTCATCTCCAGGCTGGCGAGCGTGCTCTGCCTTTCTTCAAGGTGATGAAGAATAAGGGTCCAGTCGACTGGACTCCCGAGGCCGATGCGGCGTTCCGGGAACTCAAACAGTACCTGAGGTCACTGCCCGTCCTCGTCGCCCCCAAGCCGGGTGAGCCGCTGCTACTCTACCTAGCGGCAACTGACCAGGTGGTCAGCTCGGTGCTGGTTGCCGAGAGGGAGGAAGATGTCCCAGGGACTGAGGCTGCGGGGCAGGGGACTGAGCGGCCCCCGGCAACCACCTCAGACCCGGGGACCACCCCCGAGTCGGCAAACTCGGCACCGTGGAAGCGGTTGGCGCAGCACCCGGTGTACTTCGTTAGTACGGTGCTGCACGTCACGTGGACGAGGTACCCGCAAGTTCAGAAGCTCCTTCTGGGGATTCTCCTTGTGTCCCACAAGCTGCGCCACTACTTTCAGGTGTACCGCGTCACGGTGGTGTCCGGGTTCTGCCTTGAGCGGGCCCTCACCAACCGTGAAGCCACCGGGAGGGTGGCCGAATGGAGGATGGAGTTGTCGGAGTTCGACCTCCATTTCGCCAACTCTAGAAGCATTAAGAGCACGGCCTTGGCGGACTTCGTAGCGGAGTGGACATCTACGGGCGTGGAAGAGAATGAACTGGAGACCAGCCTGCCCGGCAAGCTGGACGAGGGCCACTGGGTCCTCTACTTCGACGGCGCGTTCAGTCTCCAAGGAGCAGGCGTCGGAGTCATCATCGAGTCACCGACAGGGGACCAGTTGAGGCTCGCTGTCCAACTCGACTTTGCGAACTCCACCACAACACGGCGGAGTACGAGGGTTTGCTCGCCGGGTTGCGGGCAGCGGTCGCCCTCGACATCAAGCGCCTGGTTGTTCGCGGGGATTCTCAGCTCGTGATCAACCAGGTGAACAAGGACTACGACTGCCCGCAAATGGCGCCGTACGTGGAGGAGGTCCGCAAGGTAGAACATAAGTTCAAAGGTTTGCGTTTCGAGCACGTCAAGCGGAAGGATAACTGCGCTGCTGACGAGCTGGCCAAGATGGCAGGAGAGCGCCGGAAACCTCCGGCTGGGGTGTTCTGTCAGAAGCAAGCGGCTCCTTCAGTCGCCCCCCAGCCGGCTGCCGGGGACGCCCCTTTGGCAACCGAAGGAACCCCTGCAGCAGCAGGGGTCCATGCCTGACATAGCGGCATGCGTTGGCAGGGAGATCCCTCTCTAGGCAGAAGAGATCGCCCACTACTTGAAAGGAGGGGCTCTCCCGGAAGATGACGTCGCCGCGGAACGGGTAGCGTGGCAAGCCAAGATGTACACTATGGTGGATGGGAACCTCTACCGCAGGCGTGCGAACGGTGTCAAGCTTATCTGCATGCCGCAGGATGAAGGGCGCGCACTGTTGGAGGACATACACCGAGGCACATGTTCACACCATGTGGCCTCCCGGGCTATAGCCGGCAAGGCGTTTTGGCACGGCTTCTACTGGCCCACGGTCCTGGCCGACGCAGAGCGGCTGGTGAGGACGTGCGAAGCATGCCAGTTCCATTCGAAAAAGAGCAACCAGCCGGCGCAGGCCCTACATGTCATCCCTTCCTCATGGCCGTTCGCGGTCTGGGGGCTTGACATCGTCGGCAAGTTACCGAGGGCGGTTGGCGGTTACGAATATCTGTTCGTGGCCATCGACAAGTTCTCCAAATGGGTGGAGGTGGAACCAGTGCGGAAGGTCACCGCCCAGGTGGCCATCAAGTTCTTCAAAGGCATTGTGTGCCGATTTGGTGTGCCTAACAGCATCATTACCGACAATGGCACATAGTTCACAAGCGCAGCGTTCCAAGCCTATTGCGAAGACATGGGCACTAAGCTGCGCTTCGCGTCCGTTGCTCATTCGAGGAGTAACGGACAGGCGGAGCGAGCCAATGCAGAGGTGCTGCGGGGGCTCAAGACGAGAACCTTTGACAAGCTCAATGGACACGGGAAACACCGGGTTGAAGAACTCTAGCCCGTGCTGTGGTCAAATAGGACCACACCTAGTCGGGCAACGGGCGAAACTCCTTTCGCCCTTGTCTACGGGGCAGAAGCGGTGCTGCCCCTCGAGCTCAAGCATGGATCTCCCCGGGTACGCGCGTACGGCGACACCAACCAACACGAGCAAAGGTTGACGATCTAAACTTCATCGAAGAGCTTCGATGCCAGGCTGCTGTGCGAGCCGCGCGCTACCAGCAGGGACTCCGTCGTTATCACAACAGGTGAGTCCGTCCCCGGGGGTTCGAGAACGGAGACCTTGTCCTGCGCCGGATACAAGGAACGAAGGCCGGGAACAAGTTGACTCCGAAATGGGAGGGCCCCTTCCGGGTAGTGCAGGTGACCAGGCCGGAGGCTATCCGGCTGGAAACCGAAGACGGCTTGCCGGTGCCCAATAGTTGGAATATTGAGCACTCGCGCAAGTTCTACCCGTGAAGCGGCAGAGCTCGACCCTCAGGTGATGCCGCCGATGCATACCTCTCGAACTAGTGTAGCCGGGCAACCCCCGTGTGTAAACCACTAGTTATTGTGAATAAAGATAAGTGTTTCGCCCCTGAGTTTTGAATTCGCCTTGTTTGTTCGCATGTTCCTCCTTCTTCTGTCTCCTGCTTTAAGTGCACAAAAGTGTCCTTCCATACTCGGTTGTGAGCAGGGGGCTGTTGGAGCCTCGAAAACATAAACCCGTTGCCGGATCACTCCGGCACGGGACATGCAGTTGCCGGACTTCCCGCAACGTGCATCACGGGACATGCAGTTGCCGGGCTCCCCGCAACGTGCATCACGGGACGTGCAGTTGCCGGGCTCCCCGCAACGTGGACCGCGCAGTCGCTGTGCCTGGGAAATGAAATGATCACATCCAAGTTTGGCATCGATCCCTTTGTGCCCGGGGGCTGGGAGGCAGGAGGAGTTTGTCTGTGTTGCGAGTTTGTCTATGTTGCTTTGTGTATTTTCGTGAATTTCGAAATAAAATTGCAGCACCTCGGGCCTGGTAAGAATCTAACCTGCAGGAGAAGGATGGAATCTTGTGCACTGTGATGTCCGTGGGCTGCCAACGGGTCGCGCCATGCACCGGTGCCTTGTGGTGCGGGACAACCGCAACACAAGGGACTCACCGCACTCCGAGGCTTCTGACTCGGGAGGGCGCCGCCACGTGTACCGCTGCGGCCTGGCATGCGTGGTGGCGGAGACTGTACCGCATTTCAAGGGAGGGAGGCCACGGGTACCGCGCGGATCCGTCGCGCGCGGTGGCGAGTCCCTCCCCCGCGCCTATAAATGGCGCGCCCCGGCCACGGAACGGCTCAGAGCGAAGCCAAATAAGGGGCCGTTAAGGCGGGCGGTGCCATGGAGGCACGATGGTGGTGCATTCCATCAGCGCTTAGCTCCGACGAGTGCACTGCCATTGCGCCCCTGCCGCATCACCCCATCGAGCCCACCCCGAGGGGCGTCGCAGAGGCACGGTGGTAGTGCATGCCATCAGCGTTCTGCATCGACGGGTGCACCGCCGCCGTGCTCCTGCCGCGCCTCCTCAAGCGGGTGGCTCCTGAGCGAGGGTTGCCGCGGAGGCACTGTGGTGGTGCATCCCATCAGCGTCCGGCGCCGACGGGGTGCATTGCCGCAGTGCCCTTGCCGCATCCCTCCATAAGGCACCTCCGCAAGTAGCAGGGGCTGCCACGGAGAGTCTATGGTAGTGCATGCCATCCGTGCCTTGTGCCGACGGGTGCACTATCATAGTGTCCCGGCCGCATTCCCCTTGAGAGAGCCTTCTTTCGGACGCGGGTCGTTGCGAGGACGCTGTGATGGCACCGGTGTCGGCGCCCGCCGCCCGTTCCGGCCCATCACCGCGTCCCTGCCACGGCCCTCGAGCAGTTTTGCTCCCGGGCAACGAGGGCTGTTACACCCCTTGGGACGAGCTCCCCAGAAAAACCAGGTCTCCCCAGTTGTGGGGGCTGTCGCCGGGAGGCTATAACTTCCTCGGGAGCTGGCGACGAGGACGTTATAGCCGTCTTGCGGCCGGTCCCCGGGCGGAGTCCTCCTAGGCCAGGGTCCCTCCCTGAAGGCGAGGGTTGCTGCAAGAGCGTGGTGGTAGCATCGTCGGCGGCGGTTGCCGCTGGCGGCGATCCTGCCCCCACGTTCTTGCCGCATCCCTCAGAAACTGTTTTTCTTGAACAGGTACCCGAGGTGGGTCCCTACCTAGGCAGTGCTCCAGGTGCTCTTTTCCGCCAAGCGTCACGAGACATTGGACTGAACGGAAAAGCTAAGTGCCTGAACATGAACGCTGAATTCGCTAAGAACCGAACAAATTGAGCACTGTCTCGTTGGGTGTGGCCCCAGATCCCGCGCATAGCCGGAGTGTTAAAAGGACGCTTGCGGGGGGAGTGCGCTCCCCGTGCGGCTTCCCGGGTCCGTCCCGGAAGAGCACGGCTTGGAGTAGTTACCCCGCAAGTGGAGTGGCTCCCCGCTACCGCTTGATCCCAGGTCGGCACTGCAGGTCCGTCCCGGGTCCCTGGTCTGGTCAAGGGTGGGGCGCGCAAGTCCCCTGCAACACAAGGCAAAACACGCAAAGGCTAATAGGGCCGCCCCGCGGGACAGCACCGGGAACAATAAACTAGAAAATGAACAAGTTAAAAGAGCTTGATTGACTAAGAGTCGAACGATTACATGGCCTAATCCGAAATATGATTGTTCAAACGGCGCTAAGCGCCACACTTGCAGGGAAAACAAACAAAGAAGATACATCGGGGAGCAACAAGCACGGCTGGGGGCTGCGGCAACTAGTTGCCGCCGTCTTCGGCCGGGGGGTCGGCGGGGAGATCGGGCTCCGGCTTCATCTGCATCCGTTCGACCACCTCGTCAACGAACTCGCGCACTCCTTGGGTGTGCGTGGGCTCGTCCTCGCTGTCGGACCAAGCGTCCAGCAGGGACTCGAAGGGAAACTCCGGGTCCCGGAGATGAATCCGCGGGAGGATTGTCCCGGCAACCTCCCGAGCACAGTTGGCGACTTCGTTGGCGCCGTACTGGGCGATCCAGACGTCGAGCGCCCCAAGTTTCCCCACCAGGTCGGAGAAGAAGGGGATCAACGTCGTGACGTCCGTGCTGTCCACCTCCGCCGCCTGCAGCTCAAACTTGGGCAGCAGGTCGCGCAGCGACTGGACGATCTTCACTAGCTTCTCCGTCTCGATCTGCCGCTGCCCGATCAGAGTGCCGTGGTGGAGTCGAGCGTCGTGCGTAGCCTTTTTGGCTTTGCGGACGTTGCCCTCCATCGCCGTGAGTTCCGCGGTGTTCGCCGCGATCTCGTTGCCGGCCTTGGCGAGCTCCTCCCGGACGTCGGCCAACTCGGTTTCAAGTCCAGCCGCTTTGTCGTTGGCGGAGCCGAGTTGGAGCTCGTGCTAGGCCGCCGCTCCCACTGCATCTTCAGTGGCCTTGACTTGCACCTCCAGCATAACGCGAAGGCCTTGGATTTCGCCGCGGTAGTTGGCGATCAGGTCACTCTTCTCGCCTAGCCGGGTCTAGGCCGTCGCGACCATCTCGGCATGTTCCTTCCTGGTCGCCTCGAGGGTGGCCGCCATCGAGTCGAGCTTCCCCTGGAGCTCCATGTGCTGGGCCTCCAGCTGCCGGTGGACCTCGGCCTCCGGGACCACTGGCTCCCGGACGTCCTCCAGGGCTTGCCGGGCCAGCCGCGCCTCCTCCTCGGCAAGGCGCGTCTCCTCGCGCAGCCGGGACAGTTCTCGCCGCTCTCTCTCCACGGCCTCCCGCACCTTGCCAAGTTGGTTCTTGGCGGCGGCGTGATGCTCCCTCACCTCGTTGAAGGAGGTGACGAAGGCCTGTTGCTGGTCCCTAACGGCGTCCAGGAACCGGTGCCCCCGCTCGAAGATGCTCGGATCCCAGGTGAGGGGGTTCCAAGCGACCCCGGCGAGGGTGCCGAGGTCGGTACCGGGGAGAGCAGCCGAGGACGATGAAGCCCCCGCTGCCGATGTGGGGCTGTGCGCGGGGTCGCCAGCCTGCTCCCGGGGGTCTTGCTGTCCTTCCCCGGCAACTTCCCCTGCGCCTGCGCCCAGGGACCCCGGGGCTGGGGAAACCTCCCTGCTCTCGGCGGGGGCTGTCCCCTGCAGGGCGGCAGGTGAGACCACGCCAGTCGCGTCCGCAGCTGCGGGCGCGTCGCCGAGCGCCGTCACCGCGGCGGCGGTGTCCACCGCTGCCCCTGTCTCTGCCGCGGCGGGGCTTGACATGAGAGCCGGTTCCGGCTCCACCTCCGCCCCCGCGACTTCGACGACCGGGTCAAGATCGACCACGGTCGCACCCGTTCCAGGTGAGGGCGTGCTTGTGGCTGCGACGATGAGAAGCATGAGGATCAGCAAGTAATGGGGGTGTCAAAAACGGACAAGGGTGACCAGGATGGTTACCTTGCGCGGCTGTCGGGCTTGCGGGGGGAGCCTCTCCTGCCTCGCCTGCGCCGACGGGAGCGTCCAAGAGGCTTGCCGCGGACGAGCTGCCGCTCACTGCGGAAAGAGGTACGTTCATGAGTTTGGCTAACAAAAAATTGCAGCTACGGAGAAGTAACGAAGACATATCGGTTGCCGGCCCTGCCTCCGTGGGGGCTGGGCCGTCAGGGGGCGCGATCGCGTCGCTGCCGACCCCTGCGGCGGTGGGGTCGGCGGCGCTGCTGGCATCGGTGCACGCCCTCTTGCTTGGTGTTCCGGGCGGGGAATCGCTCCTCGCCCTCTTGCTGGCACCCGCCGGCGAGTTGGACTTCAGGGGGTTACGCCAGAGCGCGAAGCCCCGGAAGACACCCTGAGCGGGCGGCGCCGTAGGCGCCCGCGGGGTCGTCACGGCCCGGAGTGTCCCGGGCGTTGACAGTGATGCCGCTGCAGTGCCGGGAACCAACCTTGGGGAGGTTCCCGCTACTGGGGCGAAGACTGTTGCCGAGACTCCAGATGCCCCTGCGGATGCGGGCGCTGCCAGAGTGCCGGCGGGCGCCCCGGGAAGGCGCCGACGATGTCGCTGAGCGCCTTGACGCCGGCGTGAAGAGAGGAAACCCCCGGCGGGAACTCCGTTGATTGGAAGGTCTCGCCGGAGATCCCCTCACCCACGTCCTGAGGGTCTCCAAGTCCACGCTGTCCTGTTGGAGGCGTGTCCTGTCCCCAGGACCCGTGTACATCCACACGGGCCGGGAGCGTAGCTGCAGCGGGGCTATGCGCCGATGGACGAAGGTGCGCCTTGATCTTCTCCACTCTGGGGAGGAGGTCGGCGTCACGGTGGTACCTGTCCTGCCAGCCGTTTTGGGGTTGCGGCAGCTCCGTCGGCGACTGGATGAACTCCTGGGGGTCCTCCACTCAGACCCAACACCAATCGCTCCGCCACTCCTTTTCGATTTTCCTCCCCGACCGGACGATGAATTCGTACTTCATCTGGTCGCTGGCGCAGAATACCACCCCCGACGACATCGCCTTCGCGTTGTCAATGCGGGGGTAGAAGTAGTGGCGGAAGAGCCCCACCGACGGCGTCACCCCCACGAACACCTCGCAGAGGAACTGAAAGGTGGCGAGGAGGAACAGCGACGTGGGGTGGAGCTGCGCCACCCGCAGCTGGTAAGACTCCATCAGTGCATGGAGGAATAGTTAGAAGGGCGGCACCAGGCTGCAGAGGAGGAAGCGCGCGAACACCCGGAAGTCGTTGTCCTGATGCTCGACGCCCGCCGGGAAGATCAGCGTCTCCCCATGCTCGTTGAAGTTGGAGGCGACGGTGTGCCGGAGCTTCCCCAGCGCCTCGCCGTTGTAGCCGAGGTGAAAGAAGGCGACCGTGGCCCGCATCTCCCGCCTCTTCTGGTCCTTGGCGGCGGCCGCCTTGGTTGCCGCCTCACTCCTGCTGGCCGCGGCTTTCTTTGAGACCTGGACCTCCTTCCCCTTTCTGGTGGTGGGGGGCGCCATGAAAAGCGAGGGCGAAAGCTAGCAGAAGCGTAGGGATGCGAGATGCGGAAGGGGATGAAGACGAAGGCTATGGGGGCAGAGTGTTTTTTTCCCTACGGGTGCGCGGGGATAACTACTAATCATTAGGACTAATGCTCGGAGTGGCCTTAACCTCCCTATTTAGGGGGGGAGTTTGGGGCGGAAATCACGCGCCCACTACTCCGCTTGTAACGGCGCTGTACACGGGGCAGCGAAGGGACGCGGGCCCGCGGCAAATCGGGGCCCACACGTCGGTTGAGGGCGTAGCCCGGCAACCGACCTGGGGAAGACTCTTCCAGGAATAGGCGATGCCGGCCCACGCCCAGGGGCTACTGTCGCACCAGCGGCACCCGGTGTACCACCGCTGCGCGACGCGTGGGTCCCGTCCCTGATTTCCCGGTGAAGTTCCATCCCGGGCAGCGGCTACGAGCAGCCCGGCAAGCTACCAGCCCGGAAGGGCTAGCGGGGCTTCGAGGAATATTCCCGCCTGGGCACCTTCCGGGAAGCCGCTTCCCGGGGGGAGGTTCCCGGGTGCGTTTGGCCCGGGCGCTTCCCGGGGAGCGACTTGCCGGGACAGGGGGTTCCTGGGCGCAGGCCCCCGCCTCAAGTGTGGGGCCCAGTGAGCAGATCAACAGCGCCACGTGGGTGCGTGGCGGGCGTGGGGTGCGCGGCCCTACCGGGGCAAGGAGTAAGGCGCACGGCTCATTAAATGAGCCGACAGGAGGGGCGTTACCCGTCAAGATCATGCAAACAGTGGGTGTCCAATCCTACTCTAGGATTTTAGACCCCTAGCGGCGGAGGTGGCGTCCATGCGCGCCACCAACTCACCGGGGGGGAGTTGTATGCCTCCCCGCTTGACACTTGTAGCCCATGACACTTGTAGCCCATGCACCGTGGCACCTGTGGCATCCCCTTGAGTATAAAAGGAGGACCCCCGCCAACGGTCAAAGGGTTGTTGGAATCTCAGTTGGTTCCAGTAGACGGTAGGGTTCGGTTGAAGTCGACCAGCCCACAGTTAGCCTCTAGCATTAGCCGAGAATAGTAAGGAGTACCTAGCCAAAGGGAGAGAGTACCCGGGAACTTACCCGGCAACCTGTAAACACTTGATTTCACAACCAATATCAGCTCAGACAAGCAGGACGTAGGGTTTTACACCTCCGGGTGGCCCGATCCTGGGTAAAAACGTGCGCGTATCTGTTATTTGATTAGCGCGCACTCTTGGTACATCATTTCGCCGGCCCCGCAGGGCCCCATCGGCCGAACCGGTGATCGCCGGGGCGAACCCCGACGCCCCTACCGAACCTAAAAGGGGGCCGTGACCGCATGCCCCCGATGTCGGAGCACCGCGCGACGACAATATGAGAAATGAAGTAAAAAAATCACATACTTACATGGCTTCCAAACAGATGCTGGAAATTGTAGCTATTTATTCTGCAATTATTGGAAGATTTCAAGTTGATTTAAAATGAACGGTGGACTCGGCCCAAACGAATTTGGATAGTCGACAGTTCACAATCATTGAATTTTAACCAATCAGATTGCTCAATGTAGGGTGCACTTGATTCCTTTTTAAAAATTTAACTCTATATTTTGGACAAGCTGAATCGGACATACTGTGGTGATTAAGGAACAATATTATCTCCAACCATTTATAGAAAGATTTCACAGTATATTTTCCTTCCTTGTCTTAGTCTCCAACTTACACCATCATTTTCCTCATACAAAAAAAAATCAACACTTTATCCATCACATCTTGCCATTGCAACATTAAATCTAGGGATAATCTTCTTTTAAAACTGCTGGGTGAAACAGCAGTTTTAAACTGCTGAATAATAATATCAGTATGAGTTCAAATACTATATAAGACATGAAACTGAGAAGCTAAAGATTCAGAGGAGTCGTCCCACACACCTTCCCACATTCTAGCCACAACACCATTGTGCAGAGTAATCTGCCTGCCAATCATTGTGCACAGCCTTTATTGAAAATATCTGCAACTGAAATGTTTTTACTGAAGCAGACTTTATATAATCTGGGATAAGATTTACAGAGGGGCCTGTCATAAAGCCACCAGTCCTCCCAAAATGTGGTATTTCTGCCATTACCAATCACGTGTTCGTAATTCTTGCAGAAAGAACTTTTGGTTTCCATAATACCCGCCGAAAACTGAGAGTCGTCAATTCTATGTTTTAATCCAGAAAGACATTACTGAAGCGGGTCTCACTCCAATGTTTCTCAAAATAGTTTGCCATAAACCAGTGCCAGTTTCAAGTTTCCAAAGCCACGTAGTAAGAACTAAGAAGTGTTTTGTTCAATTACTCTAGATCAAGAATCCCCAGCCCACCTTGTTCTTGTGATTGACAAATGAGTGGCCATCTTACCAAGTGGTATTTTCCGACATGCAAAGAGAGCACCCTCTGTTAACGTTACAGATTTGAAAAATCCGGCAACAAGGAGTACAAGTGGCCTTATATATGCAGAATTGCAGATCACGTGTTCTCAGAAACTCCAAGCATTGAAAACACAGCGAAATTTGTCTCATCCTAACAACTAGTACTAGTACTAAAGAACTGACAAAGCATAGTAGTATAAGCGATCCGAAAAGATTCGATTTTTCTGTTGGAGAAAGATCGATCAGGCACATAGCTCGCTCGCGTGGGGGTGACGAGTCCACCCGACAAATCCGGCGTCCGTACCGCAATGCAGAACGACGGCGCCAACGCCGACGACGATGGCCGGCAGGCGCCGCCGCCGGACGCGTGGAACTTCGCGCCCAACGAGGCCCTCCTGCGCCTGTCGGCTTTATCGGTGCGCGCCGTGCTGGGCAAGGTCAAGTCCGGGATAATGGCCGACAACCCGACCATCGCCGACAGCCGCCCGGTGATCCCGCTGGGCCACGGCGACCCGTCAGCGTTCCCCTGCTTCAGCACGGCCCCCGAGGCGGTCTCCGCCGTCGCCGCCGCGCTCCTCTCGGGCCGCCACAACTCCTACTCCAGCGGCGTCGGGCTCGAGCCGGCGCGCCGCGCCGTGGCGCGCCACCTGTCCGAGGACCTGCCCTGCGAGCTCTCCCCCGACGACGTATTCCTCACGGGCGGCTGCTCGCAGGCCATCGAGGTCGTCTGCTCGGCCCTGGCCCGTCCCGGCGCCAACCTCCTGCTCCCGCGGCCCGGGTACCGCTTCTACGAGGCCCGCGCCGGGTTCAACGGCATGGAGGCCCGCTACTTCGGCCTTTTACCGGAGCGCGGCTGGGAGGTCGACCTAGAAGCCGTGGAGGCCATCGCTGACGGGAACACCGTCGCCATGGTTATCGTCAACCCCGGGAACCCCTGCGGCAACGTCTACACCTACGACCATCTCGCCAAGGCAAATTAACCGCCAATGCACCCATGATCATCCAATATTGTTGTATCACCATTGAGATCTGGAGTACATTTTTCTGGTGAATCTTATCTGAGTTGCTGAATTTTCCCAGGTTGCGGAGACGGCGAGGAAGCTCGGCATCTTCGTGATCGCGGATGAAGTGTACGCGCACTTGACGTTCGGGAAGAACGGGTTCGTTCCCATGGGCGTGTTTGGCTCCGTGGCTCCGGTGCTCACGTTGGGGTCCATCTCCAAGAGATGGGTGGTGCCTGGATGGCGGCTTGGATGGATCGTGACCAATGATCCTAATGGTGTATTTCAGAGGACCAAGGTAATTCTTTTTAGGAAGTGATATGATGTATTTCAATCTAGTTCTTCCATTTCCATACTTGTAATGTTGCAAGTGTCAGTGTATCGTCGGTGCAAAAAAAAGAAGTTTCAGTGTATTGAAATATTTGTAGCTTCCCATAAAAAATAAGATAAAATTGTAGCTCATTTGATAATGCAAGCAGAGCAGGTTACGTGCTTCAAATTTATGACATTGTGACTGTTAATTTAGACTTTACAAAGTGTCAAAGTGCATCCACGTCAACCCTAAGCTTGTTTCCTATGTTTTGCAGCTTCTGGCAAGTATTAAGAGTTACCTTTATGTCACGTCCAGTCCTGCAACATTTATCCAGGTCAAGGACTCTACCTTAATTACCACTTTAGATTTTCTTTTCTCTTTTTAGAAAATGGAGATAATAGTTGACATAACTTGGAGGCAGAAACATAGTGTTGTGCAAAGAATGCAGGACTTTAACATGCCAGCGGAAGAAAAAAATAACCATGTTTTGTTCTTCAGGCTTGAGTCTTGGCACATGTTTATCTTGAGTCACACTTTATCTTGAGTCTTGGCACATGTTTTGTTCTTCAGGCCGCACTTCCAGAACTGCTGGAGAACACAAAGAAAGAATTCTTCGACAAAACCATTGACATTCTGAGGCAAACTGCAGATATATGTTGGGAGAAGCTCCAGGGCATCAATGGCATAACTTGCCCAAGCAAACCTGAGGGTTCCATGTTTGTAATGGTCAGTCCATGACCAAGTGTAAAGCCACTCCAAGTTGCAGGCCATTTATGAGTAAGATTCACTGATGTGATCTGCAAGTTTCAATGGCTTTCTGCAGGTGAAACTGGATCTGTCCTGCCTGCAAGACATCGAAGACGATATGGACTTCTGCTGCCGGCTTGCAAAAGAAGAGTTAGTGGTTGTTTTGCCAGGTACAGTACAGTACAGTACAGCACAGCACAGTACAGTTCATCCACATCATTTTAGACTAAACTCTAGCCCATTGCATCATGTTGGCACAACTATATATTTTCCTTGACAATCCAAATGTCACTTTTTATTCGAACACTCAAAATTTGGGGGACAATTGCCAGGATGTGCTGTGGGATATAAGAATTGGCTCCGAGTTACCTTCGCAATTGGACCGTCTTCGCTCAAAGACGGCCTTGACAGGCTCAAGTCTTTCTGCTTGCGACACAGCAAGTCAAAGAAAGTGATATGATGTGATCACAATGTTCCCTGCAAAATTAGGCACCTGCTTTCCTATCAAGAACCAAGATCATGTCAAGTTCAGTCAAAGCTACTTGAAAGATTCAGAACAGCTATCGACTCCACTCGAGGTGATACACTTTCATGTATTAAGTCCATGCCGAGCTTGAGCTCAGCTTCTTTGTCTCGTCTACAATTCTTGTTGTAACGCCCAGTTGTGTTATTCTTGTTGCATTCTGGAATAAAGAATAAATTGTATGAAAACAACCTTTTAAGTAGCATTTAACTCTGTCCTCATTGTACTTCTACACAAAACATGAATCAGTTGTGTTAGTTGCGTGTTTCGACCTTATAGCCACAGGGAACAGAGTTATCTGAAGAAAACTTTATTTCAAGCACAAGAACAAGTTCCTCAAATCCTGCAACACAGTAGCACATCTTTTTACGAGTTGATACAATAATTTGTCCCTCACAATTACGAGTTGTTTATGCTGGTCAGGTTTGTAACTGGGTTTTACAGAATCGGCTTGAGTTCTTACCAAGTGGGATTTGAACTTGTTAACAACTCGAGTCAAGTTGGCTCATAAATTTAACGAGTATTAGACAAAAGGTTGCATGTACTGGTCTTCAAAGTCCTTGGCTCTTTCAAAACAGAAGAATTGACTTTTGTGGAAAATTGACTTTAGCCCAAAAGTTGCTCGTGTCTTAGGCAAAAAAACTGAAATTGAGCATGTACTGGTCTCAATGCACAAAGTATGACTTTCAGTTTTTTTGCCTACTCTAGGTCATATTCCATAAACGTGATGGTATTTTTTTTTTGCGCACAAATGCAATGGTATTGTAGGCATACTACAAATAGATAATTCATCCTGAACAAGATATGGACCACACCGCCGAAATGCCCTCGTGTCTTTTGTTCTATTCAAGATAATTGCTAACATATCAGAAAGAATGAAGTAGGAGCGGTGATGCATGGTTCCCCTGTCATAGGCTCTTCCTAATATAGAAATAAGAGTAGGAGTGATGATGCATGGTTCCCCTGTCATAGGCTCTTCCTAATATAGAAATAAGAGTAGGAGTGGTGATGTATGGTTCCCCTGTCATAGGCTCTTCCTAATAGAGAAATAAGAGCCTACCTACGTCGTCATTCACCTTAATTCATATGCTGCTTCCTTGCATAAACTGAGTAGGGTAACCCTGTCCTGGTTGTCTCATGAAGGAACACTGCCCTTTCTAACTTATTCCAACCAGGATAGGTTGTGTAAAATGAGAGAACAACTAAAATTTAACTAAAATTTTGCTGGAAAGGTTGTTTTGATATAATCCCTTCTTTATTCAAGAACAGTGTTCTACACTTCAGGTACAGTAAATTTCCACCTACACATACTGAGCTATTACAACGAGAATTGTAACATCTCATATGTAGACACAAAGCAGCAGAGCTCATTGCTCAGTATGGACTTAATGCATCGAATATATCATCTCCGAGTGGAGATGAACATCGTATGCATATTTTAGGATAGGTTGATAACTGTTTTGAATCCCTCATGGAGCTCCTGACGAACTTTGCACATGATTCTTGTTCCTGATAGGAAAGCATGTGCGTAATTTTGGAGGGAACTGCTGAGTTCGTCGTATCACTTCTTCAGCTTGCTGTGACGCAAGCAGAAGGACTTGAGACGGTCAAGGCCATCTTCGAGAGAAGATGGTCCGATCGCAAAGGTCAACCGGACCCAATTCTTGTATCCCACAGCACATCCTGGACAGTTTATACCCAAATTGTGAGTGCTCCAATAAAATGCAATAAAGATGCAATGGGCTAGGATTAGGCTCAAATGCAGTGTAAGAACTGTTCTTTACCTGGCAAAACAACCACTAACTCCTCTTTTGCCAGCTGACAGCAGAAGTCCATATCATCTTTGATGTCATGTAGGATGGACAGATCCAATTGCACCTGTATAAAGCCATTGAAACTTTCCCACCACATTAGCAAATCATATACATAATGTCTTGCAACTTGGAGCAACGTTATACGGATTTTACAATTTTTTATGGGGATTATTACTGATTTACGTACTGACCATTACAAACATGGAGCCCTCAGGTTTGCTTGGGCAAGTGATGCCACTGACACCCTTGAGTTTCTCCCAGCATATATCTGCAGTTTGTCCCAGAATATCGATGGTTTTTTCGAAGAATTCTTTCTTTGTATTCTCCAGCAGTTCTGGGATTGCTCCCTGAGGAACAAAATTTCGTCAAGAACGAGCTTAGGATATTAGATTTTTTTTTTCCATATTCACAAGTTCAATTATTGCTTATTTCTGTGTAGTCATCTTTTTATGCCCCAAATGACATAAATGGTCGTCTCTGAAAGGAGATTCTATGGGTAAATTACCTGAACAAATGTTGCAGGATCAGAGGAGATATCAAGGTAACTCTTTATACTGTCCACAAGCTGCAAAAAATAGGGAACATATTTAAGCCAGGCTCGACCATACTTTGTAAGGTTCAGGTTTCAAACAATACAAAAATCTGAAGCAATCTGATGTTCTTGGGTCGTTAATAAAGTACAAACTTCTTCAGTGTGCAATGTTGTTTGCCGACATCAAGATTTGACAACAATTTGTCTTCTTCCTTTTGTTTTTTTCCTCTGTATAGCTGTACTATGTTTTTTCAGTTATACAAAGTAGCATGATCTCCTACTGATTTTCGTCAAAGAAAAACATGTCAAGGTTATGTGACACAAAATTCATATCATTTTATCTCTATTAAAAAAACTGGGTTGCCATTTTGTCACTATTGAGTATTGACAAACACATCGTGACTAAAGAAATTTACGGTGGAGTTAGAGCAATAGCATGGAAGAAGTAGATGCAAATAACCTTGGTCTTGTGAAACACGCCATTAGGATCATTGGTCACGATCCATCCAAGCCGCCATCCAGGCACCACCCATCTCTTCGAGATAGACCCCAACGTGAGCACCGGAGCCACAGAACCAAACACACCCATCGGGACAAACCTGTTCTTCCCGAACGTCAAGTGCGCGTACACTTCATCAGCGATGACGAAGATGCCGAGCTTCCTCGCCGTCTCGGCAACCTGCAATGAGACACCGAAACCATCAGAACATCTGGATCTTACTTGATACCTTCCCCAAATTAAAGACCTTAATGTTGATACATATATTGCCATATTGGGATGATCGATGCGCGTTGGTGGGTCGCTTGCCTTGGCGAGATGGTCGTAGGTGTAGACGTTGCCGCAGGGGTTCCCGGGGTTGACGATGACCATGGCGACGGTGTTCCTGTCGGCGAGGGCCTCCACGGCGCCGAGGTCGACCTCCCACCCTTTGTCCGGGAAGAGGTCGAAGTAGCGGGTCTCCATGCCGTTGAACTTGGCGCGGGCCTCGTGGAACAGGTACCCGGGCCGCGGGAGCAGCACGTTGGTGCCGGGGCGGGCGAGGGCCGAGAAGACGATCTCGATGGCCTGGGAGCAGCCGCCCGTGAGGAAGACATCGTCGGGGGAGAGCTCGTAGGGGAGGTCCGCCGAGAGGTACCGCGCCACGGAGCGCCGCGCGGGCTCGAGCCCGACCCCGGTGGCGTAGGAGTTGTAGTCCCCGGAGCCGAGCGCGGAGGCGACGGCGGAGACTGCCTCGGGCGCCGTGCGGAAGCAGGGGAAGGCGGAGGGGTCGCCGTGGCCCAGCGGGATTACGGGACGGCTGTCGGCGGCGCTCGGGCCGTCCTCCTCCATCCCGGCCTTGACCCGGCCCAGCACGGCGCGCACCGACATCGCCGTCAGGCCCAGGAGGGCCTCGCTGGGAGCGAAGTTCCAGGCGGTCGGCGCCGGATGCCCGTTCGTGGCGCCGTTCTCCATTGGGGGGGAACGCCGATTCTGTGGTGCGGGCTGCGGGGCGCTCTCTCTGTGAGTGGGTGACGAAATTCTCTGAAGTGCGGACTCGTCGCTAGCGAAGGTGTACTACTTAACGATTGGGTGGTGTCGCCAAATATAACGCTGAATCGCCACGCCGTGAGTACTGCTCCCACGGCGTAACCGTTTTCCCATTCTCTGATCTTTCGGATCCTTCTTCACTTCTTCTAACCGGCCGGGTCTCCTTCCCCTTTCGAACGGAGGCTGCTTCGGTGCCGTACGGCCGTGCCTTGACAGTCACTGACAGTGACTGCGCCGTACGTCACCCAAGCGCCGTCCCTTTCGAACACCCTCGCCGCCTTCAAAAGAGCATTCCTGTAGCCAACTTCTAAAGAATTTAAGGAAAATTTCTTTCATCTCCCTCTTTCAACGGAGGCACACCAGCAATTCACTCTGCTTATGGGCATCATTTAGAACCTTCGATCCTCTGGTGAGCATGACTCCTAGTCATATACCTGGAATAAAGATACTTTCATTTCTGCTAAAGCATACGGATCCTAGATTAATAATCTGAAACTGCCTGATGATTTTGGGTGGCTTTGGGCTTCATGCTGTCAGTCGAAGCACAAATTTTTGTTTTGGATGCTCCTTCTCAACCGCCTCAACACCAGGGCCATGCTGCTCAAACGAAACTTCCACCTTCCTTCATATGAATGTGTCTTATGTGACGAGGCATTACTTGAGACTAGAGATCATCTTTTTTTTTCATTGCCCTTTCGCCAAGGCCTGCTGAAATTATCTGTGTCCAAGTTTCTCTCCAAATCAGAATGTGCATAAGAATGTGAGCCTATTAAAGACACAGCTCAAGGTTCCATTTTATATGGACATCATTACTCTGGCTTCATGGAGTATTTGGAGGATCAGAAATGATTATATTTTCAACATGAAGACTCCAAGCCTCTTCAGATGCAGACATATTTTCAAAGAAGAACTTAATCTTGTATTTCATAGGACAAAAAGAAAAGACTCTGCTGCTTTTGCCACTTGGCTGGCGAATTTCAGATAGTTTTGTTATCTAGTTTCCTGTGCAGTTTTTTATCAATATATGGCAGTAGGCATTTTTGTCTAGAGTCTTTCACCTAAAAAAAGAATTTAAACAATTTACAATACTCTTAAGAGGAAGATACAGATGATCTTTCACAGTTTTTTTAAAATAATTTTTGAACTTTTAGACAAACTTTCGAGAGTTTATAGAAGAGGGAAGTTTCAATATTTCAACTTTTCAGAAGAAACAAAAACAACAAACTTCAAACTTTTAGGATGGAACTGTTTTAAAAATTAATTGTACGTTCATTAAAATAACAAATTTTCAGGGACAAACCTTTTGTTTTTTTTACAAACTTTGAAATCTATGGGATGGAATGAGCTAGGCTGCTTAGCATCAGCCTAGACTCCTTTTCTAAAAAAAATAACTAGGCTAATTTTTTTTGTCTGCTTTGCAACACCTACACCAAAGCCTGCGGAACGTCCCCTTGTTGCAACTGTGCGGGTCCTAATCAGGTTCTCACATGCTATGTCGATGCAAGGTAATTAATATCGCTAATGGTGTGACTTCTTTGGTTTCTTCCATTGGCGTAACACTTAATGTCTATTCAAAAAACAAATGGGTCGAGTAGGCTACGTTTGTCGTCTGTAAAAACCGAAAGTTCTACCACACATATATACCAAGGACTAAGGTTTGTCGTCGTACTCGTGATCAGGATCACCTCCTGCAAGGGATCTATATATCTCTGCAATACGGTTAATTAGCATTAGCAAGTTAAGTACTTAACGTGCTTAGCAAGACTTTGGAAATCTTGTTGATTTCATCACTTAATTAACATCACT
The DNA here is from genome assembly GCF_000005505.3 of Brachypodium distachyon. Taxonomy (NCBI): domain Eukaryota; kingdom Viridiplantae; phylum Streptophyta; class Magnoliopsida; order Poales; family Poaceae; genus Brachypodium; species Brachypodium distachyon. Next base: position 17,195,030 of record NC_016134.3, on the reverse strand, counting down.
GGTTGTTACAAAGAGTTATTGTTGACCAAAGTTGGTGATTAAGTAACACGTTATCCATGTCGTTAGTTCAATACTCCCTCTGGCCGGATTACTTGTCGAAATATTACATGTATCTAGACGTTTTTTACACATAGATACATCCGTATTTGGACAAATTTGAGACAAATAATACTGGTCGGACGGAGTAGGTATTTTAAAAAAAAACTTCAATAGGTATTTTACATACGTGACTTTATCTTTGTCTTGATAATGGGCGCGTTCGGTCATACACAATCTGGTGTATATGCATATAATGATGTGTAATACTAACACCTATGTACGTCCATCCATTTGGCTTCCTTGTTTGTTATGGTTAAAAATATGAAACATGCTAGGGGCCTAGGAGTAAAATAATACGCCGGGAAATACCCAACAGATGAGACGAGGATTATTGTACTTCTGGAGCTGTCTGGTAGGAAAACGACGGCAATGGGATTGGGATGTGTCCACTTGACTTAGCACAGGAATCTCGCTGTTCCATTTTATTACTCCCTCTGTCCAACAAAAGATGTCAAAAGTTTGTCAAAATTTGGATATATCTCGACATGCCTTAGTGTACAGATGCATTTAAATTTGTTCAAAGTTGAGACATCCTTTGTTGGACGAAGAGAGTAACTTAAGTTGGCGCAATTTCTTGGCGGCAAAGCCGATCGCTGCTACTCCCCCTCCGTCTCATATTAATATTAAGTGACTCTCCAAATATGGATGTATCTATGTCTAAAAAGTGTCTGGATACATATAATAGAAAATCATTTAATATGGAATGATGGGAGTATTTTTTTTTTGTTTTTACCTGTAGTAGATTAGTGGTGGAGGAAAGTCGTTAAAAGGTCCGCCCTCTTCCTCTTAGCCTAATCCCTGTGCAATGCGGCACGTGTAAAATATATTACTAGCAAATTAAGACGGTGAGGTATCCAATGAAAATCTTCATTCATTTAGTGCAACTTGGAGACGACCGCCGGATCTAAGATGTGGGTGCGGCTCAGAATAAGGTGAGAATCAAAGATACGACAACATGAGATGAAATAAATACCGAGAGTTACGTGAAAAAACATGTTTAAATGGATGTTAAATCCGATGGACCACGTGGATGGTTTTCAAATTTGCACTGAATGAACGTTTGCACTAGATACGTCGCCATAAATAACAGAATAAACATGAAGTAAATATATTTTGGGTGCTAGCGGGGTTGTTGTGCTATGCCCACAAAGTTTCGTGGCTGGAGACGCACCAAATAACATACTTCCTCCGTCCCACGTTAAGTGACTCAAATTTGTACAAATATGAATGTATCTATGCTTAAAAAGCGTCTAGATACATGTAATAGAAAGTCATTTAATATGGGACGGAGAGAGTATACGGTTAAAAAAGTCAAAAACATATAGTATGGTTTAAAAACATCGGATGTATAGCTTTGGTTTATATGAGTATAAGACATATTTTGGGTTTAGACTGTTGTGGCTCTTGCATATATATATATATATACTACACATTTCGTCCGGTATTGAGTGCCGCAACTTTTTAGATATGTATATATCTGTACATTAAATGTTTCTACATACATGTGTATCTAGGCAAAGTTGGGGCACTTAATATCGGACGGAAGGAGGACGTCGTTATCCTGCACTTATTGTCCAAAAAACCGAGAGGAAATTTCCATGCTTGCCAAGTTGTGTGTTCAGTTTTCTTACACATTTTTTTAATGCAAGCCACACATTGCCTAACCTTATATAGTCGCAACAAATATGCCCTGCGTACTCACAATAGTACTGAACGATATGTTTGATTATTACACGAGTTGTGATATGTTTACGTGGGCATATAAATCCTTGTCAAGACGGCCCAGACCACATTGCTCTTCCAACGAATTTTCTTCGCACCTTCCTCTCTACCTGCTTCCCTTTTCTTTTCGGTCAGACTAGCCCCCGTCATTCGCTTTTCGTAACACAAGGGGGCAGACAGTCACGTGCTAAATATTCCGTTTAAATATTAGTTACAGACGCTGACCGGTGGGTCACATGAAATTTCTTCGTGATACTATCCGATCGAGCACATCTAGAGATTCGTCGCAGACTACGACAAAGGAACAAAACCAAAATTAATGATGGGTGCAAAGATGATTTCCTCCACCTGACCGCCTCCCAGATCGGCAGACAGTACATCAAATTTGGCCTACACCTTGTTTCGGTGTAGGTAGTACACGTAAGCACTTACATCAGCTCTGAGCCTGTCACTCTTGTCTCCACCTTAATGATAACGCGCGATCCACCTAGCGAAGAAATAAAGGCTTTCAAATTTTTGTCAGCTCGTTCTTAGAGCTAATACATGATCATTTGATCAGTACCTGCTCCCTCAGATTACATGATCCTTGGAGTTTGGGTCTTAAAGACGGTCTTTCGGAAACTCTTCAACGTACTAATTTTAGTGATGCTCCGATTATAGCTAGGGAGCGTGTGATCCGATACTTCGGTAAGTGTACAAATATGGATGTATGCCGTCCGTTTAAGAAAAAGATGATAGCAATGCAAGCTAGCCATCATTTTTCTCTGCGAAGATATTAGCTCGAAAATGTCGGAAAATACAATTCACAGTTTTAATTTGCTACTGTAAGCATTTGGGTTTGACTTTGTTTCTTCTTTGGTTTGGTTCGTGAATTGAATTTGAAGATACAATTTTATGTGGTGATAGTTATGCTACCGAGGCCTCTATGTATACTAGCTAAATGCACGTGCGTTGCAACGAAATTGTTACCCCCTCCAACCCATATACTTGTCTTAATTTTGATCAAATACGGTTGTATCTATGTTTAAAAAGCGTTTAAACACATGTAATATTTCGACAAGTAATTCTAACCGGAGGGAGTATTAGTATTTTGCATAAGTTGCTTAAATGTGATTTTTCCTTATGTTCTAAAGTTTTATGGTAAATAGCAATCATCACAAAATATGCATCAATCCAAAAAATTATAGCCAAAGGTTATGATACATGTCTGTACCATATATATAGGGAATAGTTTCAATGGAGTGAATTGACGACCACCAACTCAGATCTTTGTAAGAAAAAAAATAAAGATCAAGTGACAATCTAATATATTTTTAAAAACTTCTTCACAATTTCTTGGTTGTGCAACATGAGCTGATCAGCGTGGGAGCACCTTAAGGCCCTCCTCTAGACAGCTGCAGTTTGTGCAGAAACCAATCTAATGAGAAAATTACTTAAAACCATCACAGTTGGGATGCATGTCTAGAAAACCACTTTTTTTTTCTAAATCACCATCTTTTTTGGGGCTGGAGGTACTCCCGCACACTGATTTCGCGGTTGATTGCGTGCTGACGGTAAAACTGACAGGGGGCCCACCTGTGGGTGCCACCGTGGCGCCAACGTGGCTTTTTTCGATCCGACGTAGACTTTTCCCCTGTCTTTGGCTCCGAGTCCGTTCCCTTGCCCCCGTCCGTGTCGTCCGCGCCGCAGTTCGTCTGTACGAGGGCCACCTCGCCTACCTGTGCCGCCGGCAATCCAAGAAGAGAATCGAGATGCGAGGCCCAAGAGCTCCGACGGCCATCAACTGCCGCGTCTTCCAGCCGACTGATGGCGCTCGTGGGCGGCAGCAGCGAATGCGTGGGCCCGGTACAGGGAGACCTCCTGCAGGTAGGCGACGCCAAGGCCGGAGGAAGAGGAGGCGCCCGAGCCGGAGCTGGACACGCCCCTCGTCGAGCCATGCCCGACCCGCGCGTGCTCCATGAACGCAAGGACCACGGGGCACTTGCACAGCCTCTGTAGGAGCAGCAGCGCCCGCTCCGCCACGAAGAAGAAGTGCGGGCACGCGTGCTCCGACGAGGACGAGCTCTTCGGCGCCGCCGTGGGCGCCTCGCCGTCGCACGACCGTTGCAGCGGGCGCCAAGCTACACCAACCGCGTCATCGGCTCCGCCTCGACATGTACTTCCTCCTAGCACAAGGAATCGAGCCGAATTCGACTACAGCGAGCGCATGATCTACTCCTTCTTCTACGGCAGCCGCCGCTTCTCCGGTAAAATTCCGGAGGCTCGTCCTCGGGAAGCTCGTCATCTTCCTCCTACGGAATCTACGTGAGCCCCTCTCTCTCTGGATTCTTTCCTCGACCTTTTAGGTGCCTCATAGCTTCCTGTCCGCGTAGACGTGCTCCGGCAGCCGCCGGCGAGCTGTTGTTCGTCATCGCGTCGCTGCTGCTCTTAGGACTTGGCCGTCTCGTCTCTGATGATCTACAGACTTCACAGACATGGGGAAGAGGATGGCAGAAGCGACGTGGTAGATCCTCTGCTGGAGAAGGCCGGCGACCGGGTGATGACGAGCTGCACGGCCGCCGGAGGAGCGACGATGCGGGGGCGCTCCAGGCAGCAGCGGGCTTGGCAGAGGGCTCCGGTGGCTTCGCAAAGGAGAGGCGGACGTCCCAGCGACGGTATGGACGCGGGGGAGGCTCCGGTCGGGCGGATGGGGAGCGGCGGCGCATTGCCGGAAGCGTGGAAGACACCCTAGAGGTCGACGGGGAGGGGCCGGGGTCAGATTAGGGAGTTGGCCGGAATTGGAGAAGAAAAAGGAGGGAGAGGAGGACTCAGGCAGGGGATGGACAGGTGGACGAGATGTCCACGTTGGCGCCACGGTGGCACCAACAGGTGGACCCCCTGTTAGTTTTAGTGTCAAAACGCAATCAACTGCGAAATCAGTGTGCGGGAGTATCTCCAGCCCCAAAAACGTTGGTGGTTTGACTTTTCTTTTTTCTTAAAAATGGTTTTCCTAGACATGTGCTTCAAATGTGGTGGTTTAAAGTAATTTTTTCCAGTCCAATCTTAACTCTAGTGTGGAAAGTCATGAAAAGATAGTCTCCCTATTTCAAACATCTTCTAGATTGCAGTTTATTTTGTGTGTAGGATGGTGCAAAGTCTGTGATACACGGAACCTGTTTGTGGTATGTGTAACTGATAATACATTCTTTTCGGTTGTTCACACATAACGAAGCAAGAAATAAATTTCAAACATGCACAACTAAAATATTAGTACTACATCCGTTTGGGTTTATAAGGGCTCTTATTGAAATTTGTGCCACGCTTTGACCAATAATTATCAAATTATATTTCGTATATGTATATAAAAGCTATACCATTAGAAAGAGTTTTCAATACGAATCCAACGATATATCTTTTGTGTCGCTAATCATGTAATTTTTTATCGACGTTTGGCATGAAATAGTGCGTGGGCCTTACAAACCCAGACGGATAGAGTATAGTTTTAGGAGTCTAACGTTAGATAATGATAAGCTTAATGTTTTCTTGCCAACAAAAAGAGTAGTTACAAGGTACCGAACATCGATCATCCACTCCCACGCCACCAAAAGTCGCAACAATAGCATCACGTGCTGCATCCATTCCACACTAATCTATTGGTGCATGATTGATCGCACCAAATGATGGTGGCCGATCTTCTTGAACATGCCGCCCGTTCTCAGACATTTCGAAGTGTTCGTCGCATAGAGCGCTAATTATGCAATCACATGCATGTAGACCATATAATCTTTTGCGCCTCTTCTAAGTAGCAAGGTATATGTCCATGAGAACCTCCATCGATCTTTGCATAAAATGAGATATCAAAAAAAATTCTCATATTAAATGACTTTCTATTACATGTATTTTGTTATAAAAAAACTCCCCATGTGCAAACTCAAATAGTTGAGTAGCATAGATTTTTTTTTCCTTCCTATTTCTATGTGAACTGGCTCGTGAAGTGAGGCCAAATCTGTAGGAAAAAAATTTAAGATTTATTGGAAGTTTCAAGAAAATATGAAAAAAAACATATTTAGAATTTCACTTAAAATGTTTTAACGTGTGAGCTACACAAAATAAAACTTTGTGTATTTGGTCTAGTCTAAAGACTGAGCATGCTTAAGGTTGCTATTTTTTCTTTTGATGAACTAGCAAGGTGGCCCTTGCAAATGCGAGGGCATCGTCTCTAGTGTGTTAGAAATTAAACTGATTCACGGTTTCATATATACTTGTGTATGTACGCTCTTCGGCTCTTTTTTTGTAAAACTTATGTACACTGCACCGATATGTAGACAGAAAAAGGATGCAGAGAAATACCCCATGTACAGTTAACCAATGAAAATAGCGGGCAACTCCAACAAATATGCTTTCTTCAATCAATATAACCCTGCGCGCTTTAAAATATTTATAGAACCATTCCTACTTATTTTTTATTTTATTTATTTTGTGTGAGATCATCCCGTGCTAGATATGCAACAATTAAATTGGAGTTAGTAGCGAGTTCACTCCCCCTCTACTCCACACCTATTGAAAATCACACAACGTCATTATTATGTATTCCGTACTTCATGAGTTTTAGTGTGTAGATACATGCGTTCTACATTCTCCGGACCTACAACATCTTATGCTCAGGCCACGATACCTGCCTCCTTTGGTCCAGCCATGTGCCAACTAAAGTGAAGATTTTCGGCTAGTTGCTCTACAAAGACCGGCTGAACACTCCCTCAAATTTGCTTCACAAAAAAATTGCCCAAGATGAATCCTGTCTGCGGATGCTCTCTTTCAGAACTGAAACATGTCAACACCTGTCTTTCGCGGCTGCAACTCAAGTGCTCAGGTCTGGTCTGCTATCGGCATCATTTTTGTGGCGTCATCGTCAAGTTGGACTGTGCTGCCGCCGCCTCAGCTTCCGATCTCAGTTTGGCAAGGAATCTTGCTATCCATTTTGTGGCTAATCTGGGATTGAAGAAAGAGCGTAGTCTTCCGTGCTGCTATTTTACCTCTTAATGTAATTCTTACGAACATCTCAGGTGTCTCAACCTTTTGGGTGCATCGGCTAAAGAAGGCCGATCTAAAGGTAGACGCCGAGTCTTGACGGGACTATCTATCCTCGCGACTCATGAATCTGTAAACACTTCTCTTTGAGTTATGAAATTCAGGTGGGGAGACACTCCCCCTGTTGATTCCGCAAAAAAAAAATCTACAGAAGGAGACACAAAGATATATGCTTCATTGATCTACTTGCACTACCGAAACTGGGCTTTTGTAGCAGCAGTAGCTCAGGAATCTCATTACTATGGCCCTGTTTGTTTGGGTTTCAGTTTCAGCTTTTGTTGCTTTTAGCAATTTCAAAAGCACTTTTTCTGTTTACACGTGAAGCTGAGAAGCATCTCCGGACGTGCTTTTGGTGCTTCTGGCTGAGAAGCACGTCCGGAGGTGTTTCTCAGCTTTATGTGTAAACGGGAGAAGTGTTTTTGAGATTGCTAGAAATACCAAAAGCTGAAGCAGAAGCCCAAACAAACAGGACCTTTATGCGATAAAAACTCATGAGTGATGTAGTTCTCTTCACTTCTGTGAAGGTAGCTCGTAATTTGAATAAAAATCAGTGTACAAGATAAAAAAGGAATGCACAAACACCATCTTCTCACCAAAACATATTACTAATTTTGGTGTGTCACTATGGACTTTAAGACCATAATGCTCCTTGAGAGCTTGTACTGTATCCAGAAGTAGCCTGATTTTTTATTTAAATAAGGTAGTTTCACTACCATGTAATTCAATTATCCTCGCCAAAACAAAATAAAACTACAACATAATTGCATTTCTACAGTGCTCCATCGCACCATAACTGTAAATTAGATTGGGAGCCTTTGGGTATATCAATTGCATTTCTACAGTAAAACTGCAATGAAAACTTTGATAAAGAGTTCGTCACAAACATTGGATAAATGATGAAGTAAAAACTAAAATCATTTTGTTTACCTGATTGAACACCCAGGTGGATACCCTAAATCTCCTCCGACGCGCTCGGCGAAGTCACCAGGTGGTTTGGTTCCTTCTCCGCAGATGAAGGAATGGCAGGAGCAAGAATGGTCCTATGGAATCATTACAGTGATATTATCCTTACTGATGATGACATGATGTTGTTATTTGGTAAATCCCAGGCTTGAGTAAGAATATGTGTGCAAGTATCAAGACATGATGAGACCAAAAAAAATGATGCACAATCATGGTCTTCTCATAATATTACTAATTTAAGTACCAGACCAATAGGACCTGCTCGGACTCGTCGTTTTTCCAAGTGAAGCAATGGAGAGCTAAGTTAGTCATAGCTTGGCCAATTTTGGACGGACTAAATCCTGCACGTTTGTTTAGTTTGGTTGGGGGCCTGCAGTTTCTGTCGAATTTTGCAAGGACGACTGTAATCTGTCTCCTGAGTCCTGAGTAATATATTTCCCCTTCCCCCAAAAATATAACTCCACCGTTTTATGATCAGAGACGTGGAAAATTGTTGACCAAACAGAGATACGATGTTGTAGCCCGCTTGCTGGAAATTTTGACGACTAAGTTGGAAGTCTAACACATCAGAAGCACACATGAAACTCTTTCCCTGTATGCCGAAGGATTGTTTGTTCATCACGTGACTTATCTGTTTCAGGGGGATGGAAAGGTTCACCATTACGGGTTCAGCAAAACAGAACGGGAGCAAACAAACCTTTGCTTGCTTTGCCGTAAGATCCTTCCTGTCTTCACATCTACAGCCATGCTCCATACTTGGAGCAGATTGTCTGTCCTTAGCTACGGCGGCTAGACCTAGAAAGCAATGGGGGCTCGCAGAGAGAAGAACGGACGGGTGAGGAATCGGGAGGAGAGGAAGGGTGGAGCGATCCGGATATTAAGGTATGGATCGACGGCAGCCGTAAGGCACGTGCAGAGACCTGCGGGAGGGTGGGTTTTCTCTTGTCAATTAGATCTCATCCATTGATTAACAGAGGTTACCTAAAATCAAAGGTCAGAAATTTTGCTTTCTTGCGTGATTTTCTCGGGATCTATCTTTTTTGTGGTTGCTCCGTCATGTACTTTTAGTATATAATAGATTTTGTTCCGTACTTATGTGCTTGTGCTCGTTTCAGCGCAGAGCCGGAGGTGTGATACTTTTTGGTTGTGTCGCTCGATATGACTTTGAAATCAATAATATTTTTATTTTCAAAAAATTACTGGCAAATAGTACAACTAGTATCCATGCAAGAAAACCAAACCAGTTTTTAGATAATCAGGGACCTTTACCCGGCTAAATTTTAGTGAAAATTGAAACCTAACCAACATGTATCCACCGATGCCAGGTCCAAGAAGGGGTCAAAAAGAAACAAAACTACTGGGCTTTTATCCCCCTAATTCTCTTCCAGGCGATTAGACGGGCAGTTCAGAACAGGAATCCTGCTCAGCGCCTCAGGGATCTCCAGGCACACAGAGAACCAAGTGGGCTTGATCTCCTCCATCTTCACTAGCCTATACCAGCCGTCCAGCCGGATGCTCCATCTTCATCGTCAACAGCAAAGAACTTCGTAAATCTTGCACAATCCAGCCGACGTGTGTGTTCATCTGCACCTGGGCATTCCCAGGCAGTAGTCTTTTCCAATCCTTCAGATCGCGCAAAATTTGCCCCCATCTTGGATCTGGATCGGCGAGATTTGAGAGAGATTAAGGGGAAAATAAACTACACAATCCCTGCCAATCCTTTTGGATCGACGGAGTTTGGGTCGAAACGAACTCAAGCATCTGCTAGGGATAGCGGTTGTCTGGAGAAAGCACAACTGCAGAAGATGCATAGAATCCACGTTGAGCTCTACTGCCATGCCGGATATTGTTCCTGATGAGTACGTACCACGGTACCAGGTGTTGTCGGCATCATGGCTGTCCCGACATCAATTTTTTATTAGAATTCCGGCATCATCTTGTTAGACCACGCAAATGGCATTGCCCCGTTTCAGGGTATTGGGGCAGTACATGCATGGTGCTGCTGCCAACCATTTTCGATGGTTTGCGGCACGTAAAATTCGGTTCGAGCAATCAGGTCCATGTAGACGTGATCATCTCAACTCTCATCTGTTAACAGGTCAACTGAGCTGGAGCTCGAAAAGACAAGAACGATATCGTCCGACGAAAACAGACACCCAGACAAGAGGGGGCTCATTCAGACATGATTTAGAGCAAGAAGATCACTGACTGTCCAGCTGATCATCAGATCAGAGAAGAAAGAACACACACAAGCCTTCAACTACTCGTCATGTGGTGCCGGCGCATGGTCCTCGTGGCGAGGGCTGACTCCCCTCCTCCGTGGACGGCGGTGGCCGCGAGGCGACAGCCGCAGCTCAGAGATGGGCAGAAGGTGCGGCGGCGGCAGCTCCACGGCATAGGAGTACGAGGCCTGAGAACTCGAGCTCGTCTCGCCGTCGCCTTCGCCGTGTCCTGGAGGGACGCATCCATCGAGAGCGATCTCCAGGTGCAACTTCCTGGGCTGCTGCTGGTTCCTGCGCATACATGGGAAAAAAGGAAAACAAACGGCAGTCAGTTATGCTAAGATCTCCAGAGGTTGTCGCTGAAGCACGTCTATGGTGGCGAATGGCGATCATACTTGAAGGCGAGGAAGACGATGCACTGTGCCCTCATCTGCTTCAGCTGCGCCGCGGTGTAGGCCGCCGCGGCCGGAGGAGAGGATGGAAGCATCTGCTCTCTGTTGAGCTGAGCCGGCTCGGCTCAATTCTGTTGTTGTTTCTTGTTTTCCTTATCACAAGATACATGTAAAGAATAGTATCAACAGAGATGGGGAATGAATGATTTGCTGGTGCCGCTGCTACAGCGACATCAGGAATGCGGCCAAAAGCGCAGGACAAAACAAAGGATTTTACGTGGTATAAACCAGACAAACAATCAAATAAAGAATGCGTCCAGCATAAGCGCTTGCATCAGCAGAAATGCAAGCTGTTATATGTGCAAGGCAGGTTCTCTGCCACATGCCAAATGCTGACAGGATTTTATCACAAATACTTGATACTATATGTTAGGCTTCCAACAAGGCATCAGATATGATATGTAAAGCAATAGCAAGTTGCCATGTTGAGCCAAAATTCACGTCAGCGAAGAAAACAGAACGCAAGCAAATGGAACAGCGATAAGTACAGTACAATACAACCAGCATAGATTGATGGTCTAAATAGCAGCAGCAATTCAAGATCAACAGTCAGCAATCATTAGCATCTGTTGCGAGATGCAGTAACACTGGGGAATGACAACAGGAAGTTCATCCAGATACGATCCTGATCCTAGATAAAGATAAGGCCTAGGGCCCTGCTTGAGCACAAGTTACCGGGATGACCGTTAACACTCAGTCAGAAAGCTGCAGTCTTGAACGCAGCTCAGCCAGGGTGCTGCGAAATCGAAGTTCTCCCTCACTGCATGCCTCTTGAGTAGCATTAACCTCTGCTTTCAGCCTGAGGAGCTCTGCATCTTCATTTTCTCTCTCCCTTGCGATCTGGTCTGCTTCGCGCCGAATGGAATCCAGTTTCTGCTGAAGCTGAAATGCAGTTTTTTCCTTCTCATTAAGCAATGCGTGCTTTTGGGACACAGTGGACTCTTGCCGCGGTACCAATTCTTTCAACTTGTCCCGGTGTCCTACATGCTTGCTGTAATCCAGTTTGGCCTCAAGCAATTTGTTCAGGATATGGTGCAAAGACTTAACTTCAAACCCATTTTCCTCTAAAATGGTCAAAGCACTGATCTTCCCTTCAAATGATGCAATGCTGTCTTCTATGCTGGAGTTGTTCACACTGTCAACTAAGTTTGCATACCCCAACTTTAGACCTATAGCTATTCCTTCACGCAGTTCTGGCGCATGTTTCTCAAGTGGACGGAAATGGGGTCGCTGTGGAACCTTCCGGAACACTTCCATTGTTTTTTCAGCTAGATGCAATACGTCTGAAATCTTGATGAGCGAACACTGCTGACCAGAAATGTGAGATGAAGGCAAAGTGGAGAACAGAGAACTACCAACAACTGAGTAGCTCCTTAATGGAGTGTCGTTCATAGTGCACTCAGAACTACCAATGTGGATTGGTTCCTCATCCACGTGTTCCCCATCAAGAAAACCTGCCATCAACAAACTGCTATACTGAACTGCAAGATACAATTAACGAACATTTCTACCATGGGTAGTTTACACAGCACATACCTTGTTCATTACAAATGGATTTGAAGCCTGGGGGTTCTATGGGAAGCAGTTCTTGATTCGTTCCTTCATTTACATTCATCTCCAAATTCCTGCTGAGCTGCTGCGGGGTATGAGGTCTACCTTGTTCATTATAAATGGATCTGAAGCCTGGGGGTTCTATGGGAAGCAGTTCTTGATTTGTTCCTTCATTTACATGCATCTCCAAATTCCTGCTGAGCTGCTGTGGGGTATGAGGTCCTCTCCCCTCCAACTGTCCATGAAAAAATTTACCAGGTGAAAAGCCACCAACTAACAGAAATATCTTATCAAAGCAAAAAGTCCTTACTTCCATCAGCGACTCTTTCAGTCGCTGTGCCACCTTCTTTGTACCTTTCTTCCGCATAGTACTAGTTGCTATGAAGCTTTGCTTCCCGGCTGCTGCAGGTTGTACAACAATATAAAGATCATGATAAACCATCTGGTTGATAGATCATGGATCACTGTTAAGATGAAACACTACTTACATTTCTTAGATGAAAAAACGTTTGGATTTGAGCCACTACCAGCCCCTCTTGACACCTGCAAAAATATTGACAAACAGATCAAGTAATGTACATCAATTGTCTATTATATACTAAAAGTACATGATGGACTAACCAGAAAAAAAGATAGATAGAATGCTAGAAAATCACATGATAAAGCAAAACATCTGACTATTTATTTATAACACGCATCAACCGTGGCCATTGAATCATCACAATATACCTATGCACGTGAAGTTCTGAGAATATTACCTGCCTATGCCCCATATGGCCATTGCATCAGATAATAATAAAAAAAATCATCATGTTGATCCTCTAGAGAGTGACAAGTCCACGGAGGCAACCGCTCCCATCCTCCTGACCAGCCACCAACCGCTCCCTCCTCCCATTATCTCGACGTCCACAGGCTACCGCTGTGGACCCCAAGTTCGGTGTCCACTGTCCAGCATCGTGCTGCCTCGCCCAGCCACCGCCTCTGTCGCATAAAGGTGCCCGCAGTCCTCCTGCACGAGCTCAACCCAATCCTCTGAAGCCTGCCATCGAACGCCTCGCAGTCTCATCCTCTCTGTCTGGCACCACCCGCACCCTCTCCTGCTACTAGGCCGCGCCCTCCCCTGGTAATTGTTACTGTTGCCTTTATGCCTAGATCGTTTGCTTGGAATTTTCTACTTGGATGGTCTGAATATTAGGGGATCAAGGATATATCTCATAGCAGACCAAACTTAGGATTTTGTGTTAATTCCTGAAGTGCATGATGATGGTCTTGTAACAGCAGAGTCGTTGGTTTCTTCAGGTGGATTATATAGCTTCAGTATGGAGCTTCATTTGCAGATTTTACTGTACTTAGCTTGATATATACAATAGAGATCAAGCTTCTAGAAGAGATCGAATTGTTAGACTATTTCCAAGTTCTATACAAACTGGAATTCAATGATGCAAATGTGCATTTCAGGTGACAATACTAAATAGAGAACCTTCAGTTTCCTTAAAGTGTTCATGTCCTATTATTATGGTTATTTATAAATTGGTCATATGAGCACAACAAATTAGACGATCTATGACTCTTTGAAGGAGCAAGAACCATCAGAAGGAAGATCATCAATCAAGCGCATCTATCAATACCATGTCAGATTCTTATTCTTTGCTCCATATTATGTTGCCAGGTTTTAATTTTGTGACAGTTAAACTTGAATTATATTCTCATTTAATTTTCTGCAGGGTATTGAGTTAGTATATACTTTCTGATACTTAGAAGTTAGGTTGCTGCAATTAGGATTAAAATGAGCATAATTCTGCTATATTTTCCTTTTGTCTTAACCTTATTTGGTTGTTGGTTCATGTCAGTTCAGATGGGTAACTATTTTTTTTGGAATGAGGAAATTGCATTGCAGGTCCTACAACTTAGCACCGATGTACACTTTAGTGCTACAAGTTGCAAATCGAAAAAGAGCATACTAAAACTTGGCACCGCTGATCACTTTCAGTCCAAATCGCACCCACGCTCAATTTTTTTGCCACGTAGGCTGCTGAGCTGGACAAGGCAGGGGGTTTCCACAAATTTGCCTTTTGATTATTTTTTTCGCAATTACCCCCTGCCTCCTCTCTCGTTTCCTCAATGCCAATGCAGCAGCAGGGCATGGCGGACGGTGGCGCCAGGGCGGAGCTCCTTCCACGATGCAGGTGCGTGAGTCGAGATGGCAATGGGGCCCCAAAACCCGTAAACCCGCGGGTTTTTACCCCATCAGGGGACAGGTTTGGGTCAAATTTAATCCCCATGGGTTTGTTCATGGGTAAACATAGAAACCCAGCAGGTTTCATGGGTTTAGACCCGGTACAGAACTCCCCGAACCCGGTACATCGCGTGAATGTGCCCTCCACCTCCCCGCTCAGCAGCGGCGCCACCAACACGTCCTCCTCCTCCCAGCATCCACAGAAGCCGACGCGTGCCTCAACATCCACGCCGACCACACGGGCCTACGTCCGCCACAAGCCTCCGCCATCCTCCATCAACTGCATGGGCATGGTCACCACCAACACGCAACCGGCCACCTCCGCAGCTGCAGCCGTCACAGCGGTCATCCTCCTCATCATCCTACTACCAGTCCTTGATGTGGTTCCCGAGGAAGCTGATGCAGCGGGCCTCCCGCTCCTTCCGCGGTGGCGGCGGCAGGTCCAGGCACAGCAAGAGCGCCATGGCGGTGGACCTCGGTGATGTGTATAGTCCCTGGTCGGTCGCTAGCAAGGGCTCCGACGCCGACAGCGCCGTGTCGTTTGATGAGCAGCAGATCTCTGACGATGTTGTTGTTCACGTGGCCAAGCAGGACAGGGTGGAGGAGGAGAGGCTCGAGATCGTGCAGGAGAAGATCACCACAAAGTGAACCCCTCGTCGCCGGTGAGTACTCGAAGGCCCCGACAGCGACCGTGGCGGAGGAGCCAACAGTGGATTATAAGGACGCGTGGGAGAAGGAGACGGAGACTACCCCCACCACCATTAGCAGCTGCAGCAGGAGTGGCGAAAAAAATCTAAAGCCGAATTTGTGGGGAAAAAAACAGCCTTGTCCAGCTCAGAAGCCTGCGTGTAAAAAAATCAAGCGTGGGTGAAATTTGGACCGAAAGTGATCAGCGGTGTCAAGTTTAAGTATGCTTTTTTTTATTTGCAACTTATAGGACTAAAGTGTAGGACCCGCAAGTTGGTGCCAATTTGTAGGACCCGCAATGCAATTTCCTCTTTTGGAATTGCTATGAGAGCATACAAAGCATACATACATCGCTCATGTTCCAAACTAACATACATAATAGTCAGCACCTTTCAGAAGAGTTAAATTTCAACTGTGAAAAAAGGGAGATTTACAATTTTACATATGACAGAGCTAAGTGATCTGCTATAGATAATTTTTAATTAAGCTATTAACTAGGCGTTACAGCCAACTCAATTTGGTATTGGCCTGAAAAAACCTCAATAATCATCATCACAAACATCTCAGTATGGTACACCTATTGCGACTGCAATCTACCTTCCTTTCACTTACATGTATACATTATCTGAGTAAATGAGCTACTCCAGTGACTGCTGTGAAAAAACGGAAACAAGAACCATAATTGATACTCCCAGATGTCTAAAAAGTAGCTGTGATGGTGTACACCAAGTCCGGACTAGCTAGTATCAGGCGCATCTATTTTTGCTTGGAATGTGAGAGCTGTGCATACAGTACTCCCTCTTAGATTTATGCGTCATATATTCCCCCAGGTTGGTGTTGTGCGGTGGTAGTTATCTCCTACTAGATGCAGTCATTAAAACGTATTGTTTTCCTGATTTTTCGTGTCCTAAAACATAATTTGTCAAATTTGAGAAGGACAGTGGATCCATATCTTTGCTCATAAAGTAATATGCATTTGACGACATACCAAAAATCTATCTTTCCTTGAAGAAAAGGGCTTAGCTCACCTTTATATTTTACAAAGAGATAGAAGAGCATATTTCAAAGCTATTACTTCTACTGAAATAATCCTAACAAAATACAAACTCAAGTTTCTTTACTTTCTTTGTTATTGATTATCATTAGCTAACCATGCATTAACTTGCCTTTTAGTATTTCTTCCGCTGCCTACAACGACATTTCAGGCCATGTCTAATTTTATGACATTTACTATGCTGCAGAGCAACTCACTAGACTCAGGAATCTGTTTTGAGAGGTGGGATCAGTAATAACTTTTTTCTCGGAGGCTTACTGCATTCCAGATTCATCAGATGTACATATATCCTTCACGTGTGTTACCTTGCACAGCAGGTCAGCAGCATATAGTTGGATGTTTACATCAGCTAGGAACACGGCAGAGATGAAAAAGAGCTTTAGTTTTGAAACTTTATGACTGGGGATCTGTAACTTGCAGCTGTACTTCTACTTATGATTTACATTTTAGAATACACTTTAGAAGAGGTGCTCCTGAGATTGATGTGCTTACCACATGAGTTACCTATCTTTGTGATCACTTAATTTTCCCTTGCTCTAAATGATATTTAGGATCCATTATTTCCACCTGCCATATTATGGGCTGCAAATGCAGCTAGGCTGTTTCACAAATATTATTTGAGCTGATACTAACTCTGGTACGACTCCAATGAGAAGATATGTTCAGTAACCTTTAATTTCTTCACTATATTAGGGTTCACTACAACAAACATCGTGCGTGTGTGTATGAAAAGCTACCATAGGTAAAGCATGAAGCTCCATGCATTGATTCAAGATTTTCTTTTTTCTAATTGACCGATTCAAAGTCCCAATTTCGTTAATCATATGTCTTGTTTCCAAAAAAATCCCTATTAATGTTTGTTAGGTCAGCAATCATGTGCTTCATAGTGCAATATAGAAGAATACGATTGCTCTGGTGTTCGCTGTGGAAATGGATGTCCGCATCATTTGTCTCTTATTATTTCCTTTCCATCCATGAAGGTATGTCTCATTTTCCACAGGATGATAATATACCTTCTTCGCTTCTTGATGCAATGTATCCAGGGGTATTAAATTGAGTGGTCAAGGGAGGTTGATGTGTATGTCTGATATGGTCGAACCAGATAGACCACTATAATGCATGTAATATATATATATATATATATATATATATATATATATATATATATATATATATATATATATATATATATATATATATCTATTTGTGATTTATATCTCTTGCATTCTAAAGAAACAAGTTATTCCTGTCCTTTCTAAAACTCAAAGAAAATGAGAACTTTTAAATGTGATTCTTAAATGTCTTCGGTAAATTGATTCTCTCAGAAATATTAAAGATGATGGCTTTCTTCTATAATGTTGTTTTCAAAAATAACTGCGTTGCCTGGGTTCATTATTTGTAATAAGAAAATATCAATACCTACAAAGGCATAAATTTATACCTGAGAAGCCACAAATTATTTACCCACCATTTTCAGATGATCCCTCTATCAGTTTCAGAGGATGCCCCGGAATTTGCGAAGGCCACCATACTGGTGAATATAGATAATAGAAAGGAGTATAACGTACAATAAAAAGTAACAAGACATACCGCATTAGACACCCTTATCTTTTTATCCAGCGGTGAAGGGATGTTGCATGCAGATGCACTCAAAGCACATATAATTTCCTTGCAAGAGATATCGCTGTTACCCTTTAACTGAATTTGCACCTGAAAATGATTAACAAAAACAATAACCATAAATGTTTTGAATGTAACATTTACTTCAACTGTAAAACACAACGATGGGAACTCACGTCTGATCTTGATTCGTGCTGAGGTGTGGGATGTTCTGAGGAAGCATGACAAAACCCAAGCCCATTTATCGGTGCTGCACAGGAACTCACTATCCTCTGTGAAAGGACTTGAAAATTATTCCTTTTAGGAGAACAAGATTTTGGAGAATCACTGCTTGCGAGTGACTTGCGCAATGCAGATACTGTAGTGTCCATCGTAGACTCCAACGCATGTTGAGAACCTCCAGTTAACTCTTCAGGTTTCTTCTGTGGCAGTTCTTTCCTTGACCTTTTTGTGGCCCAAGATTGAATATGTTCATCATCACTGGATGCTAACTCAACAGGAGAGCTTGGACGTTTTCCAGATAGAGACTGCTGCCTATTACCTTGTCTCTGTATAAGTATAGAAATGTTTACAACAAATTGAATTATAGGCAGTGCCACCATAAAAAATCGATTTATGAATTATGACCAAAAGAGCAGTTATACAAATGTTTTCAAGTTGTATAGAAACCATTGGCATGTGATCACACAGTATCAACATAATAGCATGATTGAATCAATCACGATATGCATTACTCAGTGATCCATATGGGTGCATAATATACATGTCAAGAATGACATAGGATGTGATACTTCAGTTCATGTTGATATTAGTAAGATATAAATCTAAGTTTAATATGAAATTCTAAAATCATATGAGTGGACAGTCGTACCATTAGAATATTGGCCAACTAGTTATCAAATAAGTGGTACCAGTTATTTTCTTGTTTTATCCTAATGAATGACAGTGTGGTGCTGGCAGTGTGATGAAATTCCAGGATAACACAACTTCTGCTCTGCCTTGAAAGCAAAGAGTGCCAAAGCCAAGGAGAGAAGTGTATAACAAAAAGACAATACCGCACAAATTGGACAGCTGAAGTTTTCTAAAATTTATATGCACTTGCGCTGTGGTGTAATTTGTCAAACATAAGCTTTCTTGTAACTTCATACCAAGTTAATATATATATGTCAGACTTCAAGATGAAACTAGTACTTTTTGAAAATGTCAAAATGATTATGAGCAATCCCAAGATCAATGGGAGAAAGCAGGATGAAGAATAAATCGCAAAGAATCAAGTAAAAGTCAATAAATTTGGCATTATGGAAGAACGACTAATAGATATGGTTCAAGCGAGAGTCTGTCAGCAACAGTATGACACCTCCACTCATATTTTGCCAATCTCCAACAAGAAAGATGAAAACATAAAGAATGTCTGTTCCCACA
Organism: Brachypodium distachyon; assembly: GCF_000005505.3. Taxonomy (NCBI): domain Eukaryota; kingdom Viridiplantae; phylum Streptophyta; class Magnoliopsida; order Poales; family Poaceae; genus Brachypodium; species Brachypodium distachyon. The sequence continues at coordinate 17,175,935 of NC_016134.3, read as the reverse complement.
TAGTATTTTGTATGTATTTCAGAGAGCATATCAATATCTTTAGCAATAATATTAGCAATCCAACAAGAAAGAAAATCTAAAGTCTAATTATACAAAAAATCATAGTTGATTATGCTGGCAAATCATTATACTAAACAATGGTTGTTCAAGAAAATTGTTCAGAACTTCATTACTATGAAATTAATGTCCTCAGAACTCAGAAGCTGCATATTTTCAAAATACTTGGCTAATGGGTTGGGCCACGAGCGTAATGAATCATTGATATCTAGTTTCGAAGTTTAATCTTCAGTGAAGATTAACAAAATTTACCTCCCAAAGATGTATGACCTAACTAGTATCTCATCCGCAAGAATATAACAACAAAACACTAAAACTACTGACAAGCAGGTACACACGGGCACAGATAGGAACTGGATTTCACCACTATTACCTTAGCACTGACGATCTTCCAATGCTTGCCATTCCACATGTACTGAGGCTTCAGCAACTCTGGCAGCATCTTCTCCTCTTTTCCATTGATGCAAACCTCGTAGTCACCATCAGTAATAACATGCCTGAGCACCACCCCTGGTGACCAAGCCCCATCACAATAAGCCTCCACCGGTGCACCGGGCCCAAGCCTGAACTCGCTCTCCAGCACAGAGTGCTCCACGGCCGGCCTGATGAAGAGGCAATGCAGGTACTCCATCTCCTCACCCTCGAGATACTTGATGAGGTAGCTCAGGCCATCAATGACCTTCTCCACCTTGGCGGGGAACCACGAGTAGCCATACACCGGCCGGTCCCTCACCACCTCCACCTTCTCATTGTGCGTGTAAACCCTAACCGCGCGCTTCGGCTGCACGGCAATCGCGGCCTGCGAAGGGACCCACTGGCCGTCGACGTAGTCGCGGCGTGGGCGGACATGGTGGCGCTCCTGGAAGGTGATCACCTCGCGGGTGATGGGGAAGGCGACGGTGAGGGGTTCGGTGGCGAGGACGATGCCGGACCACCAGCCGTCATTGTGGAAGGCCTCGACGATCTCGTGGAGGCGGAGGGGCTCCGTGGTGGCGGGCGGCGGGGGCCGGGGGCGGATTCGGGAGGGGGCGAAGGGCTCGACGAGGGTGGCGCCCGAATCGTCGGAGAGGAGGTGGGAGTAGGTAACGGTGTAGCGGGGCCGGTGCCCGCGGCCACGCGAGGGGATGAAGCTGTCCACGGTGGCCTCGAACCAGGAGCCGTGGAAGCCGTCGTCGTCGACGCGGACCTCGACCTCGGTGCCGGGGGGCAGGGGCGGCAGCTGAGCGAGGGGTTGCGGACAGGAAGGCCCCGGCGACTGCGGCCGCCGCCGGGAGGAGCCCTTCGGCGAGCTGCTCCAGCCTCGGCTGCGGCTCCGGCGTCGGCCGGTTGCCGCCGGTGAGCGGCCGGGCATTCCGGTGAAATGTGGTTTTGCCTGTCGGGGTTTTGGGACGGTGCAGGCCTGCAGCGTCACGGGTCGGTCGGAACTGGAGGTTTCCGTTTTTTTGTGTGAATGCGAAGTGCGGCGTAGGAGACTAGGGTTCTAGGATACAGAGGTGTCCTTTCACCAAATCTATCGCTCTTGTCCGTCTGATGACACGAGTGTTAATCTATAGCTCTGGTCCGTCTGATGTGAGTGTTAGCGATTCTGATCTGTCATCCGGATGAACAATACCTCGTATAGACCTCTTTTATCGTGTATGTATCGAGCGGTCCAACCTGAAACGCTGTAGCTCCGCAAGTCTATTTTCGTGGCCGCTCATTCAACTGGCCGTAGCGTCTGGTTTGGCTGTTTCGGCAGCCCAATGGTTCTGTAACTCAATGAGTTCTATCTCGGTTGTCCCTATATTGATCTGGTCCGTTCAGTGTGAGTGTTAACAATTCTGACGTGCCAGCCGTGCGACCATAGCCCGCATGGTCCCCTTTTTTATAACGCGTGTACCAGGTGGTCAGTCGGTCGTGCCGTTTGTTTGGTTGTTTCGGAGGCCGAATGAAGTTTATAACTTGGTTGTTTATCTTCAGCTATCCACTCGAATCATATACCGTGACCGGTCGTGGCAAAATACGGAAACTTGTACACTAAAAACATTAATGTCTTTGATCTGGAAGGAAAACTGTGATATGGAATTAATCAAGATCGCTGAAGCATGATTTGATTCAACCATTTGTTGTCTCCACAATCATGCAGAATTTCTGGAATTATGGACGTAGTAGTAGGCCATAATCGTCATGTGCCTACACCACTCCCTCGCTTTGCGAGGTTCACGTAGAAGTGATGTCCACGCCACGCAAAAGGGGTTATTCGAAAAGTCGCAACTTTACCATGCATGCAACTGCCAGAATTAATTAATCAGCCATTAATTTCATTTTGCCGGTATATGCACGTACTAGTAAATTAATTCTCTTGTCACCGCACCGCATGCATCCGTTTCGATCCTTCGTCAAAATAGAGTATTCATCCGTTGTGTTCGTTTTTGCGAAAAACTCCCTGCTCTCTTTTCATTTAGGGGCTCGTTCCGTTCGAAGGATTTGTGAAGGATTCTGACGGGATTTTGAAGCGCCATCACCGTGCCGCTGGCCATCACCGTGAGTGGTGGCGCAAGGTCACCGCCCTGCTCCTCGCGCGGGGACGCGAGCCCATCCCTGTCGTGGCCATCAACGAGATTTCGAAGTGCAAGTCCCTGGCCCGCTCCACGCTCGCGGACGGCAACCGCCACGCCCACTCCCCTGTTCAGATTTCAGCCTACACTAGCCAAGAAGGTGTGGGTGGGCAAGAGGGTCCTTTGGGACTTGGGAGGAGTGGGAGAGGAGGCGATTTGGACGGATCCATGGGCGCCCGTGGCGGCGGCGGCGGTCACCATCTTCGTCGTCTGTTTCCACTTCTGCTCCAAGCGCAAATCGTCAACCGTGACGCCCACGCCGCCACCTCCGCTCGCAGACCGCGACATGGAGATGGCACTCAACAGCGGCGAGAGCAGCTCGCGTTGCCGAATAAGCCACAGCCCAGGTTCTTAATTGATGCCGATGCTTTGCTCCGTCCGATCTTGTTCGTGTTGAACAATTGAGGCATCAAAGGAAACAACTGTATATAATCCTCTTTCTCCTCCGACCGTATGATACGAGCAGCCCCGCTGTATAGTCTATGAACATGATCTCTATGATTTATAAGATGGGCGACTATATAATCTGTGGGTATATGCTGGCAATTTGATGTTGGCAAATCCACGGTGGATCTATGTAGCACTGGAGAAAAGCAGTCCTTAATTTTGTCGATGTTTTACTGTCAGTCTACTCTAGGGAAAGGCGTTGTTTCAGTAGTGACGGATATTAGCATGTTCCTGAACATGTTCCTTGACCGGTAAATGCGAAGAGAGCCTAAACGTTTACAGCAGGTAGAGAAAAACATCTGAAGCCTAAGCTTAAAATTTCATCAATTGTTGGAATTTATTTGGACAAATTACAGAATTCAGAAAAGAAAACGATAGCTAAAATAGAGGCCAAGTGACATTCTCATTCTTCGGTACCTGTCAACACGTACTGCCACATGCCCCACCCATGTGTGTTACGTTCAAAATGTATCAGTCCTTTTGAATTTAATACAGTATCGTACCTTCTTCGTCCAATAAAAAATGTATTAAGTTTGTCAAAATTTGAATATATCTAGACATGACTTAGTGTATAGATGTATTAAAATTTAGTCAAAATTGAGACATCTTTTGTTGGACGGAGGGAGCACTTCATTTTACAGTTCACGTGAAAAATCGGAAATTTGGCATATTTTGGTGTTTTATGTATGTTCTGTTACTCTTTTGTGAAGATCGAAATTACTAGCGTGCGCCTGTGATCGAAATTACTCTTTTATGGATGACACTGCTGCAAGGAAACCACCTTGGAGGAAAAATCATGACCGCTATTTGAACATATTAAATCTTGACGCTAATTGAACTTAAAGAACAATTAGCTGTATGGAATATTTTAAAATCATCATAGTACCAATTGGATGCCTTGGTGAAGAAACATTAGTCAGGTTCGATGCCCTTGGCAATTTGACATATATTTTGATGATGTTCATTTCAATTTACAGGACAACTAAAGTGTAAGGATGGACAGTGTGAGTTTCTTTGAGAATCGGGACTGCGAGTGAACCAATGTTCACTAGCTCTCAGAAGGCCTCCTAAAGGAGGAAACAATCCCCCGGTATCGTTTTGAAAGAAGAAGACCTTCTCACACAGATTTAGAAAATCTCCGAACCTAATGTCCCACCCATACACAGCGGCATCGTGGCGCCACGTGAGATCAAAGCCGGCCTTAGCTCTCAAAAAACAAGGCCTACTAGAGGGGGAAGAAACCCCCGGTATCGTTTTGAAAGAAAAACACTTTCTCACACAGGTCTAGAAAATCTCCGAATCTAATGCCCCACCCATACACAGCGGCATCATGGCGCCACGTGAGAGCAAAGCCGGCGGCCTTAAACCTGTGCTTTGGTATGGAACAGACGAGAGGATTTGGCTCGACGTGAGAGCAAAACCGGCCTTAAACCTGTGCTTTGGTATGGAACAGACGAGAGGATTTGGTTCCACGTGAGAGCAAAACCGGCCTTAAACCTGTGCTTTGGTATGAAACAGACGAGGAGATTTTTTTAACCCTTCATCTTGAAATTCGCTCCCAATGTAAATCGAACATAGGACCAATGAAGTGCTACTAGAACCCCTAGCCACTGCGTTAGAAGCTCGTTCGCAGTCCGCTAGCTCTCTCCATATGAAGCAACGTTCGAATTTCTGAACTAATTGAATCATTAGCTCTTCTGAGTGGGCCGTTGGATCAACAGCTTTCGTGTGATGTGCAATGTATGAACGTGAACAAGAGAACCTTGTATAGCGTTGCCTGTTATCTTCCCCCTTTAACTCTGTTTTGTGTTTAGCTCACTTCTCGGGTTACAAGTGATAAGATTTCCGTTGCGTCCCAACAATAGTCTGTAACCAGTAAAAGAAGCCCATTTGTAACAATAGATTCCTTTTCCGAGCTTAGTACCATATCTTGCTATATGTGTGTTTAAAACGCCTGCAGAGCTCCCTAACGGGCCCTCGTTCTCACGGCACAGTGGGTTTATGTTAAAAGGGGAGTGTAAAGCAGTTCAAACAATATTTGAACTCTGACTTGCTTGGATTTGCATATTTTTAGCGAAAGGACTGATACTCAGTTCAACTTTAAAGACATAGACATTTGGATCCTGACAGACGAATGGCCTTCAACAACTGGGGCCGAAAAAGGATGAATGAACTTGAGGCATAGACATGAGCGTTTGTCCATGTGTTGGCCGGCTCAACACTTTTGATGTGTTCAGTGCATGGAGCCGCTACATGTGTAATATATTTATCACAAAGAGAAGTATACGTGGAGAACACAAGAATGCTGATAAGATCTAATTTGCATAACCAACAGAAACACACCAACTTGTTATAGATTAGGCCTCCACCAAGGTGTCTAGTTGTCAGATTGACCCACTCCATGTCGATCACTAGCACCACCAGCAGATTACAGGAATGAGAGAAAATAGAAGGCAGGTAAAATAAACAATACGCCATCCAATCCATATTAGTTGTCGAAATATTACATGTATCTAGACGCTTTTTAGACATAAATACATCCATATTTGGGCAGATTTGAGACGATTAATATTGATCGAAAGGAGTAATAAATAAGGTCGAACTAGGATAAAAGGACAATCTAAATTGCAGCAGCAAACTCAAGATCCATGGTCATTTATCATTAGCATTTGCATCTGCTAGATGCATAATAGGTAGCAAAAGACAACAGAAAGTTCAGTCAGATCATGCTCTAATAAAACATAATTGGAGGCCATAACACCCCGTGGCACAAGTTATAAGAATAACAAACTAGAAATTAAAGCGATCCCTGAAGATCAGATCAGTCAGATATATGCAGTGTTGAACACAACTCGGCTTGAACACTCTGAAATCGCAGTACAACGTCATCACGTTCTTGCAAAGTGATATTAACATCCTCTTTCAGCCTAGAGATCTCTGCATCTTCATCTTTTGCCTCTTTTGCAATCTGCTCAACTTCACCATGTAGGCACTCAAGTTTTTGCTGAAGTTGACATATAGCTTCTTCCTTTTCACGAAGCAAAACATACTTTCCAGACATGATAGACTCCTTCTCAGGCAACAGCTCTTTTAACTTGTCCACACGTTCAAGATGCTTAGCATGATTACGTTTCATCTGAAGCAATCTGTCCAGGCTAAGCTGCAGAAATTTAACGTCAAATCCATTTCTTTCTAAATAGGCAAGGGCACTAATCTTCCCTTCAAATGATGCAATGCTATCTTCTATGCAGGATTTTTTTATACTGTCAACTAAGCTGACATACGCCACCATTAAACCTAAAGCCATTCCTTCACGCAATTCTGGCACAAATTCCTGAAGCGGAAGGAAATGGGGTTGCTGTTGTATATCCCGGCACAGATCCCACCAGCATGAGGTCTTCGTGATTGAAACATGCTCAATTTGATGTGAAACATGCTCAATTTGATGTGAACCCAAGGTTAAGTTCAGAGAGCTCCCAGAAACTGAGCAGCTCCTAAATGGAGTGTTGCCAATGGTGCAATGTGAACTCGCAGCATTCTGGACATGCGGTTCAGTCGGTCTCTCATCCACTCTTTCCCCATCTTGAAAATCTGCAATTAGACAACTGCTCCGCTGAAGTACAACATACAATTAATATATATTTTGTGACATGCAATTACACATCACATACCTTGTCCACCACATATTGATTCAATGGGTTCTTGAATCCTTTGAATTGTTACTTCATTTACGTGCACCGTACCATGTCCTCTCCTCTCCAACTGTCTCTGAATAAAATACCCAGGTGAGAAGCTGTCAACTGATAGTAACATCTTACTTCAACAAAAAACTGTAAAAGTGGTTACAAGCTAACATTACTTCAACAACAGAACAAAATGATGGGAACTCACATTATCATTGTCGTCACTGTTTCCCCTAAGTGCTTGAATAGGGTGCATTTCATGAATTTCCATCTGTTGGGCAGCATTATTTATGCAATTTGAATCCATTTTCTGTTCTATTAATCCTGCAGTCGGAAGCATATCATGGGCTTCATCAGCACTTGTTCCACGTGTATTAAGCTGACCATCAGAACGCAACATCTCAGACAGGATTTCATGATTTACTTCCCCAATAACATCTGCTCTAGATCTGTTATGAGGTTTTGGATTTTCTGAGGAAGCATGATGAAGCCCAAGACCCTTCATTGGTATAACATCTGCTCTAGATCTGTTATGAGGTTTACCCTTCATTGGTACTGTACAGGAACTCACTATCCTCTGTGGAAGCACTCGAAAGTTATTCCTTCCAGATGGTAAAGAACTACTTGCTGATGACTTCCGTAACACAGATAAAGTTCTGTTCATCTCACACTCTGGCGCATTTTTAGAACCATCAGTTAACTCTTCGGGGGTTTTCTCCATCAGTTCTATTCTTGACCTTTTTGTGCTCGAAGATTCAGTATGATGCTTATGTTCATCATCATTGGATGCCACCTCAACAGATGAGCTTGGGTGTTCTCCAGATATGGATTGCCGCTCATTACCTTTTCTCTGTGTAAATAAAGAAATGTCTAGAATGGGTCATGCAAAATTGAAATATATCTTGTGCTAACAACATAACAAATAGAGTTACCAATATGATCAGAAGAACAGTTACTAAGACGTTTTTATGTCATATAGCAACAAATACATGCGATCATCCAGTGACACACATACTATATGATTATGTAAATTAAGATATGAAATTAGTCAGTTATCCATACGGCTACATAACTGTATCCATATCAAGAATGACATAGCACTTGTAACGTAGCAAACAGCCAAACACACTGGAGCTGGTCCAAATAATATGTCACGTGCTTGGGAACAAGGGAGCTGAGGGTTGGATAATATGCACGTGCCCCCACATGACATAAAATCTCAAGCATTCACATGAGACAGCACACACCATGAATTTCAATCTGAATCAACATCAGCGAAGAG